>NC_046616.1:13617183-13991778 GCF_900324465.2 Anabas testudineus | reverse complement strand
CTCCTTATCTCTATCCTTCTCTCTCTCTCTCCTCTCTCTCTCCTCTCTCTCTCCTCTCTCCTCTCTCTCTCTCTCCTCTCTCTCTCTCTCTCTCTCCCCTCTCTCTCCTCTCTCTCTCTCTCCTCTCCTCTCTCTCTCCCCTCTCTCTCCACGTCTCTCTCTCTCTCTCTCCTTCTCTCTCCTCTCTCTCTCTCTCCTTCTCTCCTCCTCTCTCTCCTCCTCTCTCTCTCTCTCTCTCTCTCCCCCCCTTCCTCTCCTCCATCCTCTCCTTCCTCCTCTCTTCCACCCCCCCCTCTCTCTCTTCTCTCCTCTCTCTCTCCCTCTCTCTCTCTCCCCTCTCTCTCTCTCCTCTCTCTCTCCTCTCTCTCTCTCTCTCTCCCACCAGGAGTCTGATGTCATGGGAGGAGTTTGATCCACAAAACTTTGGCGTGTGTGTGTGTGTGCGCGCTCCGACGCCACGCCTCTGTGCGTTTTGCTCCGCGCGTTGATTTCATACTTGGCATTCCGCCTTTTTCTGTCAAACACGATTATTATTATTATTATATATATATATATATATATTTTTTTTTATTGGCTGTAGAAATACTCCCGATTCACAATAGGGGGGAGGGGGGGTGAGAAGGCGCCGCAGAAACAAAGTGGGCGCTGAGAGGAGTCCGTGTCTGGGAGAGCGGAGCAGGAGCCATTGCAAGGTGAGTGCGCTCTCACATACTTCTTTTGTTGTGCGCTGCAACTTTCCTGCTGCTGCTGCTGCTTGAAGTTTTGGGATATTTGACATATTTCGCATGTTTTCGCCGCCGCCGTGCTCATTCAGACGGTCGTGTGTTTGACGGGGAGCCCCCCTCTCCTGCGCGCTCTGCCTGGACATGAAGTGACTTTTTTTTTTTTTTTTTTTAAGGCGTCTCTCGGAGTTAGTTTGGAGTTTGTTGCCGTGTTGGTAGCCGACGAGCTAACCAGCTAGCATGTCACTAGCTCGAGTTCGTGTGTCACACAGCCGCCGAAAGATATAAAACAACACCTCTCTTTGCACTTTAAAGCGTTCATTTGGTGTTTAAGTATCTATTTGGTGTGGTTTGAGTTGAGCTAGAGCTTTTTCCTCTTGGGACGAGGGGCAGTTTTTGCCAACTCACACTCGGCTAAGCGTCGTCCGGCCGCCGACCGTGATTTCGTTTTTCCCTCGACATGCTAACTTAGCAGATGGGATTCATTTCTAGACGCTGTGAAAGTTTCACCAACATGTGCGACTGGTCTTACGGGTTCAACAGAAGCCAGAGGGGGAAATAACACCTTTTTGTATGTCTCCAACAAAAGCGCCCTCACTTAAAAAAAACAAAAAAAACAAATTAGATTAGTTGAAGCTGTTGTAAAGTTAACACAAGTGGTTTATAAATGTGGAGTCCACGAAGGTTTGCGGTGTCAGTAAGGAAATCTGTGCTGTAGCGGAGCTTGATTCATTTTAATGTCACTGCTGTTCCCAGTGGAGCAGCAGCCAGCCCATAATGTGCATGTGTGTTGTCAGTGTTTGCTGAGCTCATAGCTTTATTTAGCTCGATGCTCTTCTGGCTCCTCTCTGCACTCAACACCTGACCTTTTAGCCACAGGGAGCTATATTGAACATGGTGGAGCTGCCTGTGATCTGATTTTATTAATGCTGCTGTGTCTGTGATGTCAGTGGTTGAGTGATTTCCCAAATCTTCAGTCAGTTTGCTCAGCAGTAACTTCACACTCGCCTTTTTATTAGCTACATCTAAAGAGTGTGTGACAGCACAATGCAACATGTTGCCAAGATGTCTGTTTATTAAGATGACAAATTTGGCCAGATTTAGCAGTGGTCGTTGTTGATGTTATAGCTAATTGGGGTGTACTGGATTGTATTATATTATTATATTTAAATTAGCTCTTAATATCCATTATACCTGAGGTTTTTAAAGACACTTCTCTATGCTTTAATACAGCAAATGACAGTAATCTGCAAGAAAAATAAGTAACTATTTCAGGAAACCTCTCTTATATAGTCAATCTGAGAATTGCCTTTGGATTGCATTAAATATTTTAGGTGTACCTAACAAAGTGAAGTATTGTTTTAATGTGACGTATCAGTTCCATCAGACATTAGTAAAGTATGCATAGTTTATTTCCAGACTGAACTTTGTTTGGGATTAGGATGACAAAATGCAAAAATGTACATCACATATTTGATGTTGCGAAACAGACTTACATTTACTTTTATGGTTACTCAGAATCACTGTCATCTATGAAAGAATGTCACATATCAACAAAAGCTAGAAACAGCTACTGTTGAGCTTTTAGTGTTTTGCTTTAAAAAGGACTATAATTATTATTTCATGCTTTTTTTTTTTTCATCACCATTAAATAGCTCATTTTCTTTGTTAACTAATCCAAATATTGGTTGTTCCAACTCTAATGTGGACTTTATCTTTTGGGCCCCCAAAATGGAGCACTCAGTTCCCCCTCCTATGAGCACATCTCATCAATGTCTGTAGGAACCCACACAGAACATTGCTATTAATCACATCCAGTCAGGACATGAAGACAGACATCTCCTGAGTTTCCGACTTCTCACACAGTCACAAGACAGTCACATCTCCTCCCCTTGAATATCAAAATGTTCTTTAAGCCTTTGCTCTTTCCTAACCATCTCACCAGGGCCTGTCTGATCTCTGTGGCAACAGCACAGCTCTGTCAGCCGTGATTGAAACTGGGAAGGCCCTGTGCAGAGTGTGTCCAATAAGCCCACCACAGCAGGGGAAGCTCTGCAACCACACTGATCCTCTGTGGTTCTTCTGTGGCAGGGACCATATTAGCCACACTCTGGAAAACATTACACACTAGGCATCACCCATGTTGCATATGTATGCCCATGTTTGAGGAGACTTGGAGCATCTTCAATGATAACAAAAGAATTTGTAATTTCCTCATGTAGCCTATGAAGACAACGTTACAGGCTTCTGGCAAGTTCACATGGCTCCTGTACTGCATTTTGAACTAGTTTCTGAACGATTAGCCAAGGGAAATGACTGGTCTTGCCATCACTAACCATGGCCAGTTTCTGTCATTTTCCATTTGCTGGTATAAACTTTAAGTGTAGACCAACTGGTAATGTCCTTGCTGACCTTGTATGTTTTTTTAAATAAGTTAACAGGCTCTTCGTGTTTTAACATTTTATTTTAAGGTTTAGGTTATGTCAGGTCTTTAACCCTTGGTGCTGGGTCTATTAATACACTCTGTACCCATGGAAGCTACAAACAGCTTTAGATGAATCTGATCTCAGACTTGGGGAGGTGTGGAGGCATTTAGGGTTGAAGAAATCTGTCACTTTTCTTGGCAGCTGCAAAGTTAATCCTGGTCTTGTCCATCCATCACTGTCTGTGTGACATACATTTGTAAAACAAAATTCAGGCCCACTCTTGAGTTTCTTGGCATCATTCATAAAACAGGCTGACAAATAAGAACTTTAGTGAGATTCATTGATACTCTTAAGTTTCTGAAAGCTTTGTATGTAGAAACAACATTTTTGAGTGGTAATATGCAGGGCTGAAACAATTCCTAGAGAAAATCGAATAATTCAAATATCCATCTATCCAGTACATGCAGTTACAGCCTGCTTTCTCGAGTTAGCTGATTGCCTATCTCTGATGTAAATTGAAACCTGGTTTCCTTAATCAGGTAGGGAATTAGAGAAACCTAATTTCTCTTGGAAAACTGTTGGCCATGTATATTCATAGCCAGGTTCCTAAGCTCATGAGCAGGTCAAAGACTGCAGACATTCACCACTTTACTCTGTTTAGCAGTGAGAAGTGGCTAGATGAAAGGGGAGATCATTGCAGTTTGATGCCGCGTCAGTTTTAAATCAAGTCCAGCCAAAATCAGTCAATCAACCAATCTAAGACTAAAGACCAGAGCAGAGTACCCTGTAGATGTCTAAAAAGGTCACCTTTCACTGTGCATTTCTTTAATTTAGCAGATCGGACTGTCTTGATCAGAATATAATTTTTGAAGCCACTGTATAGTTGTATTGTTCGACCCTGCTGAGCTAAGCAATTTACAAAGCCAGTTCTCCCATTTTACCCCCTCCCTGCTCTCCAGGCTCTAATACTTTTGCTTGGAGTTTGAAATCAAACCACATTTTATAACTTAGCCCATGTGAGGTTCACTGCTGATGCAGCATCATCTTCCCATGCTCTGTGCTACATGTGTCCCATTTCTGCACTTTCCACGCCTCATCAATTACAGTTAGGCCCAGAAGTGTCTGCACGGTGGCAAAGTTTTAATGATTTTTCCTTTATACACCACCACATGGATTTGAAATAAAACAATCAAAGAGTAGACTTTCAGGTTTCATAAAAAAAAGAGATTTACTATTTAGGAATTACTGCCATTTTTAGCAAAGTACCAGATTGTGAGTTCAAGATGAAGTGAATTTCTCTGACCACAAAAATGTCTTGTTTATTTAGGTTTAGGTTTTGTATATGTTGCTTTCGTAGATGATTTAAAACATAAATGTGTTTTCAAAATATCCAGGCGACGACTGCATTCATTTGTTTTAAACCTTACTGATTGCGATGGCTTTTTTGTCTAAATTCATCAGCTGTTAAAACAAATACTGTTCTCTGCTCTCATCTAGTGGTAGATGTGGGTCTAATGCTTTTTTAATGTGGAAGAAAAGTTGTCTTGGAACCCGGGTTGAGATTAAGCGAATCAATTTTTTATTTACCATTTACCATTATTATTGCTAGCTAATAATAATCATTATAGAATTATAAAATGTCAAATCCAGCTTATGACATGTTGCATATCTAAATTTTATATCCCCATTATAATGCCTTAACATTTCTTGTCCTGTGTATTTAAGGTGTGTTGTGGCTGGAGCCGTCATCATTGCGTCGGAGTGGAGTTGCCGTGGCAGCCCTGATGGGGCTCAGGAGGATGGTGGCAGTGGAGACGGAATGGGGGATGGGGCAGACCGTGGATTGGACGGTGACCCTGAGGGAGTGTGGAGTCCAGACATTGAGCAGAGCTTTCAGGAAGCTCTGGCCATCTACCCTCCCTGCGGGAGGAGGAAGATCATACTTTCAGACGAGGGGAAGATGTATGGTGAGCAACACATTTCTGTCCGTCTAATTCATTAAATTCGAAAGCCAAAGTTGAAGTGTATGTTCATTAAGTCTCTGCAGATATTATTTACTTATAAAACAACAGGCAGTCAAGAGGTAATAACACTCTGTCATACTTGTTTAGGCTTTTCACCATTTTGAACATGTAGGCATAATGGCGAGAAACATTGGTTAGTTCCACAAGCCCCGGGACATTTGTATCTTTTCTTTTCCAGATCTGTTCCATCCCTAATACTACGCCATTCATTTCTAATAGTGACCTACTGCTCTGAATGCAGTTTTGCGTATAGTAATACATGTCTCCCTTTTTGTATGTATGTATGTGAGGCCACTTGTGTGAATTTTATGTTTGGATATATCCCTGCCAAAGATGAATGATTACAATAATCAAATCAAGATTTTGCTTTTTTTTTTTTAAATTTTACTTTTTATAGTTTGGTGAGATGACTTTACACTGTACCTATACTTGTAAACAATAAAACATAAGTAAACAGTACCTACCAAATCGATGACTGAAAAGCTTTACAGACACATTCTACTTTTTTTTAACCATTGTAGAATTATATTAAACTCAAACTTTATTCCTGACATGACTCGATTCTCCAAGTAGACACCACAGAGGCCCATTCAGATCCACTGCGTGCACTTCAGAAGCTGTTGCGTTATTGATTCATTACATAAAGGCATCCTATTTTGTGTATGGGTAATGTTCTTATGTATTTTGGGAAAGGGCTATTTAGCTTTGAGGTCAAAGGGCAGACAGCATTGACAAGCTGAAACTCTAGAGCAGTTTGACATTTAAGGCCAGGTGGGGGTTAATATAAGAGCTTCTTTTATTATAAGAAACTTTTTTTGTGTGTGTCAGTGGAATGGCATTCCCACCTGGAAGACGCATGTGTCATACATTTGTGTGTTTGTGAGTGTGTCTGTTGTGAGGGAAACAGGATATGTGATCCTGTGCAACAGAAAAGGAAAGTTTGTTTCATCCTTGTGGCATTTTCTCTTTTTGTGGAAGTGTGGGATCACTATGTTTACCACCTCCCACTTCCTTTTCAGTAAACAAGGTTAATCCCATTGGTACACACATTCACACTTTGAAAAGCTACACTAACACTTAAAATACATTTCCTATGCGCATATTAACCCACTAGTCTTTCATTTTCAAAATGACCAAATGACGCCATCTCAAAACCTTTTCAGAGTCGCTGCCACCTAATTCAAACCCGAGAACCTAGATTTTTGTTTTAAATTTTGCTTAATTTGTAGTGTGGAAGTATGTTATTGCTTTTACATAAATATCCAAAACACCATGAAAAAGAAGTTAAACTATTTATTTCATCAGTGTGCCAGCTGACAAAGTCATGTGACAGCCATCAATAGGTAATTCTACAATATGATGCCATTTTCTTAAACCAAGCCCATCCTACTTCATAAACCTACCACTTTATAATTTACTCTAAGCTAGTAATGAACTTCTTTTTAATCTTCTACATGCTTTCTTTTAGTGTGACTGCACTTATTCATAAACGATTAAAGCTACAGTCTGCGGCTCTTACAGATGAATGAGGAATTTACAGAAGCACAGTTAATGCTGCTTAGCAAGGCCTGTTACTGTCTGTAGGATGATCAGTAGCAGGTGAGTAGGGTTGCAAACGTCGTGAACCGGTTCTGCCACATTGTTGCGTACATCCCATATTTCCCAAAAGTTCCAGGAGTTCCACACATACTAATAGTGGCTCCCTCACTTCCAGCAATGTATTCATATAAATAAAGAAATAATGTTGTAATTACAGGGCATTAACTGTAATGGAAACAAATGAAATGAAAGTCATTCTGTGAGTTAGGTGCTCACCTCTGTTTTTGTGTTGCTGCTATCAAGCATCTACTCTGAACCAATGTAAAGACCTTTAGAGCACTTCTATGTAAATGTAACAAAAAATATTTGCAAAAGTATCCAAGCCAAAGAAATGTGTGAAATAGCCTTGATTCCTTGATTGTCGTAGGAGTGAAAGTTTATTTACTCAATTGTATTTCTAGGTTTTTGATCAATTCCAGTACTAATGAACAAAGCCAAAGACTTAAATTTCTTTGGGGTACCTGTTGATGGACAGGATCAACTCACATTGGATGAAAAACAGGCCCATTCATACTGTAATGCACACGCCTCTGTACGCCATCACGTACAATTTCAAATCAAACACTCGAAGTAAGAACTTTATTTGAGTCCATTTTAGGTCATTTCACCATTTCTTGATTACCTTATAAACGCATATGTTCAACTAATTGCCTAGTTTATAAGTTGAGAATGTGGATAGTACGAAAAGATAGAATGAATAAACAGCTCACGTGGTAAATTTAGTATAATGTAAAAATATTATATTCACACTCCACACCCTACTGCTCCTTGTTTCACCTCAACATACTGGAAATGTTTTCAGTTTCTGATTGCAGAAGTTGTTCTTTTGTGTACTCCTAATTAAAGTTAAATTGCCATCAACAGAACTAAGAACTTCCTGATAGTTTTTCAGATTAAAAGCCTATTTAACAAGTTAAGCTATTATATCTTTTAGCAGTTAAAATATCCTCTTTAATTCCAATAAGAAATGATTTTCATTTTAATTTTCACCACACCTGTTTCACTCGTGGCAAGAACAGAGGTCAGAGTTTTGAACAACTGTGAATAAGGCAAAGGAATTTAATTTAGCAATGTAATAACATGTTTCCTAATTAATTTTCCAACTTGTGTCTTTGTATCATGTTTGGTTGTAAAATGTATAAATTAAACACCAAGTGGAGCATGAGTTGATTTCTAATGACAAACTGTGTGGCCTCATGTCGAGTGGTAAACGGCTGCAGGAAAGTGTGTGTCTATCCTGTTTTGGAAATTGGATCACACTGTTCTGTCTGAGTCAGCCCCTTTTTGTTGATTTTGGGGAATTCTGTGTTCTGGTAACTACATAGAACTGATGTGACTCAGCCTGATGTGACCTAAGTCCCTACAGAATCACACCACTTCCCAGAATGAAGACTGGTGATGTTAGTGCATGTGTATATATGATAAACGATTACAGCAGTGCCGTCTGTAAGATTTCTTTTAAATACCTTTTGTCTTTAAGCTCTCACACATATGCAGCAGAGTGAACAATGAGTTGCTCATCACTTACAATTAGGCACAAGTAGATAATCAGGTGTGGGTCAGAGCTGGAGGAGGCAGAGACAGAAAGAGCTGACCAGGCAGTCTGTCCTGACCACATTTTGGATGTCTGCTAACTATACAGTGTCCTCTCCTTTCTTCTTTCCTCCATTCCCACCATTTGTCTGTCTGCTTAGGAGTTCTGCCAGCAAGCAAGGCCAAATCTGACTAAATGGATACAGGCTGTCCTTAATATGAATGTCATACAGCAGCACAAACTGCATGCTTGACCATCCGTGTGTGAGTGGGTGGGGAATGCAGGAGTCTTACCACCTTGAAAGCGTCACATACTGAATGTGTAGTCACCGTAAACCATTAAATAATCCCTGCTTCATGTCAGTGGGAATGGAAAAGGTGTTTATATCTATTTTCAGTGGTTTTGTTTCATACCATAGCTTGATCTTTGAGTTCAGTATAACCACAACATACATTTGACTAGTCTTCAGTTTCACTGCACCCTTTAGACTAAAAGCATTATGATTGTATTCAAGATGATAAGCATTTTAAATTAGAAACCAAAGTGGAGCCTATATGATTTATTGTGTTGCAGAATTGCATGCCCCATCACTGACTTTCAGCTTTATATTTGTTTTAGGGAACAATGGAGATATGTTGCACCAGTCATGTGAGTTTGGTGTAATTTAAAACATACAGGCTTAGGTTGTGAACACAACAAATACGCCAGGACCTTTTGCTATTTATTAATGACTCTGGATACATGCCAACGAACATAAATGAATATGATAAAGCATCGCCAAGTGACAATAAATCATGACCTGAGCTATCATAGTTGTAAATGTGACTGGCACAGAATCAGATATTTCAGACTGATCTCTAGTCATGATGATGATGATGAACAGGCTTAAAACTAGCCAATTCTGACTAGTGTTAAGTTAACACTGGCAAAGTGAATCAAGCTGTATGGATCAGATTTGTGTAAATTCAGAACATAATCCTGAATTTATTAGTATTGTAAACCCAGAGGATGTTTTTAGGCCTCTCTATTTGCCCTGAACTGTAAATGGAGGCCCTGACACTGATCATTTACAGGCATCTGTACAGCCTCATCTGTACCTTACTCTCTGATCTCTTGGCAACACGGGGAGTGTGTAACTAACATATTGTGAAGTAAATGCTTTTGTATATTTCTTTCTTTTATCTCTAATTATCTCAATTGTAGGTCGAAATGAGCTGATAGCTCGCTATATCAAGCTACGAACAGGGAAGACGCGCACACGCAAGCAGGTATGAACAAATGTTATCGAAAACCTCAACTTTTATATATCTTTCATTGTAATTGATTTGTATCCACCTCCTGATGTATGTTGTTTTTTTATCTTGTTAACTTCATTAGTAATGCACTGAGGTTTGAAAGTGCTAAATCATCCCGTGAATGTGTTTTGTTTTTTTTTTTAATGGGGGTAACCCTGCCCCCCCCTTAGGTGTCTAGTCACATTCAGGTTCTGGCACGTAAGAGGGTACGAGAATACCAGGCGAGCATCAAGGTGGGTGCCCGCTGAATCAACTCCCACTTCCTTCTGTAGTCACGTCCCCTCTTCTTTTCCTCCCCCCTCTCCCAAAATCCTCTTTCCTTCATTCTGGCTTTCTTCAGGTCTCTAGTCACCTGCAAGTCTTGGCCAAGAGAAAGTCTCGTGAGATTCAGTCTAAGCTCAAGGTACACACGCTCACTGCTTTTGCTATGATGGCTGCTTCGCTTTGCATGTGGCCCATATCCAACTTAACCCGATAAACCAGCATACATCTATTTGTCAATGCTTATGGCAGATTATGCTTTTCTGTCAAGGTGTTACAACAGTTACCTTGGAGGTTCTGTGATAGCTGACCAGCAGGTCCTCAAAACTAGAACATGTTGGAGGTAAATTAAATATATGGATGTCACAAAAACAGCAATTGGACAATTTACTTTTCAAAATTTTTGTTTCTAAAATACAGTTATTAATTTTCGTCCTTAAATTATTTATAATTTTTATTGATAAGAATAACTAATCATGTTCAGGTCAAGTTGAATATTTTAACATCATATTGACAACACTTAATGTTACATTCAGTTGTGCTCTAGCGTTTGTTCTTGACAAAATTGTACAACCTATATTGATGATTTTCAGCAAAAATGTGGAGGGGATGTTCTCATCCAAAGATGAGAAGACAGGTGTCAATGTGCATGTGTCAGTGGTGATGTATATCAACTTCACCTGTTTTATTAGTTATGCTAATGCAACAGCAAACATTACTTTGTGTCTCCCTTGTATAGCTCAGCTGTTCTGTAGACCACAAATGATTTAGGTGCATCTGCTTCACTTGTTACCAAAGTTCAGTGTGGCCCAAAAATTACCTGCTAACAGGTTCTTATTCGTAGCCAGCTCTGGTCATTGCTGTTGCTGGTTACATGTCAGCACATCAGCATGTTGCTAACTAAAATTAATTCCATGACTTCAATTGATGTAAGGCTGAAAAGAAACTACATGTTGTCAGGGATTTGAGTCAAGTCAGAAATGGTGTTTGTAAACCAGAGATTATTTATGTGAGAAGAAGCATCACTCTGTAACATCAAGGAAAAATAAGAGTAGACTCTTTATAGTTAAAGAGTGAGACATTTTCCCTAGTAAAACCATCGGCTCATATCACATCCCTTTCAGAATCTCTGTTCAACTTTTATTCTTCAGTATTTGAAGCCATTGCAAAGTAAGATGCGCCAGTGTCAATCAGTTGACTGATTATGTGTTAATACATATAGTGGCAAGAAAACGTATGTGAACCCTTTTGAAAGTTTTTGGATTTTCTCATAAAACAGGATCAGTTCTTTATCTAAATCAAGACTATTAACAAATATAATGTGCCTAAAATAACACAAAAGAAATTCTGATCTTTCATGTCTTTATTGAGAACAACCATAAAAACTTCATAGTGCGAGTGGAAAACGTATGTGAAACCTTGGAATTGATAATTGGTTGTTAATAGTGCTGTAGACTGTCAGTGTGCTCTTTGTGCAAACTTCAGGCGTGCAGAAAGCTTGTTATTTTTAATAAGCAGCATCTTCCTTCTTGGTGTCCTGCCATAGACGCCCTGCTTGTTCAATGTTTTACGTACTGTAGACTCATAAACACAGATGTTAGCCAGTTCCAATAATGCCTTCAAATCCTTAGCTGTCACTCTGGGTTGTTTCTTTACCTCACTGATGAGTGTTTGTCGTGTTCGTAGGGTTTTTTTGACTGGCCGCCCACTTCTTCTTGGTAGAGTAGCCACAGTCTCACAGTGTCTCCATTTATAGATTGTTTGCCAACTGTAGACTGGTGAATTTCTAAAGTCTTTATATAGATATCACTTTATAACCCTTTCCACCTTTATGTAAATCAACAATTCTCGTTTCCATGAAAGCTCCTTTTGGCGAGGCATGGCTCACATAAGCGTATTTTTCTTGTGTGGAGCAAACTCAAAAAGTGAGTGTGTTTTGTCAGTCAGAGTAGCTCTAGTCCACACCTTCAAAGCAATTATCTTAACAAGACTCCAGGTAAGCCAATACCTGACTCCAGTTAACCTTTTTTGAGGTCATTATACCTAGGGTTCACATACTTTTTGGTCGATCTCAATGAAGACATTAAAAAGATCAGAATTTCTTTCGTGTTATTATTGACTTGACTTAGATGAAGATCACATAAGGTTTTATGATTAATTAATGCAGAAAACCACTCCAAATTGTGAATTTATTCATGCCCAAAATGAATAGTCAACTTAATATCCTTCATGCTTTTTCCCATTGTGGACATAAAATGGGTCATTAGAGCATTTAGAGTGATCTCAAATGATCTTGTGTGGCAGAATCCCTCTTTTAAGTATACAGAACTGAGAGGGCAGAAAATCTACACATAAGTGGCAGGCTAACTAACGTTAACAATTTATACTAGGGGTTTTGAAGCTCAATGAATCAATCCATTCATAGCTGAGTTAATGAAGTTCCTATGTTGGTATATAATACAAAACTACCAAAACACCTTGATAGAGAAGGATAACAGTCTAGTTTACATAGACTTGGGTACATGATTGTAATATAATGGTTAGGGATATAAGATCATGTTATTGGCTGCAGGAATGGGGTCTGGTGTGCTTAGGCTTTGCAAACTCATTATATATTCAAGTACTTTCACTTATATGCTTTAAAAAAAATTACCTCACTGTTTTGCTTACTTTCCATATTTGAAGTTGTGTGGTGTTCAGCATAAAAGCTCGTGATTAGTGTGTCTGTGCATCAGTGTGTGGGGAAAAGGGTTTTTGTTACATTGCATGGCAGAGATCTGTTAACATAGTTCAAGGTTTGTGGCCTTGAACAGTTAATTGCATGAGATTTAGTCATGCTTGAACTAAGCATGTGCATGGCTGTTATAATGAAGGCCTGCTGACACACAAACATGCAGGGAGTTTTTAAGGAGATGCACTGCTCATCCATGATGAATTTCAGCTTTCTCTTTTGATACATAACTCATTTCCACATCTTACTCTTGAACATTTCTCTCCGTTCTTTATATCTTTTCTATTTAAGTACTTTCTTGTGGTTTTGCCATGCCCTGTAATAAAAGCTCGTAGTGACATTATTTTACCCCATAATCATTTGTCTTGCTGCTCTCTAATACATGTTTGAAGAGAGTAGCTTTTTCAGACTTCCAGGTTGGCATATTTCATGGTATCAGTGCCAGCAATTGACTTTAAGAACAACAGACAGATTAATTGGAAGTAGCTTGTATTTTTAGCTTAGCGTGAGTGTGTTTGGCAAGGTAGGTTGGAGGTGTAGTCACTTCAAAGAGATACACATGTATGCAGTGAGCAAGGTGTTTTCCCTTATTGCCTAATGGTGATTGTGTAACCTGCTTTTGTTTTGAAAGTTCTGAACTTAATTAATAATGTGTCTTTTTTGCTGTAGGCCATGAACTTGGTAAGTTTTGGTTATATAACTAAGGTTTTTTGCTTCAGGCTTTGTGCTTTGTGGTTGGCATCACATTACTGCTAGTCCACAGTGCTGTTTTACTGCCAGACTTAAAAATCCTGCTCATTACTCTTTTGTTTTTAGTGACTTTAGTTAAATACTGGTGATGGCTCCAGTTAGCTCTACTAGGCTGCTAGCTTGGTGCACTTGCTGCTTTGGCATCCCCCTGTCTCTGCTTTGCACTCTGTCCTGTCTTCCTCATAGTTACTGCATCCTATTGAAGTAAGTTAGCTGTCTTGTTGTCTAAACTGGCCTTGACGTTTTGCTACAGTGATCTCAGTTTAATCATGTTGTTTGACCACAGAGAATTATCATTGTCTATTACTTTCTTTCCCATTTAGGACCAGGTATCCAAAGACAAGGCGCTGCAGACAGTAGCCAACCTCTCGTCAGCTCAGATTGTGTCTGCAAGTGTAATGAAACCTCAGACTCCCTTCCCCCCACCAGTCAGAGTGAGACACAAATATACATCTGTTCTTTTCTACCTTCTGGGTAGAAGACTGAGTAATACTATCTCCTCTGTTTCCCTTCTTTCCTTTGTTTAGTTTTGGCCCGGCACTATGCCAGGACAGCCTGGACATTCTCAGGAGTAAGGACCACTGGCAGATTAGTTGGTTTTGTTTGTTTAACATAGGAGAACATTTCTTGATTAAGCTGATACATTGCTCATTTTTCATCTTCTGTTTTTTTTATTAACAGCATCAAGCCATTTGCACAGCCACCATACACAACACTACCAGCCCCTGTCCCTCCACCTATTAGTAAGTGTGAACACAGATATGTAGATTTAGTCTACAGCAGAGTGAGTATAGTTGTGTAAATTGTTTTAAATGTTTGGTAGGTTATGAGCCCCTGCCTCCCCCTCGACCTGCAGCTATAGCAGCTCCTGTATGGCAAGACAGAACCATCGCCTCATCGAAACTACGCCTACTAGAGTATGCTGCTTTTATGGAGACACAGAGAGACAGAGAGACGGTAGGAACATCCAAACATTTTTATATTGATAAGTCAGCAATGGAAAGTTTTGTCTCATTCTTTTTTTTCCCCCCTTTTTTCTTGGTTTTCTCCTTTCTTCCAACAGTTTAAACACCTTTTTGTACACATCAGCCCGTCAAACCCAGGTTACACTGACCCTGTGTTGGAGTCCATAGATGTAAGGCAGATTTACGACAAGTTCTCTGAGAAGAAGGGAGGACTTAAGGAGCTGTATGAAAAAGGGCCGCACAATGCATTCTTCCTTGTCAAGTTCTGGGTCAGTACACATCAACTAGTGTTCCCAGTGAGATAAGATTATAAACACCTGGAATTTTGAGAGGCATGCTTGAGAATATTATTCTTATAATTATTAGTGGAAAACATAGTAGTAGCACAACTTCTAACTGCAAAATTTGGTTAAATTTGACAGTTTTAGTGTTTTTACATGGCAAACAGCATTTTACACTTTGATGTCTAAACCTGGGACACCACACGGGGGAAGCAAAATCCCCCTGATGCTAAAGCAGGGGTTTACATGGGAAAGCTCTTCTTCATTAGTAGCTGTTTGTTAAGCAATGTTGTATTTCCCCTGCACATTTGGATAAGCAAAGGAGAAAAAAAAAAAACATAGTTAATTTTTATGTTGCTTAGTCATATTTAGACAAGAGAGCAAATTTATAAAATTACACATAAGAGACCGGTTGTTTTGTAATTGGTATATTCATATTTCGTAGACTCTTCACTACTACTTTGTAACACTCTTATTGTTCTTGTTCAGGCGGACCTGAGCGGTGACATTGAGGAAGGTTCTGGTGCGTTTTACGGGGTGAGCAGCCAGTACAGTGGAACAGAAAACATCACTATCAGTGTCTCAACAAAAGTGTGCTCCTTTTGGAAAACAGGTGGTGGAGAAGGTTGAGGTGAGAAAACTGACCCACTACTATATAGATGCACATAAAGCATTTGTCGTAGGTTTGTTTTGAAGTCTTTATGCATGTGTGCAAATTCTTCCTCATCCAGACTGAATACGCACGTATGGAAGGTGGGAAGTACATGTTCCGAATCCAGCGTTCACCCATGTGCGAATATATGATCAACTTCATCCACAAACTTAAACACCTGCCAGAGAAATACATGATGAATAGTGTGTTGGAGAACTTCACCATTCTACAGGTGTGTGTGCATGTTGAGTTAAATTCATTGGCATCACAGTGGCCAATCATTGTAGTTGCAGTCTTTACTATTTACTCTGTTTCAGTAGCAGTCAGGCTACCAAACCAGAGAAAGTTTGCTACTCGCCACAGCTTTGTGTAAAGCTAGACCACAGTACAAATCAAAAGGAAGAATCTGTCTTTTTGAATATTAAATCCTGATGCGCTTCTCCTGTCTCTTGCTAGGTGGTGTCCAACAGAGAAACTCAGGAGACTCTCCTGTGCATCGCCTTTGTGTTTGAAGTGTCCACTAGCGAACATGGAGCACAGTACCATGTTTATCGACTAGTTAACGACTAGCAACACGTTACGTGCTTGCAGAGACTCTCTGAAGACGTTTTGATACATGGAGCATAAAACACTATTTTCAGCCCAAGCACACAGAATCCCCACTCTTGTCTTCTAAACACGCTCTCGATTTAACAGACCAACAGTCACACTGTAGTCACACTTGATGTTTAATGTGTATTGCTGCAAAATATGCACACAGGTCTCCACAAAATCCCATGACACGAATGCTGGAGTGGAATGTGTATCAATCACTATTCTTTGATGGCTTTTGGCACAGTGTAATTAACCAAACATTTATCATTCATTTATCATTTTATTTAAGTTTGATATCTTAAGTTGACAATCTTCCATCATATGCATCGTATACAATGGTACATGTAGCTGTGATGCACTAAAATGAAACAGGTGAATTTCAGAGAGCTTCTAAGCATATGCACATACAACACTGGTGTGACCTATGTGAGACGAGTTTAAATATAGGTTGCCAAACAAATCATTTAATCAGTGTAAATATAACTCCGCCACAATGACTATTTCTTATATGGTTTGTATTATCTCTGTAAGGTAGGCATGGAATGAGCCTATAATCATGTATTTTCGATCACTGCTTTAAGCGAAACCATGATTTTCAGTTGGTTCAACTGAACCAGCACCGCATGACAGAAAGTATGCCTCTTCATAGACTGCAATACATTACAGGTGAAGATGTAAAAGTAGGATTTGTATTGGAAACACAGTGTCAAAGTGTAAAGAGAGCCATGCGTTATTTTGTGTGTTCTTTGCTGTTTGAAGGTACATGGTGCAGAGGGAAAGAACGCGATCAAATCTCAAGGAGGTTAAAAGCTTGCCTCACGTGACTTTTAAAACAACTAAACAGTTCACAGTTCACACTTGTCTGTCAGCAGCGTTTTGCAATAATGACTTTTACTGTTCATAGACATGATACTGTTTTTACTTTACTCCGACTGTGTGGGCTCGTTGCAGTATTTCTACCTCCACATAAGTTGGGATAAGAATGTGCTTTGGTTCATAAAGCCTTAACCTGAGGAGCACTGATGTATAGGATGTATACACTACACTTGTTATGGTACTGTTTATAGCCAAAACAAGGAATATAGACTCAGTTTTGTAAAGATTAACGTTTTTTGTATTTTACCAGCACAGCTAAAAGTGTTACACTAAGCATAAATGATGGGTTTTTCCATTTTTGTTCTTTCTTCTAATTGTTGATGTATACTAAGTGATGAATGGTACAGAACACACTAAGGTCACCCACCGTGCACTGGGATAGATATTTGCCTGATAACACTAACAAACCATCCCGCTCACACCTTTCTTTTGTTCTTTGTAACGTTTTGAACTCTTTGGTACATATGACTACCAGCATTTTTATAGTGACTCTTGTGACTATTCTCATGCCCTCTACCGGCAGGTCTGTGTCTAACCATGTGGAAAGTAATGATTTGTATCATGAAAGTAAGAACATCTCTTAACATTCAATATTTCAGTCAGCCAGTTTAAAGTGTTTATTTTATTTCTTTTTTTGTTTGTGTACTCTGGTTGGTTGTGCCTCATCACTCCCATTGCCAAATCTGCTCCCTGAATTAAATCTGTGCCTTCTTGCTGTACCAATAAAATCACATGGTGTTTGCAGAATCATGTAGCCTTTATCTAGTCTTGATGATTTAGTCATTTAGACACAAATCATCATCTTTTTTTAATGTAAATACCACAGTTCAGTTAAAAACATTGATTGCTGGATGTCCAACTTGATATTAGAGTACCAACCAATATGCATAATCAAACGTTGACTTGCCGCATTCTTATTTTTTCTTTTCTTATCTAATAAATTGCTTTTCTAGGCTTGCTGCATAATTATTGTAGCGGTGCTTGTGTTGAAATTGAATGCCAGAAAATAAGAAAAGGATTTTCCTGTCTGTCCTTTCACAAAGGGTTTATGCCACACAGATTGCAGTTTGTCATTGGGTATGCCAGAGGGTGCTATTGCCTAAATATTGACTAGCACATAGTTGGGAGTGTGGATGGATGAGTGTAAAGTCTGGTGCAATGTAATAGTCATGTCGGGGCTCTACCTTGTCTACCTGTTACCAACAAAGCGTCTCCGTTTCGGCTACACGACTATTTTGGTATTATTGCTCGCACACATCTTTGCGTGTAAACAAAGTTTCTGTTATTCATCAGCATTCAGAACCCTTTACTTCGGCAGACTTTGGTGTGGAAACTGAAATCTCCTGTACTTAGATTTGGGCAGTTTTTCCCATTGTTCCTGGCATATCCTCTCGCGTTTCATCAGATTGGATGGGAAGCATCTGTGAACTGTCGTATTCAGGGCTTGGCCGGTCCACTCAAAGGACAGTCAGAGACGTTTCCTGAAGCTACTCAAGCATTGCCTTGACCCAGTCTCAGGTCACTGTCAATCTGGGGCAGGTTTCCTTCAAACACGTCTTCAAATTTAGCTGCATTCATCCTTCCTTCAGTCCTGACCAGTGGCCCTATCCCTGCTGCTGAGAGGCACCACATAGCATTATGCTGCCACCACCCTGCATCACGGTGCATGGTTTTAGCAGGTGATGATCAGTGTTCACCTGACGTTAAGTTTGGAGTTCTGCCCAAAAGCTTTATGTTTGATGTCCATCCTTCTGGCACGTTGTCCCATCTCAGCAGAGGATTTACTTAAGGCAGCTCTAGGAGTCCTGGTGGCTCCAAGCTTCTTTCATTCCATAATTATTGAGGCCTGGGCTCCTGGGAACATTCATAGCCTTGAGATTGTTGCATAGCCTTGCCCTAGAGGTCTGCCTGTACACGAGTGGCTTTGTTTTTGTCCTGACATCACCTTTTTTTTAACTATAATAATCAGTTTGCCACACATGGACTCCAAACAAGTTCTAGACTCACCATAATTAGAGCAAACAGCATATCTCAACCACAGTGTAGAGTGCCCCACCAAACCACATAAAATCTTTTGTAATAGAGAGATTTAGATTTTTTTAGTTTTGCTAAATTTACAAATGAATCTGAAACTTGTGTTTGCTTGTTTTCTGGAAGTGTAAACTGTAATTATGGTGAAGATTTACTTGTAAAAATAACTGATGTGTGCAGTACAAGTGTACTGTATTCTGTGACCTACATTTAATATCTAGTCAAACGTCTTTTTTTTATGAGCCTCCAGAAGTAGTATCTATACACGTGTGTGTGTGTGTGTGTGTGTCTGTACATCCATCAGACATGATCTTTCAACATGTTAAACTTTGTATGTTTTTGGCAACTGTCCAAGCACCAGCACACAGCTAAGTTCAAGTGCTGAGTGTTTTTCCCGAGGTTCGACTTCCCGCTACACTACTGTATATGGTGTGTAGCTGCAGTGACGGTGCGTCTCTTGCATTTTCAGTTACTTTTGTCAAAGTGACATTTCTTGCTACCATAAATGAGCGCATGGTCACATTAACGCTCACCAACAACTACATAAAAAGTACAATTCTGGCTTTGTACAGATGACCTTGTCAACTTTGTCATGGTAACGAACAACCGTTGTTCACTTCTAGTATTCCACAAACACACTTTTGTCAGCAAGCATTAGTCAGAGTCATCTGGGTGAGGAGACTCCACTTACCACCATGCAGCCAAAACTGCAAGTGGCGAGCAATGACACACACGCAAAACCCTCAGGCAGGGTGTGGCACTTCCTAAGCCTGCCAACATTACAGCAGTGTAAGGGAAAATCTAACAGGCTGCTCGTTGCTGTATCTCACCTGAATTCACTAGGTTACAGATTCATGGATGATTGCTGAGATTTAGTTTCATGTGTCAGTAACTTCCAAACTGATCTGGATTTTAAATTACATTTGGATTAGCAGGGATTTGGCTTCTTTATTTTTGGTCTTTAGCTATTAAATCTATTCAAACAATACTGCCTTGTCCTGAGCCTCTAATCTCTCCTGTTTGGGTGGATTTACACTATCAGTAGATCCAGTGTCTGGCTCATGTTTCTCTCGCTCTCGCTCTCGCTCTCTCTCGCTCTCAAATTAAAAACTCAGGTGCAATATATTGGAGCAGAGCTTATCAGCAGTAACACTCCATATTGTCAGAAATACAAACATCTAACAGTTACATTACCACATTATATTGTTTATTACCTTTGCAGCAGTGGCACAGGGCGTGGTGGGAAAGTGTCGCCTTTAAAACTTGGCCCAACCAGTCTGGTTAAGTGCTCACTCAACTTTTTATTTTTTTTTCTTCTTCCCTCACTCTGTGTTCCCGGTATTTTGCTTCATCTCGTTCATCCCTTTTCAATTCTTCTCCTCATTTATCTCTTTGTCTTCTCTCTTTTCACAAACTTGACTTGTTCATGTCCTCACCTGTCTCACCTCTGTCTTTAACAATTTGCCTACATGCAAATAAAGAACTAAAACCTAGTCCACGGTAATCCAAGTAAAAGGAAAGTACCCTGAACATTAAGATGAGGGGGAAAGTGTTAATATTTGGATATGGATATATATATATATGTGTGTGTGTGTGTGTGTGTGTGTGAGTGAAAATACATCGGTGCAAAGAAAATTCTTGGGTAAATGTCCTTTTTTTTTTTCCATTAAATAATTGGGGAAATGTTTGCAAAGTACACAAGTACTGTAGACGTTGATGTACCTTAGTTGATAATTTAATTTTTAGGATGCTTAATATCACCCATCAGTAAAATATATGCAAATAACTAATAGCGGGTAGACATTTAAGCAGCCATACGTTATGATTCAGTCATTTCCATGTAAAATATCAAACATTTAATAATTTCAGTTTCTCAAATGTGAAGATTTGCATAGAATTATCTTAGCAATTTGACTTTGTGTGTTTAAAAATAACTGTAACGTATGTCCCACACAAGAATTGTCACTTGTCAAATCATCTTGGGCAGTGGGGAACGTCAATAACCTATTATCATAATCATAAATCATAAATCATCAGTTTGCCTCGAGGAAAGTTCCAGTCTGTACAGAAACACACTTGTGGTGTGACTTGGATACTGAAACACTGCCCCAGAAACCCGGGCTTGTTGTGATTCACATTGTTTTCTGATTATCTGTGAAACATAAATCTGTCAAGTGAACCACACTTAGTCGGACATTTATTTAATAAGGAGGAAATGGATGCAGAGGTGCATTTTTCCTTGGGCTAAGTAAAAGATCCGACAGTAAATGAAGGCAGTAAAGTTTGCTTTATGGCTTTTTCTTTTTCTTTAAATAATAGACGAGGTGTCGACACCGTGCGCCGCACACTGAGTGAGTGAGTGATTGAGTGTCTGTCGGTGTCGCCCCCTCCCTTCACTTCGCACCTGCATGTGAACTCTCTCCGGTTCCACCTCCAGCGAGCGGGGCGCGGTCCCGAGGGTGGAGCTCCGAGCCGCCGCTGTGGGAACATTTATCCGATCTGCATACTTGGCACGTCCGCTGAATTCGTTGCGCCGAGTGGAGCCGCACTCCTCCTCCTCCTCCTCCTCCTCCTCTTCTTCCTCCTCCTCTGTGACTGCGCTCACCTGGGAAGCTGCTCACACCGATCCGCTCACTGGAAGGGCTCCGATCCGGGAAGATGATGGCTCCGGTGCCGCTGCGATCAGCGATGGAAACGGTGCGCGCGGACGACACGTCGCTGGCGTTGCCCTCCGACGACAAGCTGCGCACGGGACAGCAGCGCGTGCTGGACCAAGTGCACACCATCAAGAGGAGCAAGTCCAAACATGGCACGAGCAAATCCCCGGCCTCCTCCCCCACAGGTAGGACGCAGCCAGGAAACTGCGCGTTTCAACTTTACGCGTTGTCCGAAGCTGATGTTGGGCTCTGATGTCCCTGTTCACCAGTTTTATCTTCTGTTTATGGTTGCTATGAAGCGTGTGCGAGTCTCAGAAGTGACAGTTGCATCCTCCAAACAGGATGGACATGTCTTATCTGTATTCTGGGCCAACCAGTCTGTGGAAACCAGTGCGCTCTAAGTCTGAGCTGCTTCAGCCGGAGAACGAGTATGAGAAGTGCGGTGACGCAGCGCAGCAGGCTTTAACCTGAACGGGCCGTGAAATGTGATCCTGGCTGCTGCTGTTCGTGCTGCTGAGCTGTTGTGTTGTGTGTAGTGTGGATTCTGAGAAACGCGCCGCAAGACGCATCCAACTTGTCATGAGCCTTTCAGGGAGGTTTGTCTCACCGAGTTAGGAATGCAGCCCCACACACGTTTTAAATTGTGCATTTCAGTCTTTCAAAACAACTCTGGTATTTGGCGTTGCTGCAAGAGCAATTATAAAGATCCACCAAATATTGAGAAACATGAGTATTTTGCAAAACGTTTGCGCGTCCTCCCACAGGTCCTGTAGATATGAGTTGCAGTCCATGGTTGTTATATGGCACCAGAGAAATACATAATTAACCTTTATCAGTCATCTGCAAATGTGATTGTAGGTGATTGTAACATTTACTGACACTTAAAATGATTCAGGTGATTGTGAAATTGGTGTCACATAATAAGCACAGCTTCGATCTGTAAAACTGACCTTCTTCAAATGAGATGGAAAACTGCAGCCAGTCTGAGAAGCAAACAACCAAACCTGTTGACACTCATCCAAACCTGACTTTAAATTTTAAAGGCTGTTCAAGTTCATTATCTTGTATAAAAAATATATTTCTACTGTAGATCTCTAAAAAGTGTGCTTGTCTGTCTTTTGCTCTATATTCAATTTTCTAACCATATTCCATTTGCTCTACCTATAGAAAGTCAGTGGTCTAAAATAGAAAGGATGCTTCCAAAAGTAAACTCGAGGTCTATCTTGGAATATTGCTCAAAGCAAATATCTATAAAACACATGACAGACAAACACTGAAAAATAGGAAAACAGCTACAAGGTTAGAGCTGCACACACCCCTGAGGTTATCAGGCGGCTCTTAACTGTAATACAGGGGTTAAAACATGCACAGTTAACTATTACTGAGAGTTTATGAGGCACATACACTAATATTTAAGTCATTATTTTGTCCTAGAGGATCCGTTTTACTTGAAATTGTAGTAACAAAGGTGATAATGTCAGTAATCTGTCCTTGTTAATGACTAGGAGCTCTTACTGTACTTTCAAACTAAAAGGGGGCAGCTGAACCACATTACTGCAAAGTGCCATAAAGACGTGCAGATAGTTTTGAGTTTATGGCTGAGGTTTTGAGATATTGGTCTCCGATAGTATAGATACGAGTTACAGTGCTAGGAAAGCTGAAAACAGGTGAAGATTTGCTCAGTGAAGTAAAGAGAGATGGGTTAAGGGAACTATTGCAACAGTTCATCAAGCAGGCCCTCAAAAACAGTTTGCTCATCCAAATCCATAATTGTTGGATTTGAGGCATAAATCTGAAAGTCCCAGCACATAAAATGGTAATGGTCTTCATGGCGGCCTGTTCATCTATTATTATTATTATCCTGTATTTTTGTCCCTTTAGGCCTCTGTTGTCCTCTAGTCACTCTGGGAGGTGTCTTCCGTTCTGCTCAGTTTATGCTGATAATGATAGTGTTTGTTTTTACTACCTTAATCCTTTAATAATCAAGTTAGACTCTCGCGTTTGACACAATACGGCAGTCAGCTTCGAGTTTTCATGACTCATCCAATAAAGGCGCTAGAACACGCCGGCTACGTGTGAAGGCTGGTCTCCCTTAAGATTAGAGCAACGCTAAGCTTACTAACAGTGACTGTTATGATGTCATGTCTGTCTGATGACGATCATTTTTTATAATCTACTCTAAATGTTTTCCAAATACGAACTTTCTTATATGCACTAAATGTTTGAACTCAGTTCAATATAGTATATGAAGGAGTTTTGTGTCTGTTTGTGCTCTACTTTAGTCATTTCCAGTGTTTAAATCGTCCATTGTGTGGCTGATCAGTGTAGTGGAAATCTGAAGCCCACATAAAAACAGCACATTCCAAACAACACCCTCATGCTGTCTCGCCAGTGTTGTTTATTGGAGAATTTTATCTTTGTTTGATTATCACCAATCCGATATTGAACAGTAGAGTTACCTTTCATGTTTCCGTCCCGAAAACCTCTTTAAAAACTATTTTTAAAAGTAATATCTTCATCTGTGTCTCTCCGTTCTCACCCTGTGCGTCTCCTCTCTTCACAGGTCTGAGCCCGCAGTCTTCGACAACCTACACTGAGTTTGGAACATTCAAGTTTGTGCCGTCCAAAACAAATGGCACCTTCAGCCGCACCAACTCCACTATGTCAACAGGCTACAACAAAGTGGTAATTGTTTCTCTTGTGTAACAGTAAAACCCATCCCCCTTTGATAGATCCTACATTAAAGGGCCAAAATCAGCATTAGTGTTGTGTGGTCATGCAGATCACATCAAGTTGATTCAATTTCAAATTGATTAAAAAGCACAAAAATGCTGGTATAGTCCTTTTTTTTAAAGGTTCACTCCCCAATTGTTGAGGTGCCTAATAAGTCAGACGCATGCCAGCTTCCCCTCCCAGCTGGATGCGCATGTTTTAAAACTCTTTGCTATAGAAGTTTGGCTTTTGATGATGTAATCGGAAGCAATAAACGAACTAAGGGCGGAATCAGTGCATCTGTTCTTCAATGGGATTTTATAAGTCACACTTTTAGGAGTGACTTATTAAATTGTTCAGTGAAACACTATGTTAAAAATGATGCTGGCTAAGCTCACGTTGTTGCCCCATGTGCGTGTGTCTACCCACAGCACAAACCCTTGGCCTGTTAGATTGGTGTTTCTGTGCGTTTACCTACATTTAATGTAGCGTTATGAACGTGCATGCATGCATTAATCTAT
Organism: Anabas testudineus; assembly: GCF_900324465.2. Classification (NCBI taxonomy): domain Eukaryota; kingdom Metazoa; phylum Chordata; class Actinopteri; order Anabantiformes; family Anabantidae; genus Anabas; species Anabas testudineus. The sequence goes on along the minus strand of NC_046616.1, from coordinate 13,967,147 downwards.
TTGTTGTGCCTGTGTGTGTGTGTGTGTGTGTGTGTGTGTGTGTGTGTGTGTGTGTAGAACAGTGTCTGTGTGAATATATATTTAATATTGAGTCATTCTAATTTTCGGTCTTCTCACAAAGAGTCAGGATGAGTTCAACTAATTTGCAATACTGGATTAAACCACAGTAGACTGATTGGGTGTGTGTTTGTGTGAGTGTGTGTGTGTGTGTGGGGGGGTGTTTATGTGAATACTTACTGTATTTGCTATGCGTGGCCCGACCTGACCTACTAGCAATCAGTTGAGACATGTTTAGGGGTTGTGGTGATGTGCTCTTGCTAATGAAGGTTCATAAACATCACATCCCAGTGATGAATCTCTCCTTTTTATTTATAATGTACGTGTTGATTCTTACACCTTGTCGAAAAGTTAAAGTTTGCAAAATGAATCGGATGAGTTGTTCGGTGAAAGATTAATTGCAGAGAGAGTGTCCACAGAGTATTACAGTAAATCTAAATCTGTCCATGAATGATCGTCTCCTGCTATAATGTACATAGTCAGAATGCTCAGGGCAGCCAGATGAGCTTCTGTTTGGGACTAAACTCGCCCTCTGTCCTTATCAAACATGCTGTGGACAGATGTCTCCTACATCACGCATGTGCTGCTAAGTAACAGAGTTTATATAAGGCTAGTAACGGAGCAACCAGTCAGGTTTGAAATCGAGTCAGTGCACAGACGGAAGATGGCACAGGCAAAAAACCACTACGTGTGCGTGTGTCCTATTCTTTCCTATTAGCCAGTAACATTCCTGATCAATCAAAATGCCAACATGTCACCTGCAGTGATTAACTGTGGGAAAATGTTTTGTCAGTTCTTAAAGTCTAATGTTTACTGTTGTGTGATAAGAAGAGGAAAGTTTTCTGTTTTAGTCACTCGCTTGTAGATGTTTTCTTCACCTTGTTTCCTCCTCCACATACTTTCAGTACAACGGCAAGTTTTTTTCTCTCCCTGATTCATGATTTTAATGTCAAACAAAGTTCAGTTTTAAGAATGACTAATGACTTAAAGCATTAGAAAGACTGTTCTGTTATTTTCTCCGTTTCTTCTTCTTTCACACACACACACACACACACACACACACACACACACACACACACACACACACACACACACACACACACACACTCAAAAAGACAAATGTACAAAGCTATAAAATCACAGACAAACCAAACTGATGGATTAATAAACCATAATTATGCAAGATTAAGCTATGACATTGGGATTGTGAAGACAGGTTTTACGGGTGCTCTGCCTGAGATGCTGAACACAAAGTTCCTCTGTGAGCAGCTCCTCTTCTGCACCAGCAGTCTTATTGTGCAGAGGGCCCGAGCTGGTCTCAAATGATAGAATATTATGTTACCTCGGTTTGTGTGACCGTTTGGTGTGTTTGTCTCTCCTCAACTCACTCAGAGAAGGAGCAGGCTTTGTGTCAGGCTGAATTCCTCCGTCTAGCTTCACAGATTCTGTCTTTGAAAACTGCTCTTGTGGAAAATGGGTCACCTACATTCTGTTTTCACCCAAACTGTTGCTTAGGAGAAGCCTTAAGGTTGTACATTGTTCTAGCGGATAAGGGTATTCCTGTTAGGTGTAGTCATTATGTCAGCTGAGCTACTGTCTACTGACCTCTTATGTGTGTTGTGTGTGTTTTCAAGTCTAATCTGAATAAAGTGCTTTATAGGCCCACAACTTTACAACGTCTGACATAAATCTTCTGAGTCACACATTGTTTCTTTTTAGATGAATTCTCAAAAGAGTCGCACTCTGTCTGCTAAAACCATGGGCGGAAGACATTTCAGCAACTCAGCCACACTGGACCACCACATCGGCACTTCCAAATTGACCCAGAGACCCAACGGGCTGAAAACCAGTCGCAGTGACCCTATCTTGGTTCCTCCAGTTCCTGCTTCTGCATCTGCTATGGTGATCAACTTGTTTTATATTAAAATGCAGACTCACTCATACAGTACCTATAAAAAAATAGATGCAGTGCATGTAAATACTGGAAGCTCTCCACAATATTAAATTAATATTTTAATATTCTAATATATATTTTTTTTTCTTTAGGGAGCCAAAGGGCAGACTATACAAAACCAGCAAACCTTCCAAACACGAGTAAATAGACACAGCACCTATTCTGTTACCAACGGCACTCAGATGACCAACAGCCAGACGCGCATGGTCCGTCCACCCTCTGACCACATTGATGGCAAGATGGGAACCATGAAAATATCTAAGGCAGACATGCAGCAATTAGCGTGAGTTCACCTGGCGTCTTAGTTTTCAAACATAGCTCAGTATTTTTTAAATGCAGTTTCCTGCTTTAACTTCATTATATTTATATTTACTGATTGTAAAAAATGTGATTTATTTGGGGGTTTTTTTCAGCGTGAATAGTGCAGCAAGCATGACAGACATGACCATAAAGGATGCTGTAGATTTGCTTGCCCACCCTGAGGAGATTTACCAACAGCACGGAGCCAGCTTCATCCAGAGCACCACCTACAACAACGAGGGCAGCAAAAAGGAGGTTCGAGCACTCACACGCATACTGTCTACTGTAAACGCTTCTTGTACAGACACACCCTCCAAACATGCACACATGCACTGCAGTGTTATTTTCACATGACTTTTGAGTAAGGATTGTCTTGTACAGCAATGATCCATGCAGGGAAGCACTACGTGATGGGAGGGGAAAGCAATTACTGCTGCTGCTTCTGTTTGTGACTTACAGTGTTGCTAATGGATTGCTACACCTTTAAACATCACCTCGTTTCTTTTGCATTGTCGCAGGTTTATGAGCTAGGTGGTATCCCCCTTCTGGTGTGCCTGCTGCGGAGTTCCAACCCTGACGTGAGCCAGGCTGCTGCCAAAGCTCTGAGGAACCTCGTGTTTAATAACTTGGACAACAAGCTTCAGGTTCAGGACTGTGACGGTATTGCTAAGTCCCTGCAGCTGCTGAAGGAGACGGATTCTACTGAGACTCAGAAACAAGTCACAGGTGACCTAATGGCTATTTAATACACAGTTAACACATGGAACATATGCTCTGGCATGGTTTATATTAGCGCTTTTCACATGGAACATACATATCCATATCTAAAGAAACAATCTTAAACCAAGCCCAGATGTACCAAATGTTAATTCACCTATTAAATGCAATTTAAACTGTATTAGTTGAAAATAAAAAAGTTAAAGATACAATAGAAATAAAAGCAGAGAGAGAGTCAAATTAAAATTAACCAATACATTTCTTAGTTACAGTACAGCAGTGTATTTCATTAACATACTCACAACAAGGACAACTATGTGATCCATGAATGACATGATTTATACTAGAAAAAAGAAAAGTGCATGATATTTGTTTATACGTGTTTGTAACTGCATCCTTGTGAAATGAAGGCCTGCTGTGGAACTTGTCCTCTGCGGACCAGCTAAAGAAAGAAATGTCAGCAACTGCTCTGCCCGCTCTGACCGAGTATGTGTTGGTGCCGTTCACCTCCTGGTCAGAGAACACCAACAACAACAATGTACACCCTGAATCCTTCTGCAACGCCACAGCATGTCTACGGTAAGAGCACTTAATTATGTCCTTGATTAGTCGATTAGCTGATTTATGATAAATCAAATAACAAAAACTAGAATTACCCCATATTCTTACCAGTGGCCCATGTGGCTTCTGTCTGACTAAGATCTAGCCCATACAACTATTTTATGTAATAAGCCCTTCGACCTTAATGAAGCATTACATTCATTTATTACATGTATAATATCAGTGCATTCACAGACATTGTAGCGCCTTAATGTGGTCTTAAAATATCGATTGGATGATGTGTGCAGGAACCTGAGCAGCTCAAAGGACAGAGAGAGAAAGGCAATGAGAGATTGTCGTGGCCTCATCGACTCCCTCATGAGTTACGTCCAGTCCTGTGTGGCGGAGGAAAACCCTGATGACAAGGTAACCCTTTGAACACACCTAACAGACCCTCGCCCATCCACCATCAACTGCTGCACCTTCAGAAGGCAATTTTAACTTCATATAAATTGTGACAGGCATTATAACTGCTTTCATTTATTTTATAAAATGACCAAATGATGTGGATGGGTTTTATTTCGGGTGACATATTATCATAGTTTAATACAAAGTAATTGATAGTAAATATATTCGTAAACACGTGTATGTACACATACAAATACACACACAGTGTACACAGGCCACCTTGAATTTGCACAGCTTCATCAGCATGCTGTTGCACACACATCCATAAACACACACTTAGACAAGCAGGCAAATACTGCAGGTGGAATCATAATGCATATACATTTAGTGGAGGGTTTTCTGTGTAGTGTAGTTTTAGGTGTGGACGTGTGCTTAATCCCAAGTCTGCGCTAATGCTGTTTACACAGGCTGCCTTGAAATGAAATAGATGAGTGTGACTAGTGTTGTATGGTTGTGTTGTCTGTGTGAGACACAGATGTAGAATATATAATACAGTATATAGTAATGTAGATTTTATGTCAGCTCTGTAAAGTTGCCATGAGTAAGTTGTTAATTCTCCTCTCTGCTAGTCTGTAGAGAACTGTGTGTGCATCCTCCATAACTTGACCTTCCAACTGGATTCGGAGTCCCCTGAGTGTTTCCGCAATGTCTTCCCTGGGTCAGAGAGCGAGTCTGGAAAGAAAAGCCCAACAATTGGATGCTTCAGTCCCAGGAGCAGCAAGGTTCAAAAGGAGGTGGGCATCACGCGGCACATCTACATCTGTGTTTTCTGTCTAAATCAACACACCTTTAATCCAAGCCCCCCCCTTTCATTTTTCTGTTTTTCTCTCTCTGTAGTTTTTGTTTGATGCAAATAAAGTGATGGATAGTGCTCCATCAGGTGCGAACTGGTTGTGCCATCCTAAAGCTATGCAGACCTACTTGTCTCTGATGGGCACCTCCCAGAATGATTCCACCCTGGAGGCCTGTTGTGGTGCCCTGCAGAACATCACTGCCAGCAAGGGACCGGTGAGAATTAAGGAGATAATTATTAGGCTTGGCATATGTGAGATTTATTTTAGAGATGACAAAGAAAAGTGAAAAGGTGCTAGGCTTAATGACACAGTGGCACAAAAGGAACTGACTGGTTTTGTGAGAAAGGGTGGCGTTTGGTCTCCAGTGATTCAGATGTAATTAGAGAAAAAAAGAAGGGCTTGAAATAAGGGAAAGTAAGAGTCATTCAACTGTCACATAATTACACAGTCAGCAGTATTGGGTATCATAGTACAAATGTAATAAATATTGAGTGCTTCATTGAAGAAGAGCATGCATCTCATGTGTTTTCCTATCTCCTCTGTCATATATGTTGTCGCCTAGTGGTCTAGTGTTATTAGCCAGATTCTGATTCGGAACCAGGGGGCTCTCATGTACATGCCCTCTCTACTAAGGTCAACTAACTCCAGCCTGCAGAAGACTGCCATGTCCCTGGTGAATAACCTCTCTCGGAACAGCGGTTTGCAGACGCCAATGGGTAAAAAGACATACTGACAAAGTTATCATAGGCACATAAATGTGGTTTCAGTTCACTCAAAACTGTTTCCTATGTCTATCTCTGTAGCAAAGCAGATTTTGCCTGAGCTCACCAGCCTGCTCTCCTCTGGGCCCTCCAAAATGGGAAATTCTGATGAAACCATAGCATCAGTTTGCAACACTGCATTGCCTCTGATACTTACTGACACTGAGTTCACCAAGAAGTTCGTTCAAAATGAAATGGTGTCATCACTGGCTGACCTGAGTGAGAACAGGTGAGTTTTTCTTGATTTATTTTTGTGTCACAGGACTGAGATAGTAAACATACGATGTAGTGTAGGTCATAATATCAACCAGAAACCAGTCTTCATGTTACTCATAGAAGTTTAGTTATAGACGTTTTGCTCATAAATAGATTTTGCAGTTGGATGTGTTGGGTGTTTTTTTTTTTTTCACCCATCTATTACAGTGGCTGTAAACAACATATAATCATGTTTGACTTTTTGATCTACCATTGTCAGTACAGTTGCTATTGCAGGTTATTGCCAGAGGGTTATTTAGCACATAGACAACCTTTCAGTCAATTATTGTCTTCTTTAACCACCAAATCAAAAATGCCAGAGGTGCCGGTGATATCTTCAGCGCCTATAATTATTGTGACAGTGATCAGATGTATCAACTTATATGTATGTTGCTGTACAGTTAGTAATCATCAAACAAGATAAGACAAAACACTCTGTTGTCTTGTTTTGTATGCTCATATTTTCCATTTGTCATTCACTGCTACTCACTCATGCTGTTTCTTGATGAACTCTTCCCTTTTGTCTAGGGCTTTACCAAAAAGTAGCGCAGCAGCCTCACTGCTGCTTTACCGCTTATGGAATGACAGGAACTTGCAAGGTGTGCTGAAAAAGGTAAATAAACTGGGGGCTGACTGTGGGTTAAACACACTATGGCAGAGGAAAGGTTAGCACATGCTTACACCAGCAGCCAAAAGCTCCACTGTAATGACTGGGTATTTTATTATTGCTCCTCTGACTCACACAGTCACTTTCCCTCCCCTCCTGCCACACCCTAAGAGTTCAGTGAATACAGAAACAGTCACATTGGAATCCTGGAAGACTGGTTTTCAGTGCTCACTGTCTATTATGGGTAATGCATGAACATTTAGAAGAGATTCAGAGGTGGACAGGGTGAAGGCCACAATGCATAAAACATTTTCTTGAAATGTGTATAACGTCCTTAACCGATTTCTGTTTAACTTTATGATGCACAGATGGGATATTCCAAAGCCTTTTTTATCAATGAAAACACCTCGGGTCTGGCCAAGTCGTTTCAGTGACAACTTGAGTGCGACACACGACTGGAACGACACAACATAGCCTGGTAGGTAGGATTTATGCTTGCGGCTGCACATGTTCGGACACAAATCGGATAAAATGAACACAATGCGTGTCGACCGGATAAAACCTTTTTTAAATCTATCTTTTCTGCATGTGCTCGTGTGTGCTTGCAGATGGAAACCAACATGTTTAAACACTGCTGTGGCCACACCCTTGCAGCAAGGAGAGTAAGATTCTTCAAATTATAACCTCGCTGAAAGAGCTCATTATGAGTCATCCGTAAATTGTACATACTATAGACAGAAGAGAGCTTTTAATTTCATAAATAATCCTGTGGTGTATGTATTTAATTTGCATATGTTTCTGTCTGTGTATATAAACAAGTAAGTGTTTTTAGTAGGTATGCGTGCGCTGAAACCAGTTCTTAAGGCTATCACAAGCGACAGTGCAGACAGTGTAGACAATGTTATCTGAAGTGAAATGTTACTTGTAAGGTATGCAGGGACATTTCAGATTCATAAATGGCAGCTGTCGGCACTGGCTTAAAGATAAAGTATCAGTTGTGGCCTTGAGAACTGAGCAGCCAGATATGAGAGTAGTCAGAAAATATATAAAAGCCAAAGCTAAAAGGGGAAAAAAAAAATGTATGCGTAATTGTTGAGCTATCAAAAGTTTGTGCTCTGTAGGTATAAAGTTTTTAAAAATTAGTTTTTTGTTTTTGGTTTGCTTTGCTGAAGTTCCGTTTTTTTGTTATGATGATACCTGCAGTATATAAGACGCTGAGTAAATACTCGGTTAAATATTTTCAAAGAAAAACTCAAAATCTCAGAAATACTACATTTCTAGTGTTTAATGCAATTTACTGTTTGTTCGTTACTTCATTCTGTTTCTTTTCACTAATTCTGTCATTCAGAATTCTGTTTTAAAACAATGTACATTAACAGCTTTCAAGACATTTACAGTTAATAAAAAAATACATGCTAAAAGATGCTTAGCTTAGCAAAAAGACTGGAAACGAGGTGGTAACTGCTGGCTGCGCCCAGAGGTAACAAAGTCCAACCAGCTGCAACTTTAAAGTTTCCTAACATGATATGTTGCGCTGTACAAGAGCTGTGTGTTACAATAACATTTGTGTGGTTTAAAAGGGCTTATGAGATGCATGAAACCATGTTTTTGCACATTTTTATTTATCTGTATTGAACAAATAAGATATAATTACTGCAAATGCCGGGGGAGTGGAGACGGGCTTGCTGTTTCTGTGTCTTTGTGCTAAGCCGAGCTAACCACTGGCAGTAGCATCATATTTGATGTCAATCCTCCTAACTGGCTTTCATCAAGACAGCAAATAGACATAACATCCAAAATGTCAAGCTATTCATGCAAGTGCAGACGTGCCATGTTCGTACGTTGCTTCGTCATTTACTTGCCTACTGCAATTTAGAAATTAAAACAAAAAGTAGTTTCTTCCATAAAGTAGAGAAACAGAGAAGAATTTAAATATAGTACATGACACATAACACCTGGCACATATCTCTCCATAGAAATTTGGAGCAAGTTACATGGAAAAGTCTTATTACTTCATTTAAAAATTGATTTAAAGTGGACTTGTTGAATAATAATAGCTGTTGGCTGCGCATCCATAATCCTTTAAGTGTTTTTTTGATAGACAGAGGTCCAACAGAACATAGAGGAGAGAGTGAGGGGGCTGTGCCCTCGAATGTGAGAATGTATTATGATCTGCATACACCACCTCAGCTGAGAGGTAGACATTCAGATATACGTTAGAATTTGTACATGTTGATTTCTCATAAAAAGTGGTTCTGCATCAAAAGGGGTCATTATAGAATGTGTGCTCGTATAACAAACCTACAGTCTAATTTACAAAAAACAGGTTTTTAATCTTATTAAAATTCAATTGATACCCAATATATGACTCAAAGCATCCGTGGCAAGAGATGAGAAGGTGCAGTGGACTGTTTTAATGCTTGGGAACATAACAGTCATGCTGAGAAGTTTGATGTCAGTATTGCTCAGAATGTTTTTCTGGAGAAATGTGTGTATGCGTGGGGCTTATAATTAGCCGAATTCCTTGTCATTCTCACTGTATATAAAATAAATAACAGATATACAGACAGAATTGTCAGTGGTGGTTTTTCTCTTCAACAACCAACTTAATAATTCATAATTTTAACATAAGCTGCATGCTATGTGCATATCTCTTGTAGAGCTCTTGAACCAATTAAGCCCTGACCTTTTATTCCAGCTGAGTTTTTGTGGCGTGTACATGCCATTCTCTGACTAAGAGAACAGTCATGAAAACAAAATGCCTTCCAGCTCAGTCGGAAGTCAGAAGCAAATTTTAAGATGGCTTTTTTTTTTTTAAGATTTAATTTCCTAAACAAATTTGCCTTGTTTTAGGTCAAAATACATGAACAGTTTCTAATATTCACTGATTTTACTTTCATCCTAAAGTCAACTGTTTGGCTGAAGTGAGCACGGTTGTGCGTCAGTGACAGAATAAACCACAAGCTTTTTGTTTGTTGATTTTTCATGCATGACTAGAATACCTGTAGGGAGCCACACTAATCTTTCTACCCATCTCTCATCCATTGATCATTAATGCCATCATTGCCAAATCACCATCAACTGTTGTCATTCTTCTGTTTGACTTTTGCCTCCTGGTGCCATACTACCAGATAATGAAAAGCAGGGAGGAAAACGGGCAGAAAGCAGTTTGTTGGCTCAGCTCTGACCTTCTATTGTCTGTGTGTGTGAGAGAGAGAGAGAGACAGTAATAAAATCTGGCAACAAATTCAGAAATGGTACTGCCACTTAATGGAATGCTGGTTTCATTACAAGCTGAAACCGTTTCAGCATATTTGGTGCCACATCACATCCACACCAGGGGCTAAATTACTATTTGCTTTTGTTTCTTTCTACATGTCTGATCAAAACCAAAAATGTTGTTATGTAAATTCACTTTGAGATGAGTATTTGATACATTTTGAAAAGAAGTCGGAGGAGGAACTTCTTTTCATAAAGAGGATTTTCCCACCTGGATTACGGGTAAATGGGAATGATTCATTATCTTTCAGTTGTGTGTGTGTGTGTGTGTCTGTGTGTCTGTGTGTGGGTGGAGGTCTGGTTGTAAGCCCAAGGAGCATCATGTCAGTCCCAGTCATGTCACAACCTGTCTCTGAGCTGAAAATCTTTTCTGTCTTTGCTTTAAGCTGCAGAGTCATGTTACTCTCTATGGACTTTTGAGTGCCAGTAAACGAACACATGCATGATGCTCAAAAGATCAAGAAGCAAGTGACTGAACTGAGATGGTTTTTATTTACACCCTTTAACACAGAACATTAACTTAAAGGTTGGGAATAAGAGAAAAACAATAGAGTTAGATGGGGCTGGGAGACGGGTTATAATTGATACTGTACTGATGGTTGTACGAGGGGAACAGGTGGGACTGGGGTGTGGCAGCAGAGCTGGGACTTGGTTTCAGACTAGAGCTGCAGGACAAGTTTGATGGACTCGCTTCGCACTCAGCACATCAGCATCTATTTCCTGAGGCCTCTCTTTGTCCGCTTAGATCTGTTGAAAACAAGGAAGGGTCACATGAGGCAAAGGATTCCTGCACATCTAGTTGGTCCATGACAAGCATTTAAAATGCTGAGATTTGAAATGTGTAGTAAAAGTGCTCGGAGAGTTGTCTATCAGCAGTTCATCCACCTTGCCCAGAGGCAGCAACTGAGAGTGAGGTCGTGACAGCAAAGGTGCAAAGTGTGTAAATATGTTCAAGAGTAGCTGATCCGGCTCCTCTCGTGACACTACGATAATTAGTTGGTCAAATTACTGTTTAGTTCTTGACAACTTAATTAACTGTTGTGTCTATTACTTAATGTCCATGTGACTGTTAAAAGCAGAAGAAGTTGTAAACTTTAGTTTAAGGTTTTGTAAATCATATTATGACATAAGGGCGACACATTTTTATTCTTAAAACTTACATTTTGAGATATAATTATTGATCATTGATTATTATTATTATTATTATTATTATTATTATTATTATTGTTGTTGTTGTTGTTGTTGTTGTTGTTGTTGTTGTATTATTATTATATTTTTTAAAACTAGTGAGACACCATTTCTAAAAACAAAGCTAGGGCTGTGGGTGAACACAACACAACATTTATGCAAAATTTGACAACCTGAGTTCAGGCCAAAGAACAAACGTCACAAAACATTAACCAACTTTGTTCACCACTCGCTGGCCAGTTCACTTTCTAGCTGCAAGCGTCTTGCACGAGTCAGGTTAAGATGAATTGTGTATAGACTCAAGTAAAGAGAGACACTTTGAGAGGGGTTCTTCAGGTTGGTCAGCCAAGGACACGATTTCAATTTATCTGGGAAAGTAGTGTGTGTGTGTGTGTGTGTATCCGACATCAGAAAGAGGATATTATTTCTCACGTTTTCTGATGGTCACTGACACGATTCCTCAGCACATTAATCTGAAACAAAGAAAACATCAAGGTCTATCAGAGAGTGCATGCATCGCACAAGTACATCAACAGCATGTGTCGTATACGCGCACCTCATATTTCTGCCTCGTGAACTGGTACTGCAGATCAAACTTCTCTGCCTCCAACTCGTGCATCCTCTCCCACAGTTCCTTAGCTTTTTCCCTGTAAGACAAATAAAATTGAGATTGTACATATGTTGTTATTTTTATTTTGAAGGGTAATTTGATTCATGTGTACAACAAAAATGTCCCTGACATAAATATTTGACCTTTTGTGCTGTATAATGAAATATTTCTCCACCTACTTTAGCTTTTCCTGGCTCAAGCTCTCGACGTCCAGAGGTCTGCGTCTTTCACTCAGAATCTTCTTCTTTTTCTCTCTCTCCGTCTGCCTCTTACCACTCCGTTTCTCTGTCTGGAGAAAAGTGAAACACCACATTTAGGGTCTAGGGTTTTATTCTGAAGCTCCACTGATCCAATATTGAGATAAGATTAAGATTTTCTAGTTAAAAAGTGCAAATACATGTTATATTGCCTCATTATGCAACAGATTCTATTAGCCTGGACATTTTACTATCAGCCAGTAGACAAACACGAAAGAACATGAAAAGCATAATATGATCCCTTTAACCCCCAAAATGAAGCCTCCTCTTGCTCACCAATTTCTGCATGTAGCCTCCGAAGTGGAGGCTGGTGAGGGTTTTCTTCTTCTTGGCGTCATCCTCTGCCCTCTTCTTTGCCTCTTCTTCCTCCTTTCGAGCTCTTTCCTCCTGGAGAAACATACATTCAGAGAAAAACATGAGGTAAATGTAGGCAGTCTCAGACTATGGATTATGTAACAGCAGCCGGAAACTGAATGTACCTCAAGACGCTTCTGGCGCTCTTTCTCTCGTTCACTGCGGATCCTGTGCTGCTCTGCTCGCTCAGACCGGCGCTTTTCCTGCACATTAAATTATACCATCCAAAAAGATCTTAAACAGGTCCCTAATTTCATGTGTAAACAGGTTTACTTGTGATGGGCCATCGTAACGGGCACTCACAATCCTCTCCTTGAGCTGAATAATCTCCTCTTCTTCCTTCTTTCTGCAATCGAAATGAACCTCAATCAAAGTCTGAAGCTCCATCAGGTCCTTCTCCATCCTTTTCCGATGTATATCCTACAGAAACGAGGACACAGGTGTGTGTTTTATGGGTTTACACATTACAGAATTGAGCTCAAGGCCGAGTTAAAAGATCACACAGGAAGAAGAAAGAGCAAGTTTTATTCCCAATCTGTCACTCACATCAAAATCCACTTTCTCTCCATCAGGGATCTTAGGAGGAATGAGGTTTGGCATGATAAATGGCCTGAAGGAAAAACAGGAGGTTTAAATGATGATATGAGCATAAGATACAATCACCAGATTTAAGTATTGTTTTGTGCATGTAGAGAATGACCAGGTTTTGTATGTTTCCTTATGTACTTTGCTTAACTGTGTATTTTATTATTAACCATAGTGATTTATAATAGAGATGAGAAGATGTTGATGTCATTTCTTTGCTAATTAAATCCCAACTTAATTCTGTCTTCTTTTCTCACTGTAGGCTACTTAATAACATTTTTAACACTTGTAATAATTATACAATTATATAATAGCCATTGCTTAAACTGAGTAGGTTATGTTCAATATAAAAACTGAAGGCTGGGTTTAGTAACTCTGTTCAGGCTGAACAAACAGGATATAAAGTGTTAAGCGTGAACTTAAGGGTTACTTTTTTTTAGCTTTCAACAGAACCAGTCTGTTTCCCACACTCTACAGTCTTTGTGCTAATCTAAGCTGATGGCTTCTTGTGATATGGTTTACCACACACCAGTGGTGCAGATTTTCGTGTCTAATTTTCTGCAGAAACAGCAAATGGTTTCCCCAAAACCTATTATATTTTATGAACTTTACATGCAGGATGTAAAATGAGCTTTAGCATACTGTACATGTTGGGTTTCCACAAACGTTCTGTAGAAGAATAAACGTGCACATCTGTTTGTTACTCACTTGAATTTTGGTTTGGCCTCTGCAGAGAACGAAAATAAAAAGAGAAAAACAGATGGGAGCTAGTCCAGATGACACAGACACTCTTACCAAGACCACACCAAAACATTTCATAATCCTCCATGGAAACATCAGCAAGTTAGGACAATAGACAGTGATGTATTTAATTTGTTTCAGTCTGCATTTAATTCTGGTCTGACTCAAGTTAAGTTTCACTGCAATAAAAAAAAAAAAAAAACTACAAGAAAAAAAAAACGGATTGGGTGTGGTGACATTTGCTTTGTTCAGCTTGGGATAATAGCCTTACCTTCGCCATCTTCTACTTCCCCTTCTTCATCTGAAATCAAAAGAAATGCTTGAGATGTTGGTTTGTGTTCCTCAGAGTGAGGTCAAATAGGTGTGAATTATTAGGTGGGGATGGTGCTTTAGTGTTGACAGACAAAATGATATAAAGAAAGAAGAGAAAGACCAAAATAGAGCACAGAGAGAAAGTCAGGTACTGCTGTCCGTGTCAGGGTGTGATAAAAGTGAAGTGAAGCATATGTCACATATCAAAAATAGCACTCTGAAGAGGCAAGAGACGACATCTTGACGAAAAAGGTCCCGTACCAAAAAAGGTATGGCGTGATGCTGATTGGCACTCAGTCAAACATTTCAAATTAATTATATAATGTTGTTATTATACCTGTTTTAATATTATAATTGTTATTTGGCTCTGGACTGAAGTGGTGGGCCGACCAACGGCCATTCCTATGCCGCTAGGCTAAAAATTACTATGAAAGATTTTGTGATCTCAAATAGCTGTGAAAGCTCAAAGGTCATTACCCCCTGCCTATTGTGTGTGACGCGTTAGGTCAAAGTTTGCAGATGCCTCACAGGGTGTTTAAAAGAATGAACGAGAGTGATTCAGTCTACCTCCTGTTTCATGTGATTTGCAACCAAAAAAAAAAAACAAAACAAAACAAAAAACGCCTAAACAGTCCTGACACATAAACATAACAGGATTTGTCAAATTCTGACTAATGCACAGGAGCCTGAGGGCAGGGAGGCCTGATGGTTTGTCTGACCCAGGAGCTGTCTGATGTCACATAGAGAGACACAGAGGTGAAGGAAGTGTTTGAGCTTATCTAGTATCTGCAGAGTGTCGCATACCAAAGTGAAGTGTGGCTGACGGGGGAGAACATTTTCACACACGTCTGTCTGATGAATAAAAATGCCATCAATTAATCATCATCATTTTGTTGTCAACATGCACCCAGCACTTTGGTGCTGCAGATGTTGTCTGGCCAGGTAACCACCAACGCAGTAACAATACAGACTCAATAACAACGCCACTATCCATTCTGAAACCTCTCACCTTGTTCGCCTTCACTGGCCCCCTCCTCTGCAGTAGGTTGATCCTCTTCCTGCACTGCCTCTGTATAAAGGTGGTACAGAAAAAAGATGACTCCCACAGTATCTGAGAAATCTTGACAGTCACATTGTGTGACATTGACTCAGTGACTCAATGAAGCCTCTCCTTTCTGGAATGAACTGCCAGTTCTTTCATTCATGAATGGAAATACCAGTTACTAAACCCAGTTAAATATGGTTTCGCTCTCTAATTTCCGCTGTCGCGTGAGCTTCTTTGCGCCTTTTGAAGCTGAACCCACGGTGATGTTAGTTTGGCCGATGAATGGACTCGCTCTTCTGAAGTAGGATAGACAAGAGTTTGTTCCAACATCACAGAAAGCCTTGCAGAGAGAAACAGCAAGTGGCCAGTTCAGAACGAGCCCATTTGTGTTATTTAAAGAAGACAGGTCTCAAGAGTTGATGAGGTGAAGGATGCTTGTGTATGTGTGTGTGTGTGTGTGTGTGTGTGTATTTGGGGTCAGATTCTATGTATGTATGTATATATATATATATGTATATATATATATATGTATATGTAACACATATGATAATTTCCCCTATATGGATACACAGTGACAGCCTCTGTCAATCTTAACTGTTGCTTATCAGCATCAGTCAATCAAGTTGGAGTAGTTCTGTAACTCTCACTTTAATATTGTTTGTGTGTGCGTGCATGTGTTTGGTATGCTTCCAATCTCAGTTGAAAGTTTAAGTTGTCGATTAAACTAAACTAAATAAATAAAATTATTTATTTGTTTAGAATTTCTGTGGTTTGCGGCATTCAAACTTTCATATCTCCATATCATAAATGCTGTACCATCATTTTATGCCTACTACACATGTAAAGGGAATTATTAATTATTAGAATTTGTCTACAGAATATTTCAAATTGTTTTTTCAACCCAAAGCACAAGCAGTACCTTCCTCCTCCTCCTCCTCCTCCTCCTCCTGCTCCTCCTCTACCCCCTCCTCCTCTGCTAAGCAAAGCACAGAGCAGATTAGCGCAGCCAGCCACTAAAGCAGCCAGCCACATTCAGACACACATAAAGAATTAGAAAAGAAAAGAACTTTAAAAGGAAATGAAATGAAAAACACACATGTAATCACTCGGACTGTGTGTCAGTCACAGCTGTGTCATTTCAACCACTCGCTCCCTGTCATTACTCCACCTGTTGCTGTTAACACTGAGGCCTGATGCTGCTGAACCATGACCGGCAATCATTCATTCACGAGTGTCAGCGCTGAAGTGTTATTATTATTGAAGTGTTATAAGTTCACAAGTGTCATACCTTCAGTAGCCTCCTCTTCTGCGTCATGAAACCCGGACATCATACACAGAGAAGCACATTACAAATGAAATCACATAATGAGCTGATATTTGTAGAACTGCATGTCATGCACACAACTTCTTTTTCTATAAGTGTTACAACCAACAACTAGTAAAATAATTGCTGGAAGAGGAAATTGCTGAGAACAAATACCTTTTGCGTCCGGTGGGTTGCTAAAAAAAAAAATCTAGCTACTACACTAAACTCAAAAAGGAAGTCTCTGGATTCAAACAAACTTTGTGCTTAACTGCGATAAGCCTAAAGCAGCAGAAACAAGATCAGGCTGACATTTCCATTCACAGGAGGCACAGTGAACAAAATGCCTTTACATTCCTTTTTAAATCCGGTGTCATAGTGTATGTGGTAGACAACTATATCAGGTTACTATTTAAAGCTCCCTGCGCCACAGAGAGGAGACATTTGTCTAAACAACATGGCACATCCTGTCTTTCAGGACTGTAATGATAATGTGTATGTCGAGTCATGATGGGAGCTCTTACCTTCCACCTCCCTGCGAAATTCAAACAAATATGTACATTACTTATCAGAGCCAAAATGCAAATACACAGTAAGCTCACCTCATCATGAAGCCATACAAAGACAGATCGTTTGCTATATTTAAGCAGGAACTTTTTTTTTTTTTATGCTACATGAAAATTAAAACTAGCTTCAACTTACTCCTCGTACTCTTCCACCACCTCCTCGTAGTCCGACATGGCAGAGAGCGTTTCAGGTGTGCAGCAGTGAATGTGAACCTGAAACAGACTCCATGAATTCACCTTCAAATGGTGTTCCCCCTTCTCATTCAAGGCATCCTTACAGTGTTTAATAGTGTATCCCCTCTTTCACAAGCGGCTGGTGAAACTCACCTGAAAATCAGATGCAGTGATGGGGAGACTCAGTGTGCAGCAGATTCACTTCCCCTAACAGGAGCGCGAGTGTCAGAGGGCAAAGGGGCGGACAGTGTAGTGGGGAAGAGGCTTTAGGACCCCTTGCTGTGTTATTAATAACTTTTTAGATAGCATGTACTCTCCATTATCACCATTCCCTAAAAAGGCCGCTGTGTGCACGACTGTGGGTTGCGCTGCCAAAAAGATCCAGATAAAGCCACAGTTGCTCACAGACAATGATTCATGCACACACACACACACACA
Organism: Anabas testudineus; assembly: GCF_900324465.2. Lineage (NCBI taxonomy): Eukaryota > Metazoa > Chordata > Actinopteri > Anabantiformes > Anabantidae > Anabas > Anabas testudineus. The sequence continues at coordinate 13,949,842 of NC_046616.1, read as the reverse complement.
CACACATAGTCTCACTCCCTTGTATGTCACCCTGCTACTGACAAAACACAGACATACACCTCCTATCTACACCCTTCTCTCAGATAAGTGATGTTAAGTACATTTCATAATACATCACATCTTTTTGTGATGTGTCAATGAGCAGTTCAAATAAATTGATGGCAGACATATGTAGTAAAACATTTTATTTCTTAGAGAAGCAGCATCTCGCCCACAAGGACTTACTTATCAGTTTTGACAGATTAGACATCAACATATAATTACTATGCCATAGGTCCCATTACTGTAATTCAATAAACATAAGCATCATTAGCCTTAAGACCTTCACCTGGTTAAAGTGCTTGAAAAATCATGCAGTAAAGTCAAACAGCTGAAGAGTTTTAAAACAAATATACCACTGCCCTTCCAAGCATTTTCCTCAGCCCCCCCCGTCTCGTTGCTTTTTGCTTTTCCAGCGTGGAGACACCTCCCTCCTTACTGCTTTTTGATGTTTGAAATAAGGCATATTTATACTTCAAAAGCAATGTGAAAGTGAACAACATCATAAGCTCGGTTCTTCTAAAGCTACAACCCAGCTTGCTTCCTTTATCAGTCTATCCCGTCCGTTCCTCCTACATGCTTTGGCAGTGAAGTGAAAAAAAAAAAGAAAAGAAAAGAAACACAGAAAAAGCTTAAAGAAACAATAAGTCAGTGATGGCAGCCATTAATCTTCCACTTCTCTTTGTCTCCACTCCATGTTTTCTTAATCCTACTAATAAAGACAGAGAGAGGCAACAATTACAACACACTTTATCTCCTATTTAAACATACAAGAAAGCTAAGTCAAAGTTGTTGGCAACTTCAAAACATGTTTCTACATCTGTTTCCACAGTAATGACCAGACAGATAAGAATCGCTGTACGTTACTAAATCAAATGCTGGCCAGGAATCTCACCTGCTCACACTATAAGTGGGCGCCCTTTACTTGTTGGATTTGGAGACACAATCTTCTCCTCTGTTCTCAAACAGGCTTCTCTTGCTGCTGATGTCCACGTGTCTCAAGTCCTTTACACAGAAAATAGAAAACGTATAACAGTTAGTAAGTAAGGATGTAAGAAGTACATTCAGCAGAATGTGTTAGTTTCTCTCTAAAGACTGATGTTGGAACAATCCGGTTTCTGGTCTGCCACGAGAAAAGTCAACACAGTCAACTGGATATCTGTATAATTAAAATGCACCAGACCCCACCATTACAGACCAGGATGAAGTGTTACTGTTTCCCATGAATTTAAATCATAGTAAAGTAAATACAGTGAATATAGTTCCTGGTACTCTAGGGGAAACCCCATTAAAAAAAAAAAAACAGGGACTCTAATTGTTTTGACATGCCTGAACATTCAAAAATGAATTAAGGGGAGCAGTTTGACTGTAATTACCTATAAATGATAAATAACATTATCAAATATAACAACCAGTAACTACCATATACAACCTGCTATGGACACTGAAGTGCTGTAAATACAAGTACAGCTGGCAGAGTACTACTGCCCTCTAGCTGTAACAGACTATATTTGAATCACTTTTTTTCCCGACACAGTTTAGTAAAGGTGCCAACAGCCTGGTTAATGTGTGGCCTTCTTACAGTAGGACTGTTTGGAGACTCCGATTGGTTGGTCTTGCTGAGCCAACGGTTGATCCGGTCCGACATTCCTGATGCGAAGTTCCTAAATTCCTAAAAAAAGAAATTTTAATTTATTATTGGTGTTTTATTTTTGTATTCTTCCAAAAATATTTTGAAATATTATTCATCAAAAAGACCTCATTGTATGTGTTGATGACACATATGTAAATAATAACAGCATCTGGAGTAATGAACATACTTGTCTTGAAACTCCGGGGCTGGAGGGAGTCGCTGCCTTTTGCTCCTTCTCAAAGAGGCCTCTCTTCCTGGATACTTCTTCCATCAGGAACAACGTCCTCTGGGTCACATCTGGAGATCGCATCACTTCTGACTTCTACGCACATATAGGAGTCAAAATCAGGAATACTGATGTAGCTTAGAGTAAGAATATTGAGTAATTGTTAGTTTTCCTGCATTAGGAGACAAGAGTTTTGACCTGTGCAGCCTGAGCCAGTCTCTCCATCTTTTCCTTGATGGATCTGGAGGAAATCCTCTGCCTAGAGCTGGACAGAGCAGAACGATTATGAGCACTTGTAAGTGTTGAGTTAAATTACAACACTTTAAACATGCAGGAAAAGTACAAGAAATCAACTCACTTTCTTAGGAAAGATGATGAACTTTCTTCATTTTCATTTTGCTCCTGTTCCAAACCCAAACATACTCATCATTAGAAAAATCATACTCTGCGTTTAAGTCTAACACAAATAACATATAATTTAGTTTTTAGTAACACTTTTTATTTAGTTTACATCCAATCGGTAAGTAATGTTATCTTACTGTGTTGGATTCAAACTTCTTGCTGGCCATCCTCACACTTGCACTAAAAAATAAAACAGTCTGTGTTTATTTTAAGCTATTATAAGGTATGTATTTGTGGATACAAAGCAAATCGTCATATCGACAAAGATGTTTCCTTACCTCCTTTGCAGTGGCGAATTCTCCTCTTCTTTCTTCTTCATCATCTATGAGAGACCAAGGCAGGTATGTGTTAACAGTTGTCCAAATGTGAACAGCAAATGACCAGCACAATCCTCTCTCTTATGATGTGTCAGGGTGTTAACAAAGCAACCAGTCAGCAGGAAAAGCTGGTAAATATTGCTTCAGCTATTAGCATAGGCCCGAAGCTTGAGAGGCACAAGCAAATTAACCTGAACTGATAGCCTAGATACTCAGGTGATGCAAGATTAAATGTTTTAAAAGTCAAATAGGCAAATGTCAGTGTTGGCATTTGCGTGGGAGAACATGCATGTTTGTGTGTGTCTGTTGGTGCGATGTGTTTACCCTGAAAGATAATGTCCTGGAGCTCTGTCTGACAAAGGCAGGCTTGGTCGTCTGTTCAAAGTTGCCACTGGAGGAAGAGCCATCCTCACTGGTCTGAGGTAAATTAGAAATCATTTAGATTTACTTCCACACTGTTTCGTTTGTGCCGCCAGCTCCAACTATTGAGTCTCAACTAATTTTGTATAATTGGCACAAAGAGTGTGGTCTAACACTAGGAGGCGCTGCTGCCTCACTGAATGAATGGACAGCTGCTTCAGCACATAGCAGGCGCTTTGCAGACATTTGACAAGCAAAATATGAAGTGATAGTTATGTTGTAAATGCTGTCATGACGTGTGTTAATATACCTCCTGTGTGTGTCCGTTCTGAATGGGGCTCTTAGTTCCCCGAGGAGAAGGACTTTGGCAGGATGAGGGCCAGGGTTGTTGAGGTGACAGGGGGGTTGTCGGAGAACAAGGACTCATGGGAGTGGTGCGCCCGCTGACAGAGGGACCCTTGTCAAGTGAGATGGAGACAGAACTACAACAGCAGAAGCACAAGTGAAATGTCAGCAGAGGATGTGAATAAGAAAGGAATCAGACTTCACTGCACCTTATTCACCAGTCTCTATTTGAAATACTGTATTTCTACGACCAGAGTTCATTTTTCTAGGGATAATAGAGTTATTTGAAAGAAGACTAGTAGTCTGTCCATGTTAAAGCTCTTTACCTACCTTTACCTAGCTGACCTGCATTGGACAGTTTGGTTTGTTTGACACTGCACTGGATTGTATTAATATTCAGTCGTTTGTTTACTGAACATTTAAAGACACGTGTCTGAATTCTAAACATAATAATATCATAGATTTTGTCATGATTATAATATAATCAGTCTTCCTCTTCCTGTTTTCTCTTTCACTGCTCTACTCCGCTGCTCTCTGCTGCTGCAGGTCATTCCTCCGTGTGGAATCAATAACCTTTATCTTATCTTAAGACTATATTTGATCTTCCCACTGGCTAACCGACAAAAATAGAACAACAGACAGACAGAAAGTTGGGCTCATTAACCTGACGAACTTGCGAGCCGGGTTGGCCGGTGGCGTGGCATCAGGGTCTTTGCTCGACGACTTGCTGTTTTCATGCTGACAAAGAAACAAACAGCGGAGACTATCAACATAATAACACAGAATACAAGCGTTTGTGCGGAGCCAACTGAGGCACACCTTGCATTGCATAACATTGTACACTTAGAGCCTCATTTGCAGAGACGCTGAATTAGAGCTGCCTGCGATTATAATAAAAGATACAGTCCCTGTGACCTTAAGCACGTCTTATCAAAGTTTTATAGATTATTTGCATGATTGTTTGATTCACTGGGAGGGAACAGGTCCAGTAATAAGACAGGTACAAACAGTATAATACTCTTAACTTATTATATACGTTTGTCTCTTCAAAGAACATTTACCAAATTGCAAGGTTTGTGCATTTGTGTCAGCATCATATGCTCATTGGATGTCTTTTGCAGCTAAATACTGTTAGTAACATACCTTTACACAACAAATAACACTAATATTTCTTTCTGATAGAGAAAAAGGTTGGTGTGTTGTTGTTGTAGGATATAGAAAATGATTAACACGATTCTCCCTCTGTGTGGGGTAACACTAACTGTGATTAACCACACTGCAGGGTGGCACTAGTGGCAGCACTATGTCATAACTCAGTGAAGCATTAATAGCTTGCATGTGTTTGCCTAGCTGTCTTGTCGAAGGCTTTGCCTGTCAGTGAAAACTGAACTGCCTGAGTGTTTCCCTTTCATCTAGCAAAAACCATCCCATCGTCCAATATCTTGGTTTATGCACAACACCTGCACATCTAATTACGTTCCCACCAACCTCTGGTGTGCTTTGTGTTTCGTGTTAATTAGCGTTCTAGCAACTTCATGGTAAACATGTCCACTACATCGTGACTGCAGCCTTACTTGTCTGTTTGTGCTACTAGTGCTGCTACTGCTGCGATGACTGTGAGAGGCTGTTTCTAGCACTGGCTGTGGTTCGGATGTGGCTTTCACAGAGGATGACACACGTTCTTGCTCCTCGTCCACGTCCCCCAGAAGCTCCACCCTGGCTTCTCCTCCTCCTCCTCCTCCTCCACTGGCCACCGCTTCATCGTCCCCTTCCTCCTTCTGCCTCCTCAGTGTCTCCACATGCCTCATCCTGCGCTTCTCATCGCGGACTCGCAGCATCTCCACAAAGTCCAGCTGGATCTGCTCCACACTAGAAAGAAATGCGCACATGTGAAGGACCATCATGTTGTGCATATGATTAACAGCCTCTAGAGGAGGGCGAGAGGAGCTGTCAGTTTGTCAGGTTGCTCTAATGAAAGGCTCTACAGTTTCCTACTCTCTTTGAAGACTGTCTCTGCTTCAGGTCCTTAGCTGGGGGGTGTTTTCTGACAGTTGTTCATGCTTTCTAAGCATGGTGTCAGGTTGAGTATACAGATGACAAGCTCCCATGAGGCAAAAATGGAATCTTTCACTGCTTGTGAAATCCAGTGCCTGAAAAGGCGTACCTTCAAAAGAAGTGGGCTTTTACTAGAATCCCTGTAGCACGGCAGATACACACAGCAAACACATACTGTACAGCAATACAAACAGACAGCCAATAAATGAAGCCATGGCCAGTGCAAATAGATAAGAGGTGTTTTACTACTGTACATCATGGGAATAACCTGCTGAGGCCCTGGGACGTTTCACTTGTGGAGTCTGTCCCCGGGGAGGGTGTGTCTCTAGATGTTTGGCTGAAGTCAGCATCGGCCTCGGCGCTGGAGCTCTTCACCCTCCTCCTCTTCTCCCGCTCTACCTCCTCCTCGTCCTCCATCGTCCACTGGCGCGCAAGGCTGATGGCAGGATCATAACGCACACAGGAGACAATACCGGGAATTAAATAAAGACACAACGAGTGCAATGATTGGTTGTTGGAGAAGAGAGGTTACGGTTGAAATAACCGTTACACAAAACCTGATTTACTGGTTCATCAGCTGTTTTGTGCGTAAAGCTACAGCAGGGTTGCTTGTCCAAGCAACTTTAAATCAGTCTAGCATTACGCGCGATGCGTAAAGGAAACCCAGCGTGTGTTAGTCAGACTGTTGCAGTGAAGACAGGGCCATGTTCCTCCCGAAGAAACACGTTTATTCCGGGTTAACACGGGATTAAAGATCAAACTCTTAGACTGTAACCTGAAGAAAGTTCGACTGCGACTTCATGGTACATCACTCAAACTTGAATGAATAGGTAGAAATGTTAAATAATGATACCAAAGCAGACAGTAATGGCACACGCTCATCCCCAACTCCACATGCCCTAAATGGAGGATGTGGCCAAGTCATTTCTTTTCTAGACTGCTTGTCTGCAAAACTGAAGCCAGGGAGCTGCTTTTCATGCAAGTTAAATGAATGAAAGCCCAAAACATCAACTGTCAAAAAGCAGCTGCTGCAGGTGGTGCCCTCACCCACAGGTGTCATATTCTCTTTAGAAAACTCATTACCATAAGAGTCTTACCTGGACAAAGCCGACCAGTTTTTCCGACTGATGGACATACTGGTGAAAATAAATATTAAGTTTCCAGGTGCAATTCGCTCACAGGCAGGAAGAAGTCGACCGACTGGTACTCTGAGGGCGTCAGTCAAGTTCCAGTTCCAGTGCGGCAACAAAGCAGTCCACCTTTACCCCGGTGCTCTTCATAGAGGCGTCACATGACCACAAAGGTAAGCTACCCACCTTATAAAGAGAGGGAGAGAGAGGGAGAGAGCTTTTCTCCTTCTATGGTGGAAGAGTTGTGATAAGACAGTTATTGTACAATAAAATAATTATTAGTGTTATATGTTTTATTTTGTTGCTGTGTGTTTTGTAGGCTGCCCATTCCAGAGTAATCACAAGACATAATATAATAATAACATTAATAATAATAACACTTCAAACTCAATAGTTAAAGTATAAATTACGCTGCACAAAACTGCTAAAGTGTCAGTTCATAAAAATATTTTAAAGAGATGTCTGCTGAAGGGGACGGTCTTCTACGAATGGAAAGAACTATGCATGTAACTGTGTTTTTGCATGTCCAGGGTTTAGATGCATTTACAGTGCATGTTAGACTGTTAGCTTTGTTGTGTGAGGCCACACCTTTTCCTTGGAGCTCAGAGTGTCGGACTCTGACCCAGGCTGAGGCCAACACACACACACACACACACACACACACACACACACACACACACACACACACACACACACACACACACACCACCACCACCACACCTTGCTTTATACCACACCTTAACCTGGTGTATCTGTGCAGACCATAAGGGCACAATAAACAGGGCAAGCTACTACCGTGAGAACTGATAATGAAAGCACTTGATTCTCATCCAGACGCTTCCATCTTTTGTGTGCATTCGCCTACATGAGGCTGCTTCACTCATATTTGAGAATGTTGGCTTCTTGCACAGACCATTAAGATGCTATCTGACCACTTTGCATATCACTCCCCTGGCCAAAGAAGCAAAGCATGCATCAGTGCCGTTTCATCCGAGGTCCTGCACACAGAACTTTGCGTGTCTGACTGAGTGTGTTTGTTTGACTGTGTTCCTCTGCATTGTTGTAACAGTTTTACTGTGCTTAAACCTTAAATAAGAAAATTACATTCTCTGGAAAGACTTGACCACATAAATGGAAGTGAAACAGTCATTACTCCACCCATGAGGTAAAATGGCTGTTCAAGCTCTTTGCATCCACCAAGATAAGGTGATAATGATCGGCATTACGATTATGGAAGCACTTTTCACAGGGAGCTTTATGAGGATGCAAAACTGAGAGTGCTATAAGGGAACTGTTTTACAGCTGTGAAAGGCTGGCAGACGTACAGAGGCGAGAAAAATGAGTGAACCCTCTGGAAGTACTTTCATTTATATATAAATCTGACTGTTAAATGGTCAGTCGTGACCAAGCACAAACAAACTGTCAAGTTGCAAATCATTGTCATATTGAAGACAACATTCAGACATTCCCACTGTAGTTTGTAAAAAGTATGTAAATCCCTGTAGGCTAATGCCGTCCACAAAAGCTAATGGGAGGCATGGGTTAGCTTTTGCATTTGCTAATTTGGAACATAAGATGTATTCTTAAGAATATTTGATTTGCATAAAGTCAGAAATAGTTGCAAAGTAACCAAAGAGTTATATATTCCTCAGTCCACCATTAGACTTAGACTCAGTTTGTTGTTTGTTTCTTTTATGGAACAAACTTCAGACACGCTTTGTGATGCTTTTTGCTGCAGTTGGGCATTTTGATGTCAAACTGTCACTACAAGCAAAGGATGGGGTTATTCATAGTTGTAAGATGCATTTTTATTGTTTTATTGTAATATCAGATTTCATGTACAGTAAATCCAACAGATGAACTGTAAATCATTTTGTTACAATTCATAAGCCAAAGGTCACGCTTACAGTTTATCACCACAATCACAATCAAAGATGCAACTTCTTTTGACCACAGCATACTTCGATTGGCTGCAATATCTTTAAGCCTGCTGACACAAGATACACATTTTGACAGTCTTGTACAAATATAAGCCTACACCTCTGGGTTTCAGGTGGAAAATATAAACGATTGTACATTGCATATATAGTGAAAGCTGTTGCTTGTTGCATACAGAGATTTAAAAGTAGGTCGTTTTAACACCTTATCAATGAACAGCAAACAGACAGGAGAATTTCAGGAGTTGGTAGCGAAACAAAACCCATTCAACAGCAGGAGGAGTGACGATGGGACACCAGCCCAACCAACTGTGTTCACTGGGCAGGACCCTTAGCGGCATCAAACATCTTCTTCCTTCCCTCCATCCCTGACATGGCCTCCACATTCTTCCTCCAATCGCTGTCTTCCACAGGTCTCTTCTGCAGATAGATACAGTAGTTAGATGGTGTAAAAAGTATATGGAACGAATAAAACCGTTTTTGTGAAGAGCCTGTGAAGTAGAGCAGGTTCAGACATTATTATTGTCGTTATTGTTGTGCCTAAGCCTTTGAGACCCATGTTGTCACCTGTGAATGAGTATGCTGTACAACCATACTAGTATAACCTGTTTACAGCACCTAACACACACAGACACATACCAGTACCAGCTAATCTGCACACACACACACACACACACACACACACACACACACACACACACACTGACCAGTGTGCAGAACCAGCCACAAAAGCTGTAAAAGTGTACAATAGGATCATTGTCTTTTGTATTGTACCTCCTGTCTCCTACACACGGTTGCCACCCTTCACTGGGCTACTGCTCAGTATCTCAAACACACCTTTCACACACAAATAAACACACTTTTCAGGTGTTCTATGGCAAGCTAAGAGTTGACGTGATGTCATGTTTGTATCTGAAACTTCATAGTACCCACACTGCATCCTTGCCTTAAGGAAGGTGCACCTTGTTCAGGCTGGTTCGATTGGGTTCCAGGTTAATATGTACTGTATGTGTGGGATTTCTTTGCACACACCTTTTCAGTGTCCTCTTTCTTGACAGATTTGAGGTTGGCTCGGAGATCCATGGACACTTTGTGCTTGGAGCCCAGCAGCGAGCGGAGGATGGCGTCAGCAGATACACGAACACGTCGAAGATTAGGCCTCTTGAATTTCCCCCTGAGGTCCAACACCTTGATGTTCAGGTCTTTAATCTGGGCCAGAGATTTGAGAAGTATTCACCGATAGTCCTGCAGGACGTTCTCATGTTCCTTAAAGTAGGACTTGATGATGACATGATGTTGCTTTAAATGAATATAATTTCTGTCCGTGTACAGTATTTATCATGTACGTACCTCACGTGTATTGAGCATGACTTTAGCTTCAATGTCATACCGTTCTTCATCAACCACGTCTATCTTGGCATGGAGTTCCCTGCAGAGATCCTATACAGGTACAACCCAAACGTTAAAGAACCTTTTTTCAAGTTTTCAAAGTGAGAACTGTGGAAACATTTAGCTTGTTTTCAAGCAAATTTCAAGTGTATCTTTAATATGAGGCAACTGATTGAATAGAAAACAATATAAAAACATGTTTCCTAATGTGGTATAGTTGTGCAGAGTCAATATAATTTCTTTAGCAGTTTTAGTGGTTTTGAACTACTGAGAAGTGAGAGGAGGGAATAGTAGAATAACTCTGTGAATTTGAGGACAGGTGACCTGTAACTGGGCAAGACTCAGACCGCTGGTGTTTAGAGGAGGCGCTCTCTCTGCCAGATACTTCTCTTTCTCGTCCTCTTTAACCAGAATCTCCTGCTCCAGTTCTTCCTTGGCCTTTGCCACCATCAGACTCTGTACAAGCATGAATTGACAAATAATACAGAGGCTGAATATTCCCATGTGCCCGTTATTTGCTCATCTGTGCTGCACTCCTGTGGTTAGACACATGCATTACATTAGGGTTAGGGTTAGAGTTAGGGTTAGAGTTAGAATTAGCTTCATAATGTCTCTTACCTTGAGCATCAGCTTCCTAGAAGCTGAGATCTTAGGTTTCCTCTGGATGTAGAATGTAAATCAGAGCAATGTCAGCAAAATATCAGCTTTACAAAAATATCATCTTATTTGTAATAATATATATGAATATTTTTGGCAATCAGAAAATGTATTGTAACAATCATGGTCACTTGGCCTTACCTCTTGGCTGTAAAAGAGATAAAAAAGAGTTTTGAGATAACGGCTAACCAAACGTCAGAAGCATTTTTGTTTTGATGGCTCTGTTTGTTTGTCTACGTGTGTGAATGAGGAAATAGTCTATAATAGGAGCACGAAGTCAGATCACTCACACATGCTCAGGCATCCTGCTGGTGAGATCTCACTGGAGGAGAGACAGAAGAGATTAGAAACATACACTCACACACTGAACAGTTGTCTGTGTTTGCTCACCAGCTTTTGGCAGGCCAGATTATCTTTCCACTCTTCTGCAAAATGGAGGACTGGAGTCAGTTTGAATATATGTGAGCAGTCGGCCTGTTAGAGCAAACTCTACACCCACCTGCTGCTCGACCCTGACCTGCAAACCCCTCCATCATTTCTGCATTATCACTGCAGGACTTCCCAGAAACATAAAGAAAAGGTATAGTTTTACTGAGAGTCCTTCTGGACAAGCTTACCTATTCATACTGCATTGATGTCAGCATCAACACAGCACCAACCACTATATGGATACGTGGTTTGCTTAATGGACAAAGGGATTAAATCACTAGCTTAGGGTAAATGATTATATTATAGTATTTGATAATAAACAGCTAAAATACCTTCTCAAATAGTGAGAATGGTTTAGCATTAAGTTGTTAATGTGAGTACGCATTTGAAGTACAGTGGATACTTGATAGGAATAGTTTGAAACTGTTGAAATAGTTAGGGTTAGGACAAATAGCTGCTTAAATGAGGGAATAGTCGAGTTCATCTGACAGGGCCGGGGTATGTCTGACAGCTTTAAGTCTAATATTAACACTGCTGCTAAGACTGTGAACAGTTCAGTTTGGGAAAAGTTGCCAAATGTAAAATATTGCAAATGTTGTCACATGTTTAAGAGATAGGAGATAAGTTGAGATGAGACTCTATTTAAACATCACTTCATTCATCTTGTCAGCCTCATCTCTAAAGTTTTGTTGTCACTTTTGTCATCACCACAGTCTACCCCTCCTCTCCCGCTGTCCCGTGGTCTTCTGACCTTTATCAAATAAACAAGTGATTTACAGCACTCACCCCTCCTTTGTCTCACTTTATCTCACCTTCCTCGCTCCATGTCTCTCTCCCATTGTTAGTTATAGTTGAGAATGGTGCACCTAAGACCTTCTATCATGACCGGGGTTACAAACTGCTCCAGTGAATTAGGAAAATTCCTGACCGATAGCCCTGCCTCCTCCATCTCCCCCATCTCTTATCCTCATCTTTCTGCTGTGGATTATCTCAGGGAGAGGAATTTAGAGTGGTCGGTCTCCCCAAATAGACCAGGGGACATCTGATAGACAGCTGTGCAGGGTGATTGTGCTCTAGGGTACCCAGCCTGGATCATGGATTTACCACCAGCACCTCAAAGATGCTTAACAGCCTCTGTGGTACAGCCAAATTGGCAGTACACAAATCAGCCCGCAGTGCTTTGGAAAGTTCTCGTCAGCCTTGGATTCGAACAGAGCTGCTGCTGCTGCTGCTGCAGCTTTCAACAGACTAGTTTGTATTATTTCACTTAATCATCCTGCAGAGTGTTCTAGTTAACGTGGTTATGGTTTAGATACAGAGGCAGTGACAAGGATGAAATGCAGCTACTAGCACAATCACCTTCAAACCCTTTTATTTCTGTATATTTCCACTAATGTCACTGTTTACTATACTGAAGACATGGAATTTATATTTCATACAGTTGCCCTGCATGAACCAGACCTAGAATTAATTGAGAACATGGTAAAATACTTTTTAATCAAACAGGTTGTATACCTAATGAAAATGCCATCTATTCAGTTTCTATACCACATATACACATCATAAAGAGCAAAACACATTAAAAGCTTCACAGATCACACTATGAAGGGACCTTACCAGTGTCAGAAGCAGGAGAGAGAGAGATGAGACAAAGGCAGAGGCAGGATGGACAGATCAGTGATGAAGCCGGAGATTTGGGACCCCTCTATTTAAGTGCACCACCCATTGTCTCGCTCTCTCTTTCTCTTTTATAAGTGGAGGCTATTATTAGTCTTTCCCTTCTCTCTTACTGCCTAATCTCGCTCTGTTGGGTTATCTCCAGCAGATTCGTTACAAATCAGGGGCCTGCAGTTAGAGCCTGGAAATGTATCTACAGGGGTTTACATACTTTTTACAAACTACAGTGGGAATGTTTGAATGTTGTTTTCAATATGAACAAGAGCAACACAATGATTTGCAACTTAACAGTTTGTTTGTGCTTCGTCATGACTGACCATTTAACAGATTTATATATAAATGCAAGTACTTCCAGAGAGTTCACTCATTTTTCCCGCCTCTGTACGTCTGCCAGCTTTCCACAGCTGTAAAACAGTTCCCTTACACCACTCTCTGTTTTGCATCCTCACAAAGCTCCCTGTGAGTTCAAACACTGTTGGGTAAGGGAACTGAAACTAAATTTAAATAAGGATAAATATGGTGATTATTATATAATTAGTTTTAGTTTGCAGAAAGATCCTTGGTCTTCAAAAAGAAAAATAATGTATCAATTCATCAAAAACCTGCTAAACTAATAGCATCAGCTTCAAATGCCTTTTGTTTTAATATCTAATTAGCAAATATAAACAGGCCAAACTAACGCAACATGACAAACAACGTAGCTGCCAAACACAGAGTGAGTAAACTGGCATGCTGGCATTAGCATTTAGCTCAAAGCAATGTTGTGCCAGACTACAGCTGCTGGCAGTGCTGTAGACTTTCAGTCTTGTTTATCACATCTAAGCCTCACAGGGCTGATCAAAATACTCGCCGTGATCACAGGCAGACCCTGGGCTATTCTCCTCCATGCACTAAGATTCTCAGGCAGATGTTGTTGAAAGACATAATGAAAGTTAAGGGCATCGTATGTTTTAAACAGATTTTAAAAGTTGACTGACTATTTTTCTGATGATTTGTATTTATACGTTTTCTAATGGATAAACAGAACTACATTGTCTATGAGTTTTTTGTTTGTCTTATTTTACTTAGTTTTATTTTTGCAGCTGTTAATCACCTTAAAAGAAACAAAATGTGCACATAAACGTGGAGATATTCGATATCAGCTCAACAAAGTTATTTATTTTACATATTTATGATGTTACCATGGCAACTGTCATTTAATGCATATGTTAATCAGAGACTTTCACCATCTGTTAGGTGTTCATATTATATTTACTTATATCTGACAATGTAGTTGGAAGGAGGTAAAGTATAAAACGGTGGAATGAAGACAAAAACAATTATATACAAAAGTCAACTGAGTGGCTGGTTCAGTTAACTTTAATCCCAACACAAACTGGGCTGGATCAAGACGGGCCTCTAGTGGTTCAACCCTCACGCTGCAGCTGAATGTGCTGAAGCCTGATAATTGTGTTACATGAATTGGGTAATGCTGAAAAAAAACAAAAACAAACTCGCACCCACTTAGTTTTCCATGAGCACTGATTAATAAGTCAGGTAACTGTCCTACGTGTTGCAACATCAGTGTCATAATAACACTACCATTGTCAGCCCTATTCTGACTAATGTTAATTCAGCTTCATTAGGATTTGATTTAAGAAGTCTCAGGCCTGTGTGTGTGTGTGTGTGTGTGTGTGTGTGTGTGTGTGTGTGTGTGTGTGTGTGTGTGTGTGTGTGTGTGTGAACCTGTGTGTCTGTGTTTACCTGCTGACAAAACCAGATGCTCTCAGCAGAGGTTATAATGTTTATGTAGAGCATTCCACTGACTAGTGGGAGCATACAAGCTCTGCAGAAGTGGTTTCTTTAGGACATATTTCACACAAACATCAAACACATACACTCACACTTCTCTACCAGTCTCTGCCACACACATGTATAATATTCAGTGTGTTTAATGCATGCCTACACACACTCTCTTGAGTACAGTGACCTATCACTGCATTGCTCCTGGTCCATTGCTGACTCATGCAGTGTGGCTAGCTTTGGGGTTTTCCACAGTAATGAGAGAAGTCGCTACACAATCAACTCTTTATCCCTGACCTGCACAGAGCTCCACAGCTACACAAAGCTCACACAAAGACGGCTATATTCTTGACGTGCACACACAAAACAAGCTCAAATGAACAATATATGTTAGGCCTCGCTAATGAGAGTCTGCTGATGTTGATGTGGCTGAATTTCGTGCTGGGTGTGTGCACACGAGCTCCTGTAGGTGAGCATGTGTGGGTGGATGTTTGTGTGCACATGCCTCAGGCTCACTGTGCTTCTCATTAGTCCTCCACACTGCTCAGAACAAAAGGTGTCCTGACTTTAGCATACACGCAAGAGCAAAGCCACACTGTGTGTGTGTGTGTGTGTGTGTGTGTCTATGTTTCTGGGGTGTGTGTGATTTCCAGCCGGTATAACAGCAAGGTTACACCACAAATGGAAACAGATGAGTTTAGCAATTAATGGTCTGAACCTAAAATACGTTGCAGCTGACAGTTTACGTGTAAGAGATATTTATGATATGTTTCACTGTGGAGAAGCAAAACAGAAACAATATGTCGGCACTTCAGGTTTACTGGAAACATTTATTGTATCGTTTTTTTAGTGTGTAATACTGTACATGGTTTCAGCAAATATATTCTCTACAATGTGCAATGAACATGAGCAAAATACTTCTTCATAATCAACTTTACAGAAACATGCAAATCT
Source organism: Anabas testudineus (assembly GCF_900324465.2). Taxonomy (NCBI): domain Eukaryota; kingdom Metazoa; phylum Chordata; class Actinopteri; order Anabantiformes; family Anabantidae; genus Anabas; species Anabas testudineus. The sequence goes on along the minus strand of NC_046616.1, from coordinate 13,934,510 downwards.
GTTCAGTCCAGAACAAAAGATGGTGTTCTTCCCACCAAAAGCAAGACTGAAGGATCACGACACGTCTCTCAGGAACATTAAAAACTGTTTAGAAATTAAGCCCAAAGTGGAAGACATTTTTGAAACATCAAGGCACAAGGGGTAAATAAGGTGCCAGCGCCACAGTGTCTGTCCAAATAACGCCATCTTTTCCTTATGCAGCATTCATCCACGCTGGCGTTAAGCACTGAGGTCATCCCGACAGGAGAGAGGTTTTTTATCTATGCTTATACAGTAAACCAGATTCCTGTGCTTTGTTTGATCGTGAATGCGTAAAGAGACCCTAATAGGAAGACAAGAAGTCTGCGACACTTGTTCTGAGCCCTTTAATCCATATTCATGTCTGGTGTGTAGCCTCCATCCCATCATGGGGTGCACCACAAAAATCAGGCCGATGGATCCGGCGTCCTCTACCCTTCTCCACTGTGATTGGTTCACTCTCAGGAAATTAGAAAGGCTGAAAAAGAAAAGCAGATTTTTAATATTCAGATGTTGCTTGATCTCGTGCGAGCTCATACACAGGATGGCGTCCCGCAAAGTGCATTTGTAGTGAGTTCAATCACACTGTTACCACGGCTACTAAGTTAATTTGGGCACTTGACTACTGCAGCTCTCTTAAGGAGGCATCACTGTGGATTCCTCGTCCGTGAGCTCATAGTTCAGACTTACACACTCCGTTCATGGACATTTCAGAGCTCAGTCACCAGTTTCAGCAAATAACACTGTTGCCATGTGATGGCATTAATTGTATCCTCACTGTTGAAGAGCTGAAAGGATCTGTGAGACTAATATACCCTAATAATTTTATTACTGTCAGTCATAAGAGAAGGCTAACTGTGTGTGTATGTGTGTGTGTGTGTGTGTGTGTGTGCTTATAAATACTCGGCTGCCTAGGGAGGGAGAGGCAGGCAGATGTTATTTCGGAGGCTCACATTGCGTCGTAATTATGTCCTCAAGTGAGACTGGGTTTGTGTCTTAAGAAAGCGGTGGTACAGTAGAGGCAGATGATCACAGCAAAGAAACACTGGCATGACTCTGACTCAGCGGAGCAGTGGAACATTAACCATGCCTGTATGTAAATGGCCTTTAGCACTTCTCAGTCACTTGAGGACCTCATCCCCAAGAGCCTGGATGTTTTCATACCATACAATCAGTGTAACAGCATGTTTCCTCCATTAGCACCTCTCCAACCACAGAAGTGGAGGGAGATTACAGCTGTTGCAAAAATGTTTGACTCTTTGATCACAAGTGATTGAGGATTTCTTATGAGGATCTGGAACCCTGAGGTGTTTACCAGTCTCAGTGACACAAAGTTGATGCTGAGGTTGAGCGCGGAGAGGTTCCCCCGGCTGTGATGCCGCACTCTGCCCCTCAAATAAGAACAGGGAAGCTTCACCAGACTAAATACGCGCATACTAAAAGTAGGTTCCAGCTCCATGAAAGCTTACCTTTACTGCATCAGAGTTCCTCATCCTCCCCGGTGCTTCCCAGGTGGGACTTGGACAGGTGTCTGTTCCTCCCGGTCTGCACGGCCTGCAGGTTCTTGTAGCGCACCAGTGCCAGCGCGATCTCCGCGTTCCACGCCGTGCCCTCCTGCGGACATCGAAAGTCAATTTCTCTCCCCGTGGCCATGACCACGGTGAAGTACACCAGTCCGCGCTTGTACTCCACGCAGTCCACCGTGGCCATGCGCTCAAAGCGGAGCTCCTTGGCTTTGGAGCTCCACGCCGAACCGGGAGCATCACCTCCACCGCCTTTGCAGTCGTGCAGGCGCAGGCCGTCCTCGGTGAGCACGCAGCGCTTCTTCTTCCACAGCTGGAGGAGCCCGCTGCTGCGCTTCTCCAGCAGCCCGTCCCTCATTACTTTGGCCGGGAGAGTCATGGCCAGACGGAGCCAAGCAGTGCCAAAACGGAGAGGGGGGGGGGGGGGGGCTTTCAGCTGTGGTGCGCCTCAAGGTGATGCCGTTAAGCGCACATTTCATGGAAAGCGTTATGCGTCCGCAAGGAAAGAAAAAATCGGTTTGCTAAGATATGAGTAACTACACAAACAAAAAACCTCTGATATGGTGAGTGGATGAGTCAAACTCATGCGCACTGACAGCAGGCCGTGGATGTCGGCAGGCTGGTCTGCCTGGATATGTTTGAACATGCCCGGCTCCTCTCTGGACCTTCCACTCCGTCAACCAGCACCCCGCCTCCTCATGGTGACGCCCCGGAGGAGATCCGGGATGTTTATGAAATTCCCGTGTGTGTGCGTGAGTGTGTGTGTGTGTGTGTGTGTGTGTGTGTGTGTGTGTCAATAAATACAGTAGACAGTTGGATTTTATAACCTTACAGTGTGAGGTGTTTGTGCGCACACTGGTGAGTTAGACGTGTCCCACTCAGGTCACAGTGGACCTGTCAGTAAATTAAAAAGGGATAATAAAGAATCTCAGTCCCTCTCAGATACTAACTAAGAGGGTTTATGACACGCTGCTTTCGCTTGTCTTGTTTTTGAGAGCTGGAATGTGAGTGGGAGGCAAAGTTGGATAAAAAAAAAAAAAAAAAAAAAAGTCAAGTAATGTGTGAGAATGTGACACAAAGAAAGAAATGTTATTGTTGAACAGGAGGAAGTGACAGTCAGTGGATTTTAATTACCCTGTGGAAAGTTTTGATTACACCAGTATTTTCTTGGAAGTGCTGGGGATGTTTAAACCCCACAGAAGGCAACTATATTAAGACTAAAGCAAAACTATGTGGGAAAGTAGTTCAGCATACCTTCATCACCAACTGATCCCGTACAGTACAGCACTAGGTTTCACTTCACCTCAATGAGGTAAAGCCTAATTATGGGATGTAAAGTCTCTCTGACATTCTTCACATCCTTGATGATTACTCTGATTTAAATGTGCCAGCCGAGCTCTATGGGTGTGGAGTGAAACTATGATTTCCCCACTTTCACGAGATACTGGACGTACCTAATTCCGTCCCAGCGGTGTGATGTGTCACAGCAATGTTATGAGAGGAATGGATAAAATGAGCATTTGTCATTTCTTGAAACCAAAACACAGAACAACATCCTCCAAACTACAACATTTCCTCGTGCCTCTCAGACACAGACAGATTATAATTTTGCACCAGTTAACACAAAAACTTTTTTTTTTTTTTAACATTTTCTTTATTATCATGCTGTTTGACAAGCATAACATATAAACAGGCTGATCTAGTTACATCTGTATCTGTGTTACATAGGCTGTGGTGAGTGGAGTTAATTTGCAGAGCGGTGGTTAACATTTAGTCAGAGCTGGTGGTGCAAATCACCAATGCTGTTTTAAATAGATAATGTTTCACTATGAAGTGTGGTGTATGCTTATAATAAGACGGTGTTGTCTTTTCTTTTCCCACTGTCGACTAGAGGTTATAATGCAGGTTCTTATCATCCATCTGTTAGGTGCATGTTCTCTGGCAGCAGTCTGTCCTCTGCAGGAAGGAGACAGTAGTGCGGTTTCTGGATCCCAGTGGTCTCTACTGGGTGTGTGCCAAAGCTCCAGCGCCCAGTCCGTACCCAAATCCCTTAGGACCAAAGTTTTTGCCGTAACACCCTGGAGGACAGAGAGGTAACAAAACAAAATGATGAACCTTTGCAACAGGGGCAACAGGGGCAGTGCTAGGATTTCATTCTGAGGGGGGCGTAGCCCTCACTACTGCGTAACATCACTATCGACGTTAATCTCTGTTAGCGTGTTAATGGGGAATCCCATTATGTATTAGCATCAAGCTAAAAGGCCGGTTAATACTACATCATGGCAGGCTTTCATTGTCATTTGATTACATGATGAAACGTGTCATATAAAAAAGATACTCCCCTCGCTTTGCAAGAAACATCTTATCCTTCAGATAATCCCAGTTGATGTTATTACTAAACATTGGTCCCATTTGGACTTCAGCAGAAACAGATGTGGGCCCTAGACTTCTTCCTATCTGGCACGCCAACATATTTCTAAGTTAAAATTTATGTAAACCCATGGATATATCAGCAGAGCTCGTTAAAAAACGGATTAGTGAAGGTTTCTTCCTCGTCGTCTCACTGCAGAGGGTAGGCCCACGTTTGTACTGGCTCCCATCCACACTTCAAAACATAACTCGACAAGCAACAGAGAGCTGAGATTAATGGGAAGATAATATACCACTTTAAAGTCTGACATGAGGTGTCCTGGTAAACCAGCCAGCTGGGGACTAGAGCTCTGCAGCTGGCTCATTGCACCCATCCTTAGTTTTACTGAGTGCACTTCACTAATGTGAAGTGAACAACAAAACAACATATTCTCAATTCAGTACTATTCCATTTCAATTCAAGAAGAGAGTAAAACGAGTTGTTGAGGAACATTTTTGTTATTCCTGCTCAGTTTATGGTTGTGTTCTTGTGGACAGTTGTCTGTGTTAGAGAGCCCTCTACTGTATTTCTGAGATTATTACAACTTAGTCACAATCAAAACACAGCACTTTGTTTTCCTTGTCCATTTAAGTCTGGAAATGTGTGTATTGTATTATTTCGCAGTGTAGTTAAGGATATGTAGTTTTGCTCTTTTAATGGTCACACTAGACACAATATGTTTGTACTTTATGATGCAGCAACTGCTGTGTATTCATTTCTCAAATGCAGCCTAAATGTACTAAAGTGTGTATGAACCTATAGGTAAAGTGGACGTGTATGGAACCAGATCTCATTGTTGTGCTGATGTTTATAACAAGACATTGACCCATGAACAGGTTAAATACATGTTTAACACCTATCCCTATTGATGTTTACCTTTGCAGTAGATTTCTCCATCCTTGTCAGCTAGCGTGGTTGACTCAAGACTCTTCCCACATGTGGCACAGGTGAAACATCCAACTTTATGCCACGCCTGCACACACACAGAAAATCCGTTTTTAAAAAAAGGGGTATGCTTAAATAATGCATGCACTTGGGTGTATGCGTGTGTTTTGTCTTACACTCCCAGCTCCAATCACTTTCTCCGCCGCATAAACTGCTTTGCCACAGCGAGGGCACTTGTCTGACCCTCCAAATTTCTGAGCCAGTTTGGATGGATTTGGGTTGCTGGTAGGACGATGAGGAGCAGGTCTGATGGACAGAGTCAAAATGTGGTTGAAAGGACATTAAAAACACATTAGGTGTGTGTGTATGTGTGATGGTGTGTGTGTGTGTGTGTGATGGTGTGCTCTATTACTTACTCATTAGGTGTAATACCCAGAGACTCTCCCTTGTCCATGCTGAGGGTCCCGGCGCCCTGGCCGTAACCGTAGCCTTTTGGTCCATATTTCTTGCCATAGCACGCCTTGCAGTAGATTTCATCCATATGAACGGCAACAGTGGTGCTGTCTAAGTTCTTACCACACACCACTGCACAGACAGACACGTTCATATGCACACACACACAAACACACAAACATATATTATGTTTTGCACATTCATGTGTTTAGATAAGCTGTAACAGTTTCCTTTTATGGAACAGTTCTGTTGAAGAAGCATGTTCTCATTCAAATTCCATAACAGGAATGTACAATTACAACATGGGAACACAAATAACTCCACTCAGACTCCGTGACCCCACTTTTTTTTTTCACATTAAGGCAAAGGGGAACCTTGTTTTTGATTTTTCTTAAGTATTTAAGCACATTTCTTTAAATTATATAATTTTTACATTAGATTTTCTTTTTATTCACAAGGGATTCATGTTCAAAATGCAGAAAAGAAACAGAATAATGGTAATGGTAAGTCTGCGTTTTAAATCTCACTTGTCAATGGAAAATGTTAACTATCAGCTTCTAGAACATAAAGCAAGTTGCGTGTCTAACAAGAATCACAAATTCATAACTACTATTTACATTCAAGGCAGGAACCTCACTAACACTACGGCATTTTGAATGCTATTACTTTATCCACATGCACCTACACATTTTTTTTTTTAGAATAGAGCAACAGCCCGCTATGTTAGTATTACTTGTGACTATAGCAACAAGACAAATAGCTTTGATTGACATCACAGGAAGCCGGAAAGAGTTTACTCACTGCACAGGAAGCAGGACTTGTGGAAGCTCCGCCCCTCACAGAGTGCTTCTTCTGCAAAGTACACTGTCTTCTGGCAGCGGCCGCATTTGTTTCCTCCTCCCAATGGCATCCTTCAGTGCCATATGCAACAAACACAGTAGATCACAGACTTTTATTAGATCATTGTGACTTTTCTATGATTTTTCATTTTGTCTAGAAGTTGCCTTTGCATTGTGACCTACGTTTCAGTGAGGACTAATAGTAACAGTAAACACTGCAGAAAGAGAAACAGCTTGAAGGAGACATTGACCAAATTATACTGAGCTGCTAGACCAAAACACGTGGTTCACACATGAATTCCTTTACATGGCCATGAAGCAAACTCATTAACAGGAGTTTGTGCTGCATTATGACACATTTAAACATCCATTTTTGGTCATGTGTAATTTTATCTGGGCCAGTCCCAGATCCTGTAATTTTACTCCTGCCAGTTCACTGCGGCTTCTGTAAAACGCTTTTTCTTATGTTGGTTAGTGGGCAAGAGATGAAAGTTGTTCTTTCCACTGTGAAAATCATGTGAAATTTGACTTTTTGAAGAGTCTTAAAGTTGTTTTCTACCCAGTGTGTGTTTCTCAGACTGACCCTCCCAGTCCAGTCTCTTGTATCCACATTCACATTCCTCAAAGTGTAAACCCTCCCACCTCTGTGGCCCTGGCACCAACATTTATGTTTGTCTCAGTCTGCACCACTTCTGCAGACTTCAGACTGTAACACTTAATACAAGTTTTATGTTTATTTTATTAGGCAAGAAAAAAGAAAATGTGTTGCGAAAGAAGCTGCAACTTCACCTGGGTCAGTTCATTTTTCTAGTGGTCACAGGGTGGAGGAAAACTCTCACAGCAAAGTATGAACATGTTAGGTAATTTCCTATTAGCCTTGGACATGCTTCCTGTTTTTTCTTGATAGCAAGTGAAAATATGCAATATAATATGCTTCTCTAGAAGTAATCTTTAAAAGGAAATGCAACACCCCCAAATTAGACAGAACATATTTGTTGTTGTCAACATGAGCTCATTGCTTGATATTAAAAAAAAACATCATAGTGAATTTATGTGTGGATTGGTTTGTGTCTCTAGCAGTCTCTCTGTCACTTTAAGTGTTTCAATTTCTCAGGATTCTGTACAACACACTATATGAAAGTACTACAACTACAAATTAGTTTGTTGGTTGTGCTCTGGCTCTGTCTCGTAACTCTGTTTAAGGTCTGTTAAAGTGACAAGAATTAAAATTGAAACAATAAATAGACCTCACAAACAGGCAACTAGTTCAGCCACAGTAATCTTATCTGAGTAATGAACAGAGAAACAGAGGTACAGGGTATATATAACATGGGGTGAAAAGCCTTTATCTTTAATGTTTTGTTGGAGAGATTTCTTACTAAGAGCCACACACATGCCATCCATCATTTTCAGAATCATATTATGTGGAGGCTTTTATGTACAGCAAACACAACACTGGACGCCACTAAAACAGTGTCAGCAATATCTTAGTACCAGAGAAATAATCAGTGAAAGTCTGTAGAAGATGATGGAAGATAAAACTTGAGCTGTGCATCATGAGGAGGGACTGAGAAAAACCAAAGATCAAGAATGTGACGAAATGTTTTATCTCAGAAGAAGTTTACATTTGTACAGATAAATGCTGTTCAGACTTGTCTCGAGTAGTCAGAACAAGGACACGAGGTCTCACTCAAGGTATGTTAGGACTGATAGTCTGACAGACTGATGATTAATCTGACCACAGAGGGAAATACAAAGAATGGTAAAGAGTATTTTTACTTGAGAGACTATTAGGCTATTGAACTTAAAATAAAGACAAGGTTTATAATTAATAGTCTAAATATAATGAAGGTTTTTGCTAAGTTAGTAGCAAAGGTACTAACTATTTTATTTAAGTATTATTGTGGATTAATTCTGGCATGTGTTGCTAATAGTGGCTCAGCAAGTTCAGACATGTGGAAGCACAGAAAGCTGTACAGGCATTCTCAAATAACAAAAAGTAATGAGCGTAAACCTAGGAAGCACAAATCAGGAAGTACATTCACCAAATAGACGTGAATGCCTGTGACATTTGTGAAATAAAAATCAGTAATTCCCAGTAATCTTCTATAATGTGTTCCCTACATTAGAGAGCACAAACTAATTTTGGATACAGTTGTAGATTATATTGTAGAACAGTGTCAAACATTGTGCTATTGTTTAACAGGGAAACTAGCAAGTAATGCCTCCGGCAAACCTTAAGGCGTGATAGCTCTTCAAACAAAAAACTTCCAGATCTGACCTGACTTGCACCAGAGTGTAACCCAGGTAGGGTTTTCCCCACCATGCATTGAGATAAAGAGTAGGAAATGAGACACCGTTAGAAGCAAAAAGAAAGCAGGAAGCCTAAGCAGTCTGTTACGTGTGAGCATTGCAGTACTTACCTGCAGTAAATAGGTGCTGTCACTCAGTTTAAAGAGATCGGAGGAGTGTTAATGCAGCAGTGCAGAGTGCTCAGGAAACCAACTGTTGAAGAGTTGTTCTTTTACTTTGTATGAACTTATCCTGATTAGTCCAGTGATACAAGCAGACACGGATAGAGTTCTGGTATGTGCCTCCAACCTTTCACTGTTCCAGATGTGGAGGAGGAGTTTCTGTTGTTGCTGCTGCTCCGGTCTGCAAACTTGTTACGTGTTGAGGAACAGGGGAGTTTCTGAATGACTGGACAAACAGAAGGGGGGACGGGGGGACGGGGGACGGGGGAAGCAGATTTGCAATTGAATGCTTGTTGATGGTCAAACAATGGAGATAGAAACTAATTGAAAAGCGAGATAAACCTGTTTTACTGAGTACAAATTTAGAGTTCTGAAATTATTAATTCTTATTTTATAGACATCTTTTCAGACTGAGGAAACAAACTGTTTTGCTTCCAGCTTTCAAATGGTATGAAAGGATGATAAAAGTAGGGACACATAATACCATGGATAAAATATGTATTTTATGTAACTTTCTTCTTCTTTCCATTTGCTTGCAGAGGATGAGACACATGAAATCATCTGAAAAGCCTGACCCTTTAAAAAATACATTTAAACATTTAAAAAATATTTTAAGGCCAATTTACAAGCAGCCAACAGTGTTAAACATTGATGAATTGAAAAAAGTTGAAGCAGTTTTATTATGTTACATTTGTCTTTGTTTTTGTCTTGAAGCTTATGTTTAGTCCTGAAGTTGCGTGAAGAGGGTTAACATACACTACTACACTAACATACACTAGACTTATAAACTTCTCCTAGATTTCTCCAAGCAGTACAGAGACCAGGTGAGAGTCTACATTACATTAACCTCACAGTTTACTACATCAATAATTATATTATCCTTGGTGTTTGATCTTTTCTCTGTCTATTGTCTTATGAGACAGTAAATTCTCCTGTGTTGAGGTTAACCTTTAACACAAAAACAACTTGAAGAGTAAAATAAATCAGCTTTTTTTCCTCTTGCAATCTCATCACAGCCTTTGTTCTTTATCACCACAATCTAAAATGACCTTCAGAGATTAGCTGTTAAAGGTCACTCAGACGTGTTTAATGGATGACAAAGCATTAATAGAAATCCACTGTGAAGCTGCTAGCTAATACAGACAGTGATTAAAGAGCATTGAGTTCTACAATGCTACCATCATGTGGACATTGTGGGTACTTACGTTGCATTGTACGCCAACAAACAGCAATATTTTTATTCCACATTGTAGGAATGTAAGCCTGCAAATAGCAGTTTCTAATATTGTTACTAATTTTGCTTATTTTTTTCGTGATTAATTGGTCTTTTAAATGTAAAGGATAAGCGTGTGAGTGTGTGTGTGTGTTTGTAGGAGAGAACAGGTAAAACAACAGGGAGGAACCAGAAATTAATAACACAAAATCAAAATATCCCAAGGGCAGAACTATGTGTGTGTGTGTGTGTGTGTGTGTGTTCTAGTACTGGCTTGCTGTAATGTTTGAGGAACGCCTCCATCTAGTGTCATCAATGCAGCTGCACATCGTACTGTGGAGACAAACTCAGCTGATGCTGATGCGTTTTGAAAAACGTGCTGCGGTAGTTGGACACAAATACACAACTGTTTCCTTCCTCTGAGCTGAGATAACCTGTACTTTCTATGTGTTGCGGATTAGCACTTGTTCTGTCTTTTCACATCTGATAACCCATGCACCAGTCAACATGTTAGACCCCCACCTCCCACCTCCCACCCCCTCTTATCTATCCAGATTCTGCCCGGGGGTGACAGTGACACAACTGTTCCATTGTGACGGCAGCGTCTGCCAGGGTCCGTGTCACGGGGGAGTTGACATGCTTTCGGGGGCATTAGAAGATTATTTATGTCATTAACCCCTCACCCCTTAACACACATACGCACACATGTTGCAGATGCTGCTACTCTTACCCATAATCCCTCTGTTATACGTCTCATTGAGACAAAGCAACAGATCATGTGAGTGTGTTCTGTCCTTTTGGCTGACGTTAGAGTGTAACACATTTGAGTCTTCAAGTGGGAGCTGGAAAAACAGAAGAGGGGCCTTGGCATTAATGTGAATACCTGCAGGTGAGCATTTATTTGATTATACTCTAAATAAAATACTTACTGTACATGTGTTGGAAAGTGTGTACGTGTGTGTTTGACACAGAAGATGTTGGAGGTTCTTGTAAACAGTATATGTGTGTATACGTGCGTGTGTGTTTTCTGGACAATGCGATGTGTTCTAATTCCATTAATCAATTCATCATGGTTGGTTGAACAATTGATTAATTTACAGTAGATGCATGCTGCAGTTTAACTGGACACATTTATTGTTATTCATGAAGCCTGCAGACCTAGTCAAGTGTGAGCAGGAGTAAATGTCTGATCAATATGTGATCAGGCAGAGAGCTCTCGGGCTGCACTTTATTCAAGATTAAGTCTGTAAAGATGCCTGCAGATGGTTCAGTCTAATGATTTACACTAAAAGAAAAACATGGAAAGCGCCTAAGAAAAAGATACTACTGAATATAAAGAGTGAAAACAGGGCACTGCTGGCATGTTTTATGGGTCTGATACTGTTGTGTATCACGGCCTTCATTAAATATTCAGCACTGTCCCTTATGTCTGTGTGTCAAACTGTAAGCTAGCACAGCAGAAATATGAGAAGAGGGTAGAATAGACAGAGAAATGCAGAGGGAGTTCGAGGGTGACACAGGGAGAGGCACACAAGCGGGGAGAGAGCAAAGATTGGAAAGCAACAAACAAGGAAGGAAAATCACAAAACAACCAGGTTCCTTTCTATTAAACTCATCGTCAGTATGAATCTGTGTATGTACCAAAGGGTAAACACGGGGAAATCTGTAGAAATATCTGTGACGGTTGTCAATAACAGAGTTGAAATCACAGTTTTTCCTGGATCAGCTATTTTCAGCAGCCGGGCTCCATGTGATGAGATTTTTACGGTGTGGTTTACGGTGATGGTCAGACCGAGTGCAAGGTCAGATCGAGGATGCACGTGTGTGTTGTTACTCTGTATTTGTCATCTGGTGAAGATGTCAATAGAGGCTTTTTTACTCTGCATGCGTTGATTTCCATCGCTGCCTCCATACCCTCTCCTGATTTGTATGGCCCTTATTTCTTTCTCTCTCTGCCTTATCACTTTCATTAGAGGTGTGGGACGAATTAGAGGAGTGATGGATCCTCTCCTTCTCCTCCGGCATGCTCATCCATGTAGGCATGCGCGCTGAGTACAGATATAGACCTCAGATGTATGTGTGTGCTCGTGTGTGTGTGTTTATGCGCGTCTGAAAATCTAACATTAGCCTATAGGCCTGGATGTTCTTTTTTCATGCTGCTTTTCCCTAACCACCAATTAGACAGTGAAAGCGGGTTTGTCACATTTGTGGTTACATCTGCTTAATTACAATGTATTACTCACACCACATTGGCTGCCGTGCATGAGCATACACACACACACACACACACACACACACACACGCACACAAACACTCACACACACACACACACTCATCCAGCTAATGGACCCGCCTGAGCCGGGCTTACATTTCACCTCACAGAGGGAGGGAGCGGAGCCAACAGGTCCATTACTGGGAGGAAAAGAGAGAGAGAGCGAGAGAGATTGGGTTGGAGGAGAGGGGCGGTGATATGGCTGCGGGCGTACTGCGGCAGCAGCTGAGCGGCATGACGTGATAGAGAAGTGGAGTGACAGACAGAAACACACACACACAAACGCACAATGCTTGCAAGTCAGGGGCCTGCCGGGCAAAAGTAGACAGAAGCAAAGGCAGGGAGTGAGGCTGGACGCACTCAGCAGCATACAGATTGGAGACAAACTCACTTGATTCTTTGTATCCTGGTGCGTGCAGAGGGTGAGTGTAAGCTGGTGTTTATTTCACATTAGTTAGTGTTTCCATTTCACACCACTGCCATTTCTGCTTGTATTTGTGTTATTTGGACAGCTCTTGTGTAACTTCCCATATTTGTGCGTTTGTTTTTTTGTAAATCCAACTAAGAGCGCTTTGTTTCCTGCTCGTTTCTTTTCTTTCCCTGTGGATTTTGTGTAAATGAAGCACTAAAATTGATGTACCATGAACATGTTCGCAGTGATATCACAATTAGCAGGCAGAGATGGTGGCAGAGTGGAAGAGAGAGAGACGAACAGATAGAAAGGCAGAGCTTAAGTGGGATGAAAAGAGAGGGAGAGAGGGGATGAGAGAGGTGGGGGTGTCCTGAAACCAGCGATGACATGATGCGACCAGCCTGAGTCAGCACAAAGTCAGTGCAGCATGTATAGCATACATACTGTAGTGTGCATACGTGCTGAGAGTGACCTGTCATAGTGAATCAGAATGAAAGGACACAGTTTGTGCATGCATGGTGATGTTTGTGTTGTTGGTAGAGTGGGACTGCTCTGATTCTCTGTCCTGATGGGATTGTGTGGGCGCTTGTCTTTGCAGCACTAAACTAGCTTTTGTATTGATTGACATCTGGTGAGGATGTGTGTGTGTGTGTGTGTGTGTGTGTTTGTGAGTTTGTGAGGGATTCAAACTTCCTCTGTAGAAATCTTAACACTTGTGACTCCATGTGTATGTGACTGGGTTCCACTCTTCTTACACAAGTCTTTATTCTCAGTCAGTGACGTCGTTTCAGAACTGTTAGAAAAGAAAAAAAAAAGAGTCACAGCTCCGTGGCACTCAGCAGATGCAAAGTTTCCACATGATTTACAGTAACTACACTGTAAATTCAGTGGAATTTGTGATGATGATCCACTATGTGTCACTGTGGATCACTATGACCCAAATTTCCCTTTGGGATATTGAGTCATGATAACAAACTGTTTATTGTTCAAACATGTGTGTGTGTGTCTGTGTGTATATATGTGATGACTTTTTTGCACCAAAAGATGAGAACTCTGATTTCATCAGAGAAAGTGACTTTGAAAATGAGTCACCTCGTTACGGCGGCCTCTGATTGGCTGAAAATATTGTTCCTGTTTGTCACAGCTTCCTGTCTCGGTGAATGGAGAGTGCAGTGCGGACCAATGGGAGTCCGGTGGTGAGGATGCAACAGTGATCCAGGAAAAAACACCCCATTGTTCCCGGGACGTTGCAGAAGTGTGACCTCCCTCCTGCCGGCTCTGCCTGCTCGGCCTAACCACACACTGAAGGACTCAGTACTCCAGTGAGAGGTAAGACACCAGTGGGCCACCAGATCTGGCGCGTGACATTTCCTCATAAGGGGTTTATGAGCTTCAGATGTTGTTTTTATTCTGTTGTGACTGTATACTAAGAAAACGGAGCCTTTCCAGGAATCCTAGCTGCACATTTTAATGTTTCTGCAGCATTGTAAGTCACAAGGCTCCTGTAAGACGATTTATGACAACACATTATCTCTGTTGTTGTTGTGGTTGTTGTGGTTGCTGTTGTCCTTATGGAGGTTATTATATAAATCTATTGTAAACTTTCTAGCTTGAGTGTCGCAAACAAAAACACTGCTAATGTCCTTCGCCAGACAGAGAGCTCTGTGTTACTACCTCATTTATTGATTTTGTGATGAGTCAGAGGGTGCTCATCGCAAGGGGGAAGGTACATGCGAGTGCATGGTTTTGTGTGTGTGTGTATGAGGAAGGTAATGCAAGTGTCAGTTGATCAGGTCAAACTCAGTTCATGCTGCATGTGTCATGGGACAGAGAAGCCAGAAGTCAGAAGTCAACATCTAATACTAGCTATCGTGCTGCCCTACTTTTTTCTCTCTAACCATAAAAGACATATGTAACTGTCTGTATGTAACTGAGGTTAAAGATGTTTTTATCAGCTCATGTGATGTGACTCCTGGTTATGTGGCTTAAAGTTAAGCTTCACAATTGCAGTCTCTAATTGTGTAGTTGCACAATATATCCAGCAGAGGTCAGTAGCATCCTTGCACACTGACCAAGTCATTAAATTCAAGACCCTTGTGATTCATGGGCAAATATTTGTCAATGTTAAGGAGGCTAAAATATGTTAAGGACATAATCGAGCAGCAAAGGAGTCAGTAAAACCAGATATTTCAGTGTGATTGTCTTTTGTAATTTATTTTCAATGGTTGGAGCAGAACATATAAAAGCTTTCTTTCTTACGTCTGTCCTTATGCTAGAAACAGACAGCTGATATGTGTGCTGTCATCAGTGTTGGTAACATCTTTTATTAATGTCACAAACCAAAATTCATATATACTGTACTGTTCTTTTTGTAGATCTTTTGACAACTCCACAAATATCTACACAGATTTATGTAGCCAGGCAAATTTCAAGTAGTTAAACCCTCAGTGAATGAGTCAACAAATCAACAAACTAGCGTCCTAATGATTAATAAGGCACTTGTAGAATAGAAGGATAAATAATTTTGTGAGTTTTGCAGAAAACATTCCCTACATGGGTAACAAGAAGGAATTACAGGAATCAAAATGGATTTGATTGTTTTTCCTTGCATTTAGCCGCTGGTTTCAGCATGAAGAGATGTTTTATTTCTGATTTCTTTGTCTACAGCCTGAGCCTCTGCGTGTCCTTACATGGACTGCTGTAGTATTGGCATGACCACCGTGAATCCCCAAGGAACAGACAATTTCCATACAGATAGACACATCGCTAGACTGCACCTGTGCTCTTGGAAATCCTAGTAGGAATTGCAGCAGACAGACAGAAATTCTGATGGTTATTAGTGACTCAGCCTCCCGTGAGAAAGAACGAGAGAAAGAGAGACAGAGAAAGACAGAATGGGGGTAATGGGAATGAGGAGTAGCATGAATTTATGAGGAGAAATGAGGGGAAAGGAGGATAGATGATCACATCTGTCTCTGTTTACCTTCTGTAGCATCACTGCTGCTCTTCATTAATTTTGAGTAAACTGTGATGGAGCACCAGTCCTTAGCACGACAGACATTTTCTGTGTCTGTATGGCTCACATAGTAAGAACGTGAACTCAAGGTCTCCTGTAACGTATAACTTTAGTCTGAGGAGTCAGTCTCTTTCTGCTGCGGGGACCTTTTGCTCAGACCACAGTCACGTTCTGGTGCGTGTTTGTGTGATTCACATTACAGTGTGTGCAATACGGCGATTAGAGATGCTGTGAAGTAATCCAACATTTTATCCTTGTGACTTGGACGGCTTAATTTGATGCATCTCTGCTTCAGTAGAGACAGCTTCCCAAGAAGTCTTCTGGCAGCAAACGTTCTGCTATTTAAGAAAGGGCAAGTAGGGTTAAGCGTTAAGTCTGTGAATTTGTGAGTTTGCGTGTGTGTGTGTGTGTGTGTGTGTGTGTGTGTGTGTGTGTGATAGGTTATAATCATATTTGTACTGCAGTGTTCCAAAGCAAAAGTGCAACGTGCGAAGTGTCTTTATATACTAGTAAGTTCCTACAAATACATATATTCAAGCATTTTCTCAGCCTGAACAATTTAATTCCAATAATTTCTCACTTAAATGTAAATGTCAGGACCTGTAACGCTACAAATGAAGTAAAAAAAAAGAATTATGATTTGATTTTATACCATGTGAGATATAGTGAATGAGGTTTAACACTCTGATGAAGTTCTTACGTTCTATAAGGATAGTGAATTAATTTGGTATCCGTTCCTTTCCAAGCAAACATGTTGTTTCCTCCCTTTCCCCCTCTCCTCCCTGCCTTTCTTCCAACTTCACACCCTCCAACCCTCTCTCCCTCCAGCAAGCTGCCCGAGGTACTTAAATTATCTGATATCACATGAAAGCTTTCGCTTGGCCAACATTCACTGTGGCTTGCACAGAACAGAAGTACACGAGGAATATTAATCACGCTCTTATATTTCTTGGAATATCTCTAAATATATATCTAAATTGAAACAGCGAAGAAGGTAAGAGAAGCTGTGAATCTCTGGAATCAAAGCAAATCAGGTGAGGATGATCTCTAACATCCTGTGAAGCGGTTTGTCTGTGAGATGTGCAAGTCTGTGTTTTAGTGTGTTTGAATTCATTATGTGGAGAAAATCTGTTATCTGAGAATGGAGGGCACTGGAAGCAGCTGGTAGGCGTTGTTGTGAGCATGTGTCTGTGTGTGTGAAGCTGTTTTTTGTGTTTTCAAGATCCAGCGGGCAAATGTGATTGTGCGTGCGCAGAAGCTCCATTCCTTGTTGAAAACAAGCTCAACTCGTGGTTTATCGTGACTTGGTCATTTGTGCTCGATTCACATGTTCAAGTACTTTGGATGTTTACTTAACTCTGCATCAAAACGTTCTAGTCCACCTGATTGAATCAGTCTGATGGAAATGTCGTCTCTAAATCTTTTGTCACTAGTAGCTTCATATTGTTGCTATGACTTTTTCTTCAAAGTGGAGCATCCACCTTTAACTTATCTTGTGTGTCTTTGTGTTTCTCTGTTTAGGTCAATTATGAGTGGGGGAGTCAATGTTAAGGCCCCCCGTGGGCCTCCTTCTTCAGGAATCCCACTACCACGTAGCCTGTTGACCTTTTCCCCCAAAGCACACTCCCGCCACCAGGCTAATGACCTGCCCAGGGCCTCGACTCAGACCCCCAGACACACACCCACACACACTCCTACACACACACCCGTGCAATCGCCTTCACTTTTACCACGTAGCTCTGGGATCCCCGGGCCTTCCTCCATGGACCGGCTGAGAGATGCTAGTCTGAAAAGTCAACTCTTCCAGAGGACGGGAGCTCTTCCTGTTTCCCAGGTGTCTCGCTCTGCTTGCAACAGCCCACTGACCCAGCGCCGGACAACGCCCCGACAGTCCAAAGACACGCTGGATCTGGTAACACCTGCCCTGACTCACACGCCAACACAGATACTTCATCATTCCAATCGCAACAGAAACACCATCACCAACAACAACCAATCATGGGGAGCCAGCAACCCGTGTCCTCCGCTCCAGTTCAGGAAAGGTGGCAGCTCCAGTATTTTATCCCAGGAAATAAGCGAAGGCATCCAAGGAAGAGAGGAAGAGTTCACAGAAAACCACCCAGCCAAGTCTGCCATATTGAACAACAGTAACCTCTCATCTCTCCCTGAAAGAAGCTGCGAGGACGCCATCAGGGGTCACAGTGACTCCACCAGCCAATCGGACGAGGAGATGGGGACGCCCGAGGACAGTAGTCCGGCTTCCACTCCTGGTCCTCTGCCGATGCCACCCATCACGTTCACCGTGCCAGGTATATCCAAGATGGCGGGTCATCAAAAGAATCAAAGCCTAGAAAATGACGCGCACACACACAGGGTCAACATGGCGGCTGTGGCTCCCTTTAGCTACAGGTGAGTGGCCTGTGCTGACACACACACACACACACACACACACTTTTCTTTTTGAGTTTATTAACACTTCCCATCATCAGCCCCTGTTCACTGACCCCATTGTAAATCCCTTTCCCTGTCATTATCATATGATCATGCTCTCACTTTGTGGCTTCTCACTACCCCCCTTCTACTGACATATATTATACAGTCTAGATATTAGAACAGCCCCAGAGGTCTGCTGTGGCAATTTCTGTCTAATTCCTTTGTATCTCCTCTAGTCATACAGTTGTGTGCATGCATACACACACTTGGTGTTTTATGGAGCAGAGCTGATTCTTAAAGTGTCCTCTTGACAGCCTCTGGGCTGACTCATTTTACTGTTGTTCTCTCTCACATACACATAGTTTCTCACAATGCGGAATAAAAACAAGAAAACTGTGAATCTAATTTTGTAAGTAAAAAAGACATTGTACTGTGCCTGGTGTGTTGGTTGAGTGGTGTGTGGTGCTTCAGGGAAATGAGTCAAGCTATGGAGAATGAGTACATGGGACCTGATTTGCCAAGATCCTAAATGTCAAGTGCTGAATTGCATGCATTTGTTGGTAAACATAGCCCATAGTTCACCCTACAGCTCCAAATTCGACCATTACGCAGGCAGTGGTAAGCATGTGTTTTGGTTGCATTCTTTCATTTCCCCTTTGTATCCTACTCTTATAAATAATATCATCCATCCATGCACAAGCAGATTTGCATAAAGGCACAGATGCAAAACTTACAGCATGCAGTATTTTGCTCATTTCAAAGATGCAATCCTCAATTTCCATGCTAAGTAGATTAGTTTGTCTGGTCTCTGTCGAGTTTTGTACACGCACATCTTTAGTACATCAGGTCCAAGGAATACAACATTTATAAAATAAATATTTAGACAAAATGAAGATATTTTGAGTCCATTTTTAGATTAGATTTAGTTTTTCCTTTATAACGATGCAGTGCTTTGTGATTTATCTGTGATTTTCTGGTGCTAAAATTTGCTTTTATGGAAATTATTGTGACACATCTGCAAAAGTAAATTTCCTTCTATTGTCGTACACAGTAGCATATGTGTTTGATTGTAATAAGCAATTTGCATGTGGAGTAGCAGATGTGACAAAGCTCTGTTCGTAATGTGTTGACAGACTGCGGATGCAGGAAAGTGATTTTTCAGTGGATGAACTGAGTGACTGCTCGTCTGGATCCATAGAAGTCTGCTGTGATGACCTAACACCAGGTTTGATGCACTCACACATTTGCAAGTTTTTGCAGCAACAAAACACACATGAATTCTCCTTTCTCTCTGCATCCTCTGCTGAACAAATCTTGTAGTTTGACTGCCATTTGTAAGGATGTCGAGCAGCCAAGAGCTCTTTTGGCAGGTATGGATGCCTACTTTCTGGCAGCTGGGCGCGTTTACAGACTCACAAATGGCGTCAGCCAGGTCGTACTAGCAGCCAACCTTTGGAACCTGAATAGACTCAGTGAAGTCTAAGAGGCAACCAAATCTCTCTCCAAATGTACTGTATGCCTGTCACTCAGCCTTCTCGTCAGGCCGCAGCAGCCATGTTTGAAGTTAGGTAGCGTAATTTGTGTGTATGTTCGTGGCCCTGCTTGATGAAGAGATGGAAAAGAGAGATGGACTCAGGATGTTAGGATGAAGGACGATGACGGAGGAGATGTGGGTCATTAAAAGGCTGAAATGGGGCGCGTATCAACTCGCTGCCAGAGAGTATTACATGCACATAGATTTCAGTTTCATCTAAGAGCTGTCGAGGACCCTTCCTCCGGTTGTGCTTTCTCTCCATTCCACTCCCCTGCAGTTCTTCCTCTCCACTTTTATTGACCTAAAAAGCCACAGTCCCAGCATGACCCTCTTCCAATCCTTTTGAGTAACAGTTTGCTCAGTCCCCACAGCCATTGTCATGGATTGCTGTGGTCAGTATGAGTCTAGAGATGTGGGTATGCTTCAGAGATATGACTTTATCAGTGGCTCAGTGAATCATCTTTTTGATGTGGTGTCAGATGACTAGGAAGAGATGGACTGCCTAGCTTTGGAATCCTGCTGCCCCATGTTGGTGTGGATGAAACTTTAATGTCTTTGCAAATGAAACCTTTTAAAAGTTTTTTGGTTTCAACCAGTTGGTTGTGTAAAGTGGGCAGGGGCCAGCCCTACTCTTTAAAGGCATCTGGCTGTCTTGGGACTGTGTCTGTGGTATTGTAATTGGTCCCTAGCAGGCGCTAAAAACAGAATTAAAGTGTCCTTAACTCCTCTGAAGCTGCTTTTACGTGGAGGGTGGGCTGACACCGTAATAACTGTAATTTAGGGAGCGGAGGAAGTGAGGGAATCACCGAGGACGGCAAAGTTTAGAAGGAAGAAAAGAGAGATTGAGAGGGGGGAGATGAAAAAGGGGAAACATAAAAAGACAGACTGAATGTCGGTCAGATATTTTCAAACTGAGAACTTTGATTCAACCCAGAACTCAAGGTCAAATCGTGATGTGACGTAGTTATTCTTGTGCTTAGCAACTGTGGTAAGAGAGTAGTATTCCCCAAATTGAATGTTTTCCATATGCTTACTTTCAAACAGATTGAATCAGGTGTAACATAATCAGGTCTTACGTCGTCTCTCCAAGACCCTAATGAAGCCCTGAACATTTTAATGTCACTGTAGCACCATGTGCTCTTTCAATTAGACCACAGACCTCCTGACCTTGTCTCTCTCTCCAGAGAGGCGTATGGGAGTGTGCATTCATGCCCAAGCGCATGTGTGTGTACGTGCGCTGATGTATGTATGTGTGACAATGTCCAGATGGTGTTTGAAAGATAAATGTGATGTGGACGGTGTATCATTTTTCATCTCCCAGCGAGGGTATGGCCTGGTATTCCCAATGGACACTCTCAGTCTATCAGTCTATCAGCACACACACACACACGCACACACACACACACAAACACACACACCGTATAAGCACCTGCAAACACATAGGAGAACATGTACAGTGCATCTGGTTTGATAACTGTTTCCCAGGATATGAAACACTGTACACAGGCTCACAAATTCAGTGACATCATCCAACAGTGACATTCAGTTTTAGTTTTTGGAAAACTTCTGTCTGACTTGTTCCTTTGAAACAGTCGCATGAGATGAGCCAAAACAATAAATTCACTAAAATCAGTGGCTGCCAATCTGCACAGTTTTATACGAAATTGGTTCATGGTCTCAGCTGCCTTAATTCATTTTTATATGTCCTGTTTTGTGAAGAGAGAGAAATACATGTGTTAATTCAGTGAAATTAAAGACAAAAATCTGATAATATAATTATATTTTAAACAGTATCTAGAAATGTGGGATAGCCATCTTTGTCAGTCTACCTTCATTCCAATAATAATAATAATAGAGTATGACGATGATTATAGTGAGCTGATACGTTCATCATACTTCTGAATCCATTCTCTTACTGTGGATCAATGCAATAATACTCTTGCAGATCTCACAGATTGTATGTGTGAGTGTACACACCTGGAAAAGCTATAAACATCTGGATAAATGCTTGCTTATAAATAAATAACAACATATAAAGTATAAGTAGAACAAACAGTAAATCATGTGTTTATTCTTCTCAGGACAACTTTGACCCCAATTTGGGGTGCAGCGAGTCTGGGTCTCTAGGTTGTGAACGTATCGAATCAGCTTTTAGTTTTTAAATTTGATGCTCACCATCCCTTTAATGCCCCTGGACAGTCCAGTGCATAGCATTTTGCTAACCCCGGGCTGCATCTACTCTTAGACAGTACATAATCCTCTTTGGCCAATCTAATCAGAGAGAGACATATGCCGATTTGGCGTTGTGATGAGTGGTTTAGTAGATTTAGGAAGATGATCAGACATAAGCGTGGACTAGATTATGTCCTCAGTCATCACCAGGAGTGTGAGGCAGTAATCACTATTTAGGGTTTAATGTTATGCCCTACTCTACAGTGTGTGGGACCCTAACTTTCTCAGGAGTTCTGTAGCTGAAGGGACAACTGAGGTGATGACCCAGTTGTTTATGTTTGGTTTAGGTGGGTAATTTGATAGGAAGGAACATCACATGAATGAAGAGGAGGAGTAGAGAGAGTCTTTTTAATGTATGAATATATATACTGTAATTCAGACGTATTTGTATCGTACATGTGTGAATAAACATAAACAAATGAACACAGACGTACAGAGAGGCTCCTTATTTCCCCCATTCATCTCTCACAATGAACCATCCTGCCCATGTGCGCCAAAAGAGAACTGCCACCTCCTCCTGTGTCCTCGTCCTCCTTCTCTCTCCCCCTCAGGACATTTCCTTACAATGTAGGAGGCACACAGTAATGGCTGCATTAGACAAAATGAGAGATGAAGAAGGAGAGAAAGAGGGAGAGGGGTGACTAGAGGAATGGCTGAATGAGTGCACACTCAAGATCCTTTTTGACCTCTGGGGTGACTCTCTACCCAGGGAGTGAAGTTATGGAGGCAGCCATGTGTGTAACCTCTCTGTGTCTCTGTGGGACCACACACACGCCCACGACACAGGAAGGGAGCCACAAAGACGTCTATCTGTCAAATTAATAACCCATGGAGAATCAAGCACACATTCACTAGACAGGGGGCACATTAATTTAAGAAGAATCTGAATGTTTTGTTTTTTTTCACTGTAAATTTTCATTACATGATTTTTATATTTAAATTCTTCATTCACCTATTGTTGCATATGTTGCTTCAGCAGTGGCGGTTTCTTTCTATCAAAAGATGCACACACACACACACACACACACACACACACACATGCACACACATGCTCATGATATCTATCACTGCTATATGCACGCCACGCTGTAGCCAGGCAACCAGCCTCTGCTGCACAGCATTATGGGATACCCCAGGGAAGTGTGCTGAGAATGTCAACAGTAAGGCATCTGCGAGGGACTGTCTACAAAGAGCAATACATTTAAAAAACTTTTTTTTTTTGTTTCAGTTTTTTATTTTATTCTTCTTATTATTATTATTATGATTTTTTTTTGCATGTTGCAATAAATTGTGTAGCAGCAGGAGGCAGCTCTCAACTATGCATGATTCAAGATGAGTGTGTGAGACATTAGCCCTGGGAAAGAATGGTGTTTTTGTTGGATTAGCATTTGTACCTCAGGAATCAGGAGTTAGAATGACTAATACACTCAGACTATTGTCATGGATAGCCTTTAAGTGGCTGATTTACCCAAATGCTTAAGCCAGTGACTCATGCTGTGCATCATCAGCACTGAGTGAGACAGCCAAGGAGATGTCATTGTGCTAAAACTCCCTCTGTTATTCACACATACATTTTTGACTCAGACTAGGAATCCACACATTGTACGTATCAGGTTTCCATTGCTGTGTGTAAACAGGACATTAATAGCCATGTCATTGTGTCGGTGCACTACCAATGTGTTTGTGTGACTATAAGCCTTCCCTTGTTTATGTGTGTGTCACCGTGTGGTATTCTTTCCTGTGTCCTGTGGACCCCATGCGTTAGTGTGTTAGCGGACATAAGCAAATGCAGCAGGAGTGGCGAGGCAGTGAGGCAGGATTTCCCCTCTCTGTCTTACACGCTTCCTCTGCTCTTCTGGCACACATACAGAGATCCTTCCTCACTCCATCCACCTCCTCTCACTTTCCTCATCGCCTTGTTTTCTGCGTTATATTTTTGTATTCTTTCTCGCCAGTAGCATCAAATAGGCTCCTCTCATCGTGCCCACTCCACAGAGTTCTGATTCACTCCCTTTTATTCATCTTCTATTCACAGTCACACTCTTTCATCATCATTTTCTTCTCACTTTGCTGCTCTGTTCTCACTTGTCTCATCCTTAAAGCAACTTTCTTTCATCCTTGTACTGTACTAAATACAAAAAGGCAAAACAAGAGGAACCAAGAGGGAGTGAGTGACAACAGGGAGTGGGTGAAATTAAGAACGCATGCCATCTGCTTTGTTAAATGACAACGGTGATTTTTAAAGTTTGAGGAGCTCTGATGTAATTGGTTACATCCAAGGCAGCGGTCAGTACTTTTCCTTTTAAAGCTGGAGACCTTGTGTAACCTTGTAAACATGCATATAATATACCACAAAGTGTGTCTGTGTGTTTGTCCTACTGGCTACTTCACATGACTGCTCTGTGGAAATATAATGGTGAAGCTGTTCCAAACTGTTTGCAGACGCTAGGGCAAATATACTCACACCATGGACCGAGACACCCTGTCTCTTTCTCTAATGTCACTCTCTGTTTTCAATCTATCCATTCATCCCTATATCTCTGTCAACCTGTCTCTCATACCCCCCTTTCCTTAAAAATGTATTTATGCTTGTATGGAACTGTTTGCCCATCATGGTAATGAAAATGCCAAGGCTCCGGCCACTGTGGTCACCCCACAAGCACTCACACACACAACACAATATTTGAGTCTGCAATGTGCTGAAAGTGGAGGTTAATACTGAGTGGCAGCACTCATAACACCCTGAAACTGCCAGCCTCTCTGATGTCAGGCCAGATTGCTCAGGTCAGTCAGACATGCTGCACAGACAGCATGCTGTATGTGTATGTGTGTGAGTGATAGAGAGACATTAAGCAGGAGAGTGAGAGAATATAGGTTTAAATTAGCCGTATATTAAAGTCATTAGACTGTGGAGCCGGAGAGACGAATACTGGAACAAACAAGTAGCTGTCTGCTGCCAAGACACACTTTACCTGTTTGTATACGTGCTTTCAAGAGCACTGACGCGTGTCTTTGCCCCTCGTGCATCTGTGTGCCACACAGACGTGCCTTTTACATGGCCACTCTTGTTTGACTAACCTTAATCCCTCATCAGGGAGGTATGAGAGCTGACGTACAGCACCTATTAGCCTTAAATTACATCTCTTACCCTACTAGTGGCCTGCTATCAGCCCCCAGAGCACCCATAACTGTCACCGCACCGCCCTGGCCTGGGTGTTCCATAACCACCTCAAAATTGGCCCCTTTATTAAAGCTAGCTGCTTCTAATTAATGGTTTTGGCCTTTACACAATAAAACAGCCAATGTATGTCTGTGTTTTAGTCTGCTATTCAGCTCCTGTACTACACACATGCATTCAGGGAAAGCATGCTGTGCATGTACCTTAATGGGTCATTTTTAGGTTCTGCTGGCATCAGATTGGTTACTGTTGAAAAACGAGCCGTTGAAAGCGTACCTCTCTAATATTGAGTTTGAGCAAACAGGACTTGTTTTTGCTCTCGTTTAGCGTCAACCGATTTATGCAAATATAACAGAAAACCGGCATTAGCCCAGCAGCCTGCTTGTTTGAATACTACTCCGAAATGTTTGAGACCTGATAGCATCATATAGCTGCAGGCACTCCTGCTTGCATACAAGAGAAAGTGAAGTGCAGTAGTGGCAATACACCCAGAGCTCAGTGAGCCAATAAACACTTTACCAGTTAAGTGACAACACCTGTATGCAGGATGCATTAATACACAAAAACAACAAGTAGTATTGATTGGTAATAATGGACTTAAAGTTTGTTTTATGCCCTATCATGATAACTGCTAATGGAAATGAAGAGTGATGAGAAATGATGACATCAACCTATGTCTCTGTTTCTGTTTATGTCTCTTATCTCATCTCCATTTGTTCAGAGACAGTGAAACAATGGGATAAAAAAGAGAGTGAGGGAGTGAGGAGTTACTCCTGTGTTGATTGAGATGGGATGTTCAGAGCAGTGAGATGACATGGCTAAACGTGCCACAGCAAACCATAGTCCCCGGATGGGAGCTTTGGCTTCTCTGGACATGTCTCATCAATGTGACACACTCATAAAGACAGACCCCCACACACTCATACACATGCAGGGGAGGACAGACAAAAATATAGACACTAACGCTCATTCACACACCCACACATGTACATGTGCACTTGATTTAACTCACTGAAGGATCATAATGGCTTGTGCTTAGGGATAAATGAGTTTGTGATAAATCTATAACCTGTTAACTTAATGGCTTGTGCATCTATATTAACTGGAAGGGGGGGTGGGAGCCATACTGTAGGACTGGAGGAAGGAGGGAAATGAAGAAAGGAAATGAGAAAAGAGCAATGGACATGAGTGTAAAGGTAATTTAGGGATGGTTGTTTAAGGTCTGTTGGCTGCTAATTGAAGCATAATTAGTGACCGACCTATCGGGATGTGTATAAGAGACTGGTAAACCCGTGGTCTCCTCTCCTAAGCTGATCCTGCAGTCATGGCTGTTTGTCAGATCATTTGAATGAGCTTAATCATGGGTGGGCCTTTTGTGATTGGGGCACATAAGAAAATCTAAATGTGAATGGATGAATAGAGCAGTTAATGTGATTATGAAAGATTGGATGTGCGTGTGTGTATGCAGGGGGTCTTTAATCTGGTTGCACCTAGGATAATTTGACTCACACACAGCTGTGTTCAATATAATTATACATTTTAAATTTATTTTTCTTCATCCTTTCTAAAAACAAAAAAAAAGACAATAGAAAAGAACAAAGGATTTAACTGATGCAAAGTGGATAAAGAGAGCAAAAGAAAAGAGTGGTTTAGCGAAAGCATCTCATAAAAGATTTTAAAAGAGACCTGCTATTGTAACACAGGAACAAGGGAGACCTGAATTTCTACAAGCAATTTGTCAGCAAGCCCTTATGTTCACACTCACCAGTGAGAGAGGGAAACGGCCAGTGAATCAGCCAGTAGGAGGAGAGCGATCGAGAGACAACAAGAGCGAAAGAGAGAAGGGAAAAGGAAGAAGAAGGAGTGGGAGGGTGAATGAGCCAGTGGGGGTAGAGTGAGCAAACCAGTGAGAGGTGGAGGAAGGAGAGAGAGAGAGAGAGAGGAGGAGGAGGGGGGGATGTTACTGCTGCTGCTGCGACTGTTTCTCCTGTCAGTCCGCTGCTGCTTGCCTGCCAAGCAGGAGGAAATACAGAGCAAGGGAGAAGCAGAGGGGGAGACGGAGGAAGAGGCTGGTCAGTGCTGAATTTTATTTTAGTGGTGCTATTGTCACATGTGAGGCGCAGGCAGCCGCACGCACACACAGAGAGGGAGTGGATTCAGGCACTGGACACAGAGCCGCAGATCTATGGATTACCAGCAGTGAGTACGGGTGACTGGTAAAGTCACTCTACTAACCAACTCGTCGTTTCCAACAGAGGTTTGGGCGCACAGTCTCACACAGCGGGGGGTCTGGCTCAGTCTGGACCTAGTGGAGATACAGAAGCTAAAAGGGAAAGCAAACCAGACAGTCTGGGTGTTTTTCCACCTTTCGTTTCCCTTTTCTTCCTTCGTTTCTTTCAGTCTGCTTGTGTGTATTTCAGAGTGTGCCACTGATGCTGTTGCTTGGCTGTCTGCAGGAGGGATGCTGGAGGCTAATGTGGCTAACATTAGCATGACGGCTAAGCCCAGAGAGCTGGACCTCAGGTCTGCCACTGTCTCCTGCCAGGATACTTCAACCCAGGCCATGTCCTCTAGGAAGCCTTTGGCCAAGCCCTCTGCTCTGCCCCAGGGACCATCACGGCCTTCTGGGTCAGAGCTCAAGGTCTACCGGCCTGCCTCTGGATCTATCCCCATCCCAATCCCCAATCCATCCAGGCTCCGTAAGCAACAGTCACTTAGCAACTTGTCTGTGCTCACTGATGCTGAGAAGAAACTGCACCTGTACCAATCTCCTGGATGGAATGATGATACAAGCCGGACTGGCACCGGCACCAATAAAGCAGGCCAGACTAAGACAGGTCAGGCTGGTGGTGGGAGAGCACCGCTCTCTCGGACCCTTTCAAAGTCAGAACAGTCTCTCTTCCAGGGCAAGACAAAACCTTTTTGCTCCCTGGCTTTGACTTCTAACGCGGGTAAGCCTAGTCGAATCCCAGCCCCCGGTAAACCACGGGGACCTTATGCTGAGGTCAAACCCATCAGCAAGGCTTCTGAGCTGGGCCACAGTGCAAACACAGACCCTGCTGACCACCCAAATAAAACTAACTCCAATGGAACTGGGAGTACTGGGAATAATGGGAAGAAAGCTGAGGACAAGGGTAAATCTGCTGGTCTATCAACAGAGGAGAAGAAAGAGAGGAAGGAGATAGAAGGAGAAGATGATAAAGGATTTCTGAAGGTGGACCCAGAGTTAGTGGTGACAGTTCTGGGAGACCTGGAGCAGTTGCTCTTCAGCCAGGTGCTTGGTGAGTCTGTCTATTACTTCTATGCATGAAAACATACAGGTTCAAACATGAGCCTGTACCTGTGCATCACTTTGGATGGTTTCACTGTCCACTGCCTGTAGGTTCAGTGGACGTTGAATAACATAAACATCCTCTCCTCACTTTCTCTCTGCTGTCCGCTCCACCCCACACCCAAAACCATTCCCTCCAGCTCCAGCTCTAGCTCCAGCATCAACAGTGAATTTTAAATGAGCTCAGTCTATATTTCAGTAGAGAATAATGTCAGTGTGTTTTTCTAAGTGCTCTTCACCATACGCCAGTGAGAGCCCTCAGTCTGTAGGTGGTAAAAAATCATTGTAACTGTCAAATGTGTTTTGTTTATAAGTGTAAAAATTACAGTATTTATGTTGTATTTGCTTGGATACGTGTGTATATGCACAAGTATTTTGTGCTCCCATGAAGCAGCTGAAGTAAGCATTTCCAGGCGGCTGACATTGTTTTGTTGTTGATTCATTAACTAGCACTGGGGTGTTTTGTCCTGGTCTCATCTGACCTACTGCCGAAGTGAGCTAGATACACATTAACTTATTAAATACCTCTCTCTTCCTTCGTCTTCTGTTTCTAACACATTACAACAGTATGCATTTATGCGTGTATGCAGTAGTTAAGAGTGTAATGTGCACGTTTCATATGCGGCACCGCAGTCTCGGCCTCTCCTGGCTCACACCGAAGCCAGCCATTCGTTATTAAAGACCGTGTGAGTGGGACTAGTGGGGTGTGTGTTTTCAGCCGGTAAATAAAACGACTGCATATTGAGACGGGCTCCGGTCACAGTGTGTCACATATTTAGCCTCACACCACTCCCTCACCACCTCACCCTTCGCCTCCCCCCCTCTCCCCTCTACTTCCATTGATCTCCAGGCCACTGACAGATGGTCACTATCCAAAACCCCACCTCCTCCCCCTGTTACCGGGGGCAACGTGTGGGAGGAGAGAGGGGAATCTGAGGGGGTGGTGGCATGGGCAGGTAGTTAGTATACACACGTAGACAGACACGCACATGCATGCCTCCATGAACACTGTCACTGTATACAGTATATCCAAAGTTTTAGCTATTGTGGGGGGAGGTAGGGGATAGTGTGAGAATGTCTGTTCTTGTACTAGTAGGTCAAACCAGGGTCTGGATCTGCACCCATCATCCATTATTCATTCATAAACACACTCTCCCTGTGCTTCTGTGTTTCTCTCTAATCTATTGCTCATTCACTTTCTATCCCTCCCTCTCTGCAGGAGCAGATAGCATCAGAGAGTGCGGGAGATGGGGAGAGAATAGTGTAGCAGGTCATTATATCTGGCTTGAGATGAGGAAATTATTTTCTGCCCATCATCAACTCTCTCTCTCTGTCTTCCTCCTCTATCCTCATTTCCTTTTTCCCTCTTTGCCATCCTTCCTCCTGCACCACAAACCCCAAATCAGAGCCCCGCAAACATGTGTGTGTATGGACTGTACAAAATGTTTGTGTGTGTGTGCTGTGTGTGTGTCTTTGTGTGACCTTGTTCCAGTCTGGCAGCATCCTGTTGTGATGTTTTTAGTCACACCTCCGCCAGGCAGCCAGGTAGAGAGGAGGGAAAATAGAAAGTAAGGAAGGAACAGAGTAAGAATTGAGATTTATGGGGAAACGTGAAAGGACTAGACTTAATGCATATAGAAATGAGACAGAGACATAATCACAATCAGCCATTGACCTGAATTTTTATCTGTCATTCTTTGGGACCAAAGGTAGCCTTGGATCAGTATAGTCTACCACAACGTGCCGGAGGTTTGTCATCAACAACACTGCAGGTGTGTAGAATAGTTGAGCGTGTACACTCACATGTGCTTGTGTGAGTTAGGAAGAGGTTAATTGTAACTTGCCCTGTAGCTTGCGGCTGTGGGCTCATCCTTTATCATATCTGCTTCTCCATTTCCGATGGGACAAGCAGCTAATTGGTTTCTGCTCCATTCACTCTGTCATAGAGAGATAGATTATGGATGTTCGAAGGATCCTTCCCACTCTTCCTATTACCATACACAGTCCCACTTTCTCCTTATTACCTTCCTATACATATAAAAGGGATGTGTCCTAGTACTGAATGGTTTATGCACTATATCATGATGACTCAACTTTAACTTGGTCCGAACGTTAGCCTTAGCTTTGTGCCTGTGTCTCGTACATTGTATATTGTGTGACAGCTGGCAGTATCCACTGTAACACTGTACTTTGAGGTTTCCATACAGTAGTAGTTAGAGATAATGGAGAAAGCCAAGGAGGTCTAATCCGGATGTATAGCCCATGACCATTTACTATGCACACAAAAGGGATATCCACCCTCCACACACACAGAAGAAAAGTAAGAAAACAAATCTGAATATTTCAAGATCAGTCCTGTGAATGTTTATCTGAGGTTATTTAGGATTAGAGTCAGTATTATCTGTTTTTCTTTAATCAGGCATACATTAATCACTGAGCTTTTTTTAATTGGATTTAGAGAATTACTTGACTTGTGTGCCCATGGGCAGCAGCTCCAGACAGCTTGTAGCAATAAATCTCCCAAATGCAGCATCAATTATAAAATAATACATTGAAGATGAAGAGAAAGATGAACTCTCTTTGCAATAACATGAGTCCACCTGATGGAACTAGCATTAAGCATCTACTGCGTAGACTACCAGGAAAGCACTGGACCTCAGATGTCTACTACTAATGGCAGCTCCCAGCCACATCCCTGCACGCATAATGAGGTGTGTGGTTAAAGGGTAAGCACCCTAAAGCACTGGCCTTTCCCAGCATGGGGCAAACATGGTTTAGAGAGGATCCAGTCGAAAGACTTCAACAAGCATCAGGATTAGGCCACGCATAAAGATAATGAGAAGATTCAGCCCCCATTCCACTAATCACAGATCTCTCACCCTGGAAAAGGCCAACCATCCAGACTAAAATGAATTCCAGATTAAAAACCTAAAGAACATCTGTTTAGATTTGAGTATTTGGAGGATTTGATTTTATTTCACTTTATGGAGGATCGGACAGGGAATATAGATTTAGCTGAGAAGATTGGAGATGCTGTGTGGGTTTTGGCGTTGGCTGCGCTCAATCTAGAAACTATGTTTCACTTGCCTGTGACGACAAAGGCTCAGCAGAAGATAACTCAATGCAGCTAAGTGACACACGAATGCTCATAAAGGCAGCCTTGATGAGCAATGTGCTTGTTATGTTGGTGTCACATTATAGTGTGCGTGTGTGTGTGTGTGTGGGGGGGGGTATATTTGTGTGGCTGATGGGTACTTTTGCATCCTCATCAGCTGTCTGTGAAACAATGAACACTTCACAGGAATTGACAAAAAAAAAACACAGGCACACACACAAGCCTGTTCAAAGAACTTTACAGCACTGCAGGAAATAATAACAGAGCACTGCAGCTCTCTCTCTCACTCACACACACACACACACACACAAATTCAGTGTCTGCTACATTCAACCCTCGTGTATTCATCTTTTTGACCGTGACAGGGTCTTTTTCATACTCTGTCCTTCCATTATGATC
Source organism: Anabas testudineus (assembly GCF_900324465.2). Classification (NCBI taxonomy): domain Eukaryota; kingdom Metazoa; phylum Chordata; class Actinopteri; order Anabantiformes; family Anabantidae; genus Anabas; species Anabas testudineus. The sequence continues at coordinate 13,902,773 of NC_046616.1, read as the reverse complement.
ACACTGCTGAGTCTTTAATGTGATGCGGGTGCGGTCAGAGCGGCTGGTTCTTCGCTGAGCTTCGCTGACTTAAGGATTCAGGGCAGTCGCCCTCCCATTGAGGTGGTGGTGACAAGCCAAATAAATACAAACGCTTAAGGAAAGCAAGGAATAAAGCATCCCTTCAATTCTCTCCCTCACCCGTCTCCTCCCTGTCTTCCTCTTCTTCTCTTTCAACTCTGATGCGAGTTGACGGGTAGCGGTGTTCTGTCACCAGTCAGACAGAAGAGAGGATATTTCTGGTACGAATGTTTCAGGAATAGGACAGAGGACATGTTTTTGTCTTCATGACACAGAGAATATGTGTAGATAGAGGAATAGTTCTCACATATGGAAGCATGGATGATTATGCACTTTTCTCCACTGTTGTGAGTGTTTGTGTTTACAGTGCTTTGAGGTCAGTCTCTAAGGACTTAATGCAGGAGCCATTGCATTAGTGATGTCTGCTTCCTGCCCTCTTCTTCCTAAATCATATTAGTACTCTCTGTGTTTTTGTTTCATCAGCACTTACACAACACACATACACAGATGCTGTTCATAATGAAAAAATTATATATATATATATATATATATATATATATATATATATATATATATATATATATATATATATATATATATATATATATTGTTAGGATGAAACTTTCAAGCTAGTACTTATTCCCATCATTAGGAAGAAGAGGAGAGAATAAAGATTATTATGCATTTTAGATGTATATACAGTTAAACGTTTGGACACCCTACCTTCTTCTGTCGTTTTCTTTCTTTTTCCTACTTTATTTTTTATTGTCTTATACTGAAGACAATGAAATGACAACAGAACAAATATAGCATTATGTAGTCAACAAAGAAACTGCCCAGAATATGTTTTATATTTTCAGTTTTGGTTTAGAAAGTTAAAAGTAGCCACCTTTTGCTTTGACGACAGCTTTGCATACCCTTCACATCCTCTCATTCAGCTTCATGAGGTTTTGAGATAACATGTCAAAAGTCTCTTATCCCATGTTCTCAAATGTACCATTGTCTGTTTTTGTTTATATTATCTTATTATCTCTGTGTTTTGGACTATTGGTCAGCCAAAACAAGGCAATTGGACTTTTATACTTGCACCTTGTGTTCGGCAATTTTCACATTTTTTACATCTATAGATTTATAGAAAATAAAATGTGTTAATCCTGTACATGCAGTATACATCTAATGAAATACTAATACTACCATCTTCAGAGTCAATCGTGTTGACTATTCAACTTTGTCCATGTGCTCCATTTTGTTGCACTTTGTAACATTTCAGTTTAGCCTCTTGCTTACTTACTCACAGTCATCAGTTCTACCATCTCACCCACCAGCTTATTAACAGCGCAGGCGCTATACACACCGTGCAGACTGTCTGACATGTGAGAGTGGAGCTGCAGCTGGGTTTAAGCATGTCATAAAATACGCTTCCACAGAGAACAACTGTCTTGAACAGAAATACACCCAAACTTTGCCACACATTGTGGTCTGCCTTGGCTCGTTGCTGGGTTTATTTAGTACGTGTGTGAATGTGTGGCTGAGAGCTCTGCACGACTGTGATGTGGTCCGTATTTAGAGTTTTTCAGTAGTACACAGGAAGCACAAGAGGTACAGCTGGAAAATGTCATGACTTTACAGACAGACACATAATCATCCATCAAACTGCATGATTGTGATTTTGTTCTAGGTGATGATTTTGTTGACCAGTTCATCTGTGTGTAATTTAATGTGGTTTGCATTTCAGACTGAGCCTATATTCATCTTTTTATTCTCAAAGCACCTCACACATCTATTTCTTAGCCAGCACAGAATACACATATATACACTCCTCTGTGTGTTTTGAAGTCTAATCAGGATGGTTGGATATGATATTGATCTATTTTATTTCTATTGCAGAGAAGCCTCGAAATTCTTCGGAGGGCCTGCTTTTTGGGGAGGATGGGGATCTGGGCTGAGTTTTTAACTTGGGGCTGAAGATTATAATTCAGTCATCAATCATGCATCTGTTTGTAATGTCCCAAAAGTCAGCAGCTCTCTGTATAAATCAGTCAGTGTGTTGCTCATCCTCATAAATTGATTTCAACAGCTGCACCATCTCTTATTATATTTTCCTTCTTACCCATGTGCATTGACGCTCTAATTGTTTTGTCATGGGAAAGCTGCTGCATCATTTCTACCGATTGCAACAACTGCTCAAATTTGATGTACGCAGCTAATCAAGCATTCATGTCAAATATCAGAAATAATCTTCACAGGCTCTAATATCCTGTTGCGACATCCTGGAGACGCACATGAACTTTAGTGCATGTGTGCTGGTGTGTGTGAGCGTGCAAGTGCGTGGATGCACATTTGGATGCAATAGCGTGTGTTTGTCCACTCTGTCCAGATGTGCAGGAACGGCTGCATGTTGTAATGCTTCCTGTTTTGCAAACTGTCTGAGGTCAGCAGAGGGTTGTGATGCTGCGTGGGGAGAGTAAGGACAGAATAAGACAGAAGACAAGAAATGAGGCCATTGGACATGATAGTCAAACCATGCTAAATAACAATAATACATAATACACTATATAATATAGAAATATTCTCAAAAAGATGTAAAAGCTATACACTATAAAGAAAACAGGTTTTACTAGCATCCTGTTTACTGGATTCTCTCACATCACTTGTCAGGAATTTTGTAATGACAGTATTTGCAGTAGACAATCAGCCCCTTTGAACACGTTTAACTATTTTAAAAATTCATCACTCGAGGTATAGATATTTTACAGTGTAGCATCGGTGATGCTCAAACATACCTACCTATAGGCTGTAGCCTGAGGTAGGCAGGTTGCAGCGATAAACAAACTAAATGTACACACACGTGGACAGGACAGTGGTGAATGAAGTTCAGAGGGAACAAACGCAATAACAGAGAAACCATTACTCAAACCTTAAATCATATTCTGCAAGAGAAACTCAGATGGCAAAGATGTCGAACCACTATGTAAGAACAGAGCTATGAGTATCTTTAGTGGAGACCTAAAAGCGGAAACCAAGAGCACAGCAGTTTCACTCTCTGTTTTGCTTTTGCACACTCTGTCTACTAGCTGCTAGACGTTCAACTCAACAGACGCGCTTATGACTTCCTCTTCTTTTAACGAAAAAGGTCAGTAACACCTTATAGCTTTCTTTTTGTCCACGATTTGCGTTAAAAACCTAAAGCAGAAATGAATTTACTTCACCAACAAGGATTTCCCATGTATCAAATGCCTGATATGGCTTATTCCTCTTCTGTCATAGAGAGAACATGGTTCATTGTTGTCCTAAAACATATTAAAAAGAAATCAATGAGTCATACTATTCCACTGGGCGACATAGTCCTTCATTATAAATGGACATGGGCATGGTAGTTTATTTCCTACCCAGTACTGTCCTGTAGTGAGTGGAAAACCCCACTGGACAAAAAATAATAATAATAATACTAAAAAATTGTTTACCAACAGCCTGGAAGTCTTCACCAGAAACACAATGGGTTTGAGTTTAAGTGGCACAGACAGGAAGGAGAATACATTGTTAATGTTCATCGCAGTATTTATGATTTGCATATTAAAACTATGATTTTCTTGCAACAGAATGCGTTCACCTTAGACTATGTTAACATTAAAAAGCGTTTCTGGATTGGATTTACATGTGCTGCACTTGACCATCAGTCTTGAGCAGCATGTGAACATCTGCCTGAGCTTTACTATCTTGCTGATTCAAAAACAAGCCCCTTAAGGTTGCTGCTGATTCAAAGGCCTTGCTTTAATGGCCTTGTGATCTGACCACACGCACAATAAGAGAAAAAAAGACAGTGTTTCCCTTCATAGGCATTGTACATTTATGTCGTCTTGCCATCTGTAATCTTGTTGTGGTGTAGCAGGCTAAATGTACCAAAGGAAAATGCCCTCTTGCTTTCTGATTTTACACAAAAAAACGTCCTCTTTGAAGTCTGTCTTTAAGTCAGTTTATTTAAAACCTTTTTTTTTTTTTTTTTTGCCAGAGAGCAGACTTTAGCATCAGGATGCAGAGCTTGTCCTGCACGTGTAGTACATTCATGCACTTACAACAACATCCTCCTCACTATAACTTGCTGACTCTCATTTCAAGAGTCTGAGTGGGCCATTATAAAAGGCTCCTCGGCTGCTTTCACAGCCTCTTCAGAGCTGGAGTGTGTGTTCACCATTGTATAGAAAAGAGGCAGGTGGGGTTTACAACCCAACATGTACATGCACACACACTCACACACACACACACACACACACACACACGCTCAGTTTAAACCAGATCATTGTAATTCATCTGCACCCCTGGGGAGCTGCCCAGGCTGACAGGGATATTTGCATCTCTAATTCCCCCCCACCACTGCGGCCACTACACCCCTTCCCCATGCCAGCTGGGACCACCGGGGCCCGGGCAGACGCAGTGCAGGAAGTCTTCTACACACACATATACAATCATACAGACCGTATCTAATCAATTTGACGCCAATGTTAAACAAAGCTCCTGTTTAGGGTAATTAAAATCGCTCAATTAAAGCCTGTGTGTGTGTGTGTGTGTGTGCGCGTGTGCCAGGCTGCGTGTCAGACTTTGTCTCTGTTTGCATGTGTTAGTGGTTCTTTGTTCATGTTCCTTTGTACTAATAGATTAACAAAATTGAACATTTTAGGGCTGAAAGTGTCTTTTTCCAGCTAGAATATTTCTCACATGAGCACACGCAGAGCAAAGATGTTCTATTTTTGTATGTAGCCATACTTTCTTTTGTTATGAAACATTTGAAGTGTGTGAATATGTGTGTGTGCGGAGGGGATACTGTAGATCAGTGCTAGCAGCAGAAGGTTTAACAATGACTTCATCATCTCTCCATTCAGCTGCCTGTCCCCAGGGCTACCTAATCAATCAATGTGACCATTTAGTAGAAATCGATCCAGCTTGATAAATTTGATCAGATGTAAGTGTTTCTCTGAGTCTGTGTGTGTTCACGTGTGAATAAAATGACCATGCAGACAAATGCGTGTGTGTGCGCGCGAGTCCCCGAAAACAGTGTTTAGTCCACAGCTGTTGTTGAGATTGACACCTCAACAACAGCAGCTCATGACTTGCCCTCCTCACTCATTAGAACGGCCTTTCCCCCCCTTCGCTTCCTCACTAGCCAGCTGGAATGACTCATGGGAGGAGTGGTCCTAAATTGTGTGTGTGGGGCAGTTGAGTGGTTTCAGGGTCACGTGTGTTTGTAGATTTTGTATGTAGCATATGTTATTCTAAAGGACCCACCCTTATTTATTTTTAATACATAGACTTAAATCTACAAATAGACCAATATTTGAGGCTGTTTTTGCACAAACGCTTACAGTGACAATGCTTACGTGTAAATGTTTAGCTCATAAAATGTTGCTATGTTCAACAACATAGTTGGATTTATTAGAATGCTAACCTTGGTAATTAGCACCAAACTAAAAGTACAGCTGCTTAGCATTTTGCACCCGAACATTCTTTACATCATACTTGTTGTTCACAACAGGTCGATCTTCTTTACTGTAAGTTATAGCATAAATATATAAATAAAAGTTTTCAGTTCTAACTGAGACGGATGAACCTTGGAATAATATATTGGATTGTCACCAGGAAATCACTTCCTAGCAGACACAAAGTTCAATATTTCTGTCTTACCGTGTCCCTTGGTTGTTTTAAATCTCTTGCAGTGCTCGTTTGGGGAGTCAGCTGGCAAGCTGTAATGGTCTATTGAGCTGAACCTCAGGGGTGAAAAGACTGTCCCATGTACTAATACCATAACTCTTTTATCACCACCACCACCCCATCACACATAAATACACATTAGTGAAAGGACCAGAGAGCAGGGGTCAGGGTCACGCAGTTCAGTTTATTTGTCCTGATTGTTTAAATGTGAGGGTTCACGTGTGTGTAGAATTAACTTGGTCACAAATGAGCCTAAAAAATTCAGCGACAGTAACAACACAGTGTAGTGGAAGACATGCAGGGTTTTGATCTTGAATTTTGAAACACAATCTATTAGGACATTCATGTGTATGGTTTCAGCGGGGTGTCTACATCACTAAGTGCTTCAGTCATTTCAGTGTTGCAGTAGCTCATGTGTTTTTAGATGATTTAGAAAATCTTATTGTCTCTGATTGCATCCAGTCTTCCAACTCCCTGGGGGAGCAGTCTGGATACACACACACACACACACACACACACACACATGAAACAGCAATATGACTGCATGGCCCAGCATGAATCCACTTGGCCCAGTCTGCAGATGACTACATATTAGAAACTGGTGAGACAAATGCCTGGTGGGCTTTGTGTGAAAAAAAAGACTTCTGGTTTATTCTGCAATGGAGCAGAAGACGGGCAAAGGGGCAATGAGCGGGCACCAGGGCATCATGCTTGGAGAGGCTAAGAGAGTCTAGAGAGTGTCTGATTGCTTTCATATTTAATTAATGTTGCTCCACTGACATGTGGAAAAACAACTGTGCTAACATTGTCAGTATTACCTCTAGTGTGTTTTCATTTTGTGTCTCTGTTGTAGATTTATGTTTCAGGCTTTGTTTAGATGATTAGGTGTAATCCCAGATTTTGGCCACAGGGTGCAGGGAGATATAATTTTTACCAATTCAGTATATGATTATCAGTCTGCATGTTGGGTTGTGAGCATAACCAGTACAGAAAATATCCATGATCATCATTAATTAACTCATATTTTGTCATGATTCATTGTGTGCTTTGATAATGATTGTAACTGTATTTGTGCATGTTGCGCGCAGACTGAACAGGTTGGTCAGTGTTATTTGCTGTCCTCCAATTATGTAACATGGCACCTCATCTCTAAAAATATCCCTGTTTTGTGTGTGTGTGTGTGTGTGTGTGTGTGTGTGTGTGTGTGTGTGTGTGTGTGTGTGTGTGTGTGTGTGTGTGTGTGTGTGTGTGTGCGCGCACACCCCTGCAGACCCAGAGTCCCAGAGGAAGAGAACAGTGCAAAATGTTTTGGACCTTCGACAGAACCTGGAGGAAACCATGACCAGCCTGAGAGGGGTGCAGCTCAGCCACAGGTCAGCCACACATACACAAACACCAAATCGGATCAATGGAAACAAAAAGAAAAGAAAAGTCAACAAGCCAGAAACGGTCGAGATGGACAAATTCTTATTGACACTGCTAACAGTGCATTGGGGTGTGGTGGTGCCTGTGGTCACTTAAATCAATATCAGTATTCCTGATAGACCAGTAGAGGTTCTCCTGTTGTTTTCTGCCTACTCTCCCTCTGCGTTGGTTAATACGTAACTGAAGCAGGATTAACTCAAAGCTGACTTCAAAGCCGACCTTGTCAATGCAAGCTCACGATTCACATTGATGCACAAAACAAGACATCCAATAATGCTCTGATTAATTGCACATGCGTGTACGTGTGTCCTCTCCCTGCCTCTGCTTCCTGTCTGTCATTGACTGATTTGGGGTGTGCTCAGCTCCTGTCCTTGAGAGCTTCCCCTACGTCTGCTTGTCCGTTGGTCTCCCGCCTTGTATCCTCTCTCTCTGTCCCTCAGTGGGAGCTCCCTACATGAAGGGCAAACCAGCAGATGGTTCCCTGCTGGAATACATTTCCTTAGCCATTCATACTTTCATTGTACTGTAATAACATTGAATCACTCCCCACTGTCCCTGAAGACATATTCTGCTTTGAGACCTAGAGACTGTTCGCAAAAGCTTCCTGTGCAAACAAAACGTCACATTTCCTGTGAAGAATTTGTGTTTATAGTTTCAGATTTGCATGAATTAAACAGATGAATTGGTGAGCAAACATATTGTTTCGTCTACACATATTTTCCAAACATACCGTGTATGCATAACGAGCAGAAAGACGGTGAAAATTCACTCTAAAAGGGTAGAATCTCGCTCATCCGTCGTTTCATAGTGGTTAAGCTTTTAATTTAAAAATGTCTATACAGAATTTATGGTATGTTTTGTGTGTGTGTGTGTGTTTGTGAAGATCATTTTGTATCCCTAAGACAAGATTAATATTACTGTAGCAGGCGAATGTACACACTGTCACACAGTTTGAGAGCCAGCTACTTTTAAAATGCTAATTCTCATCATTGTCAGCCCAGACACTAAGCAGTGATGTGTCATGCTGCTTTGGCACAGGGAAGGCATGTGACGTTAGTGATGCTGATATCAGGCATAACGGTTTCACTTTCATGCTAAACACAGAGCACACATGATCATAAAGGAATGTTTGCTTGTAGAAAGCACGTGAAAACACACACACACACACACATACATACAATGCACTCGTAGAAATATGCAAAGTGCACACACAGTGCATGAACAGGCACCTGGATCCCAAGTGATGCCTGAGCTCTTTTAAAATCAATAGGAGCATTTTTACAGTGAGGTCTCTCTCAGAGAAGAGGATGTCTTATAGAGAAGAAAGAGAGGAAATTAAAAACAGACATTCACTTTGAGTCTGTTAAAAGGCCCCTCGCACATTGCTGTAAATATATATCTTTTAATTTCCCCACCAAAGAACTATATAAAATATGTCCTCGTTTTCATTTTCCAGCTGTGTGGAGGGGACCATGTGTTACGACAGTGATGAAGCTGCTGCCTTTTCCATTTCCAGTCTATCAAACCGCTCCTCGCCGTTGTCATGGCGCCAGGGTCAAGCCAGCCCCCGCCTGCAGGCTGGTGATGCTCCATCGACGGGTAACACCCAGTCAGACGTTCCCCTTCGAATAAGCCACACATCTCGTATCCACCTCATCGAAGCTCTGGACGACTCGGATCCATCCCTCCTGAAGGCAGATTACCTGAGCGACAGCGACCTCGGCGGGAAAAGCCCAAATGAGGACGACGAAGACGATGATGATATTGATGATCTGGGGAATGGGTAAGCTGTGTCCCCTTTTATTTAATAAAGTTGTGTTTTATTTGAGCAGCTCAACGAACACTTCATGACCACATGACGCTGCAGTCTGCAGAAACCAGGACACTTGTGTCTCACTAATGACCTTGCTTGCGAGGTGAATCCTGCCACCTGCCAACTGTTAAACCCCGCAGCCGCAGTCAGGCCTGCAGTTAGTGATTTAACAGCACAACAAAGCTTTAATCAGCCTTTCTGTAATGCATCACAACCCCCCCCCCCTCCGCACTCGCAGCGTCTGCCTTGACACTGGCAGCTGCAGCCCCCCTCCCACTGCAGCTGGCTCTGCCATAGTCAGAAAACAGCCCTCTGGCAGAGTTCAGAAATGATGTCATCATCATTGAGTTTCCTCGCAGAGATCATCCTGTCATATTCAGCTGCGAGCCCGCCAGATTTACCAGCAGGCCCGCATGTGGAGGATCCCTCACAGCGTTGGCTCACAGGAGGCCCCTGGCAGAGCCACACTTCAGATGTCTTTGAAAAACTGGTAACTCGTTCTGCCAAGCCAATGCGGGATCAGTCAGAGCTGTCAAGGTCAGAATGTGTTTGTTTAAAAATAGCCACAGATTTTATCGGGTCAAAATATTTCTCATTGAGATCATAAAGGTGGCATCATTGGAATGTTTGCTGTGATGTGCGATGGTTGTTTCTCTGATGAAGTTTTCCTTGGGCTATGCTGGGTGCATCTTCAACGTATGGCATTTCAAATCACACCTTTGCGTTGACTTCACATATTGCAGCTGTGTTGTCTCCACATCTGTGTAGCAGCAGTTTGAAGTATGTGTGTTGTTGTCTCCGCAGTGGAAGAATCCAAGTAATAATCATGTGTTTTGGGTTTCTGTCTGGGTATTGATGACAACTAAATGATGACCTAAAAAGACATTTGTGTCCCAAGTTGTTTTTTTTTTTTTTTGATAATTGATTGAGAGGGACAGGTCATAAGAGAGGACATGCTGTTAGCTGCTGTTCCTGTTTTCAGTGAGTCTGTCTCAATGGGACAGCGCATTCCCTTGTGACTTCATGACCAGTCAAGAAGAAGCTTCGCGTCAGTAAACAAATAGAAGAAATGAAGTTTAGAGAGTCTAGTGAAGAATGTAGTTTTGGAAAACTTGAAGCTTGAGGTGGCGTGACGCGACAGTTTTAACTACAAACACAGACTCATGTTTCGCTGACCAACTCTAAGCACAGTGAGGAAAAACACATTATCTCACCATGAGCTAGGATTCTGGCTGTAGCTTGGCATCTCCATGGTAACCACAAAAATGCACCCCCCCCCCCCCCCCAGTCACCAGGAAATAAACTGCAACACAGTTTTGGTCTTGTTTCTTTATCTATCTGTGTGTTTCTTCAGTCCAGTGATTAAACAGGGTTATTTTGTGCCTTGTGTGAGGAGGAGGCCTTGTTGTTGGTGGAAAACACCAATAACAAAAAAAAAAAAAACATTAACAACTACATATACATGTAGGAAAACAGTTAAAGAGACCCCCAAAGTTACAGACATGCAGAGAATATCAGCGCTTTCTTCCTTCTTCATAATATTCAAACCAGCACCAAGTTCATCCAAGAGATGAAAGATGGTGTAAGAGCTGGTGTAACCCAAAACAGTAGCGCTTGAACAAACTATTGGATCTTTTATTTTATTTTATTTTGTATTTTCATTTAAGACCAACTTAACACAGCTAAACTATAAATTGATTAACTAAATGATTGAGTCACTGTTTATTAAACAACAGATTATTACTATTATCATCAAGGTCATTTCAAACTTCTCTCTAATATTTTCCGCTACAGACATTTCCTCTACACACATTCATCACTAGAGGGCAGGCTGGTGATGCTGTTTCCCCCTGTTCTTGCTCACTCCTCCCATCAACCCCGTGTAAGCCCATGCTGGCTTATCTCATAATTTATTACACATCCTTATCCATTATACATTCAGGCACCCTTCCTGCCACACAGAGGTCAAGCTACACTACAATCCCAGTGTACTGTATATATTATACACAGAATTTCCCCATATACATTATGCATCACAAGCACACACATGTTTTTTGTTTAGGTTGTGTAGCTCCCATCTCTTTGTTCTGTTATATGGAAAAGGAAATAGTGTCTTAAAACACAAACCTGGTCATGAACATTTATTGATGAGCAGGATTTCACTCATCACTGTTCTCACTATGACTCACATGAGTTATAGTGTATAGGGATGATTCACCTCCAGGTAAGCTTCCCGTGACTCTGCGCTGACCTCCCTGACACACAGACCCTATACACTCACACGCACACTGAGTCAGGACCCCTTATGTTTGCTATGTTTCCTGTGCTTTTCTAGCCGGGGCCCCCACTTGTCTGAAGCGTCTCACTTACATCTGGGAGCTGCGCCCTCCCAGTATCCCCCCCACACTCTCACTTACACACACGTCATTCTTGCTGGGAAACAGCAGGAAGGGGGACCACGACGAGGTCATTCCCCTGAGTGTATGTGTGAGCTGAAACACCTCAGCTCAGAGTCCAGTGTAGAATATAGTTTCACACCATATATTGTTATAGCTTTAATTGTTACCACTTAAACCCATGTTTTTTATATGAACAACCAATGTTTAATGAATATAATGTGAAAACATTTGTTTTATTTCATTTGGCATCATGGCATACTGTATTTGTCGTGCACTTCATTCAGATTTACTAACTTCCAACAGCAAGCAGCTGCTAAAAGCCTAGTGCCAAAAACAGGCAAACAGAGCCAGACAAGAGAAGAAAATTAAACATGTAGTTAAAGACCCAGATGTTTTTGTTGGGACTTGGTGGAGACTAGACTGACACAGTAGGCCAGATATAGGAGTCCAGTGGGACAGTATTGTTGCTTTGTCTCTGCTGTGAAAAGCTGAATTATGCCTCTGCACATAACGAGAGTCTGCTCATCAAGCAAGCTGATTCATGGATACGTTTACTTTACATCTTCTTGCCGTTCAAAAGAACATATTCTTCATCAAGGCTTTAGTTTGTTGCCCACTTTGTCACTGTCTTGTCCACTTTATGTTGTGGCAGTTTCATGGATGTAGTGATTTGTCTATAGCAATAGGATGAAGTAGATTTTTGTTTCTTCATTTCACACATTTGACATTTGACATTACATCATTAATTTGAAAAAGTGGGGAAAAAAAGCACATTCGCAGCTTGAAGAGGTAGAATTTTATCTTAAAAATAATGTAACAAACTTTCTATTTAATAATGTGTGCTGTCAGTCCGTTGGTTAAATTTCTGTATATATACTTACTCATACATATACTTCTATCTATTTGTAACCAGTAGGAATTTGAACTGTATCACCTCATCTTTTTGGCAGCCTCCATATTCGAAAAAAGGTTGAATGCTGGAGATCAACTACAATATGCTCCCATTTCCACAAGAGAGACAAGTTAGCAGTCGACTGTCTAGAAAATAGCTAACACCAGAAAAGGGCCAATTTTAAGCTTTGTCCTTTGTGTGTTTTTCTTGAGATCAACATTTTATCATTTATCTAAAATCAGCTCTGTGAGTCTGGGGTTGGAGCTGTGACTATAGCCATAAGTCAACATACAGCTTCTGCTGTCAGAGCTCATTCGAGCTTCATAGACTGGGATTGAAAGCTGTTGTTGTTGGTCATGTGGTGATAATGAGCTCAATGTGAACATAGACACGTGTTGATAAGTGCTGGATATATGTGTGGCTTGTGTTCTGCCCCACGGGGCACAGACACTGGAAGAGATCCCATCTACCACTACGTCCTATTCGTAAACATTCGGTCTCCATGGTTCCATTTAACACTGTCTGCTTTCTTGAAAAACAGAAGTGAGCTGGTTCTTCTTAGCATCAGTCCTGCAGATTACGGGGAAGCGAAAGAGGAACTTTTAAATAGAGAAGTAACTTGTTTTTGTACAGAAATAATACCTGGAATAAACTTTGATGTCATTAGTCACTGTTGCCACATACCTGTCACACTGTGTTTGGTCTTGTTCAAACACTGGACATTATGTCTTCTTTATCTGATGGCTATCTGACCTTATTGTTGTCTAGGCTTTTATAATTAATTAGCTGGGACTCAGTAAATCTAAACTCTAACTCCAGTGTGACTGTGGAGTCACCACACTGTGTGTGTGTGTGTGTGTGTGTGTGTGTGTGTGTGTGTGTGTGTGTGTGTGTGTGTGTGTGTGTGTGTGTGTGTTTGTATCAGACTGCAGAGTTTTTTCTCTGTAGGTGAAGTTGTTATACTCTGACCCCATCTACTGGCCAAAATCTAGAATTTCATACACAGAGAAACACACACACACACACATAACCAAATGCAACCTGACACAACTGATGAGTAATGAATTCCTCTCCCCACATCTGGATCTGATTTACCTTACAGGTGAAGGATCCGCTCATTCACTCACTTACTCACTCAATCACTCTCTCTTTTTTCTGTTATACTGTTGCTCTCGGCCTCTTTCTTTCTCTCTCACACACACACACACACCTCCTGATTAAGTGATTCTCAGTGGACACACCCAGGGCTTCCCTCTTACTAAGAGCCAGAGCTTTACACTATGACTCATACTGTGGTCCAGTTACAGACCCCCTTCCCAATAAAACAACAAAGCGCTCAGCCTTTACCTTAGAGAGAAACTGTCATTCATTATATGTATATAATCTGTAATCTATAATGTACAGGCAATTTGTACGATTATATTTTCCTTTTCAGAATTCGTTTTGTTGATTAAATTGTATTTATTAACTGTATCAAGAAATATGTTTATTTAAATGTCTGCATCCAGATGTCTCTTTCTTTCTCTGTCTGAAAAAAACGTGTGTCTGAGACGGTGCGATTCACATGAAAACTTTATGAGAGGCATCCCGAGGTGGGGTTCGGGAGTGCAATGGGGCGTGTGTTGCTCTTGTCATCCACTACCTGCTCTTCTCTCAGCCTGTACGTCTCTGTGCGGCACTCTCCCGCTGCCTGTGTCTGCTCAGTGCGGCGTGTAATCAATTACTTTTGCTGTCATTATGGAGTGAACTTGACTGAGTGGAGGAGCGCGCTCTGTCTTTGTTCCAACACGTGCAGGCAAAACACTAGTGAGAACACCCATGGAGAGAGCGCAGGCACACACACACACACACACACGCACATGCCACATTTCTTAATTAAACAGATCTATTCACTACGAGCACATGAAGAATTATATGGACATTACTTTGTTTTTCAGTTTGAATTACACCATGAAAGCCACACTTACACAATGGGATAATTACTTCTCATATATTAGTCAAATTAGCTTTTTAATATTCCCCGTGCTATTTTTCTCAGAGGTGACGTCAGGTGGCTTCAGCTGTAACAGCAGGACGCCGCTGACGAACAATAATGACATCGATCTGTTTGGCTGCTAAAGTGACACAAACACACACACACACACACACACGGCCACACTCACCGCACTCATATGCACATAAACAGGCATACACACACAAATACACAAACACATTAAAAGATTTAACAGAGTAGCATATGGGGCTTCAGAGGGATTTGCAGGCCTAGAAACCCCCTGACACCTCCTGTTTCAGCGAGAACAATGTCCTCATGTACATTTGTTGTAGGCTTTTGTTTGCTGAGGCTGTTTGAGTTTAATGATTAACCTTCTTAATGCACTACACGACACTATATGCACTTTAAAATCCCGCAAACACAAAGACTTTCTTGTGATTGTCAGTTTATCCAGGGTGACTTTCACTGTCGCTTAAGAAAATATTTGCTTTACTTCTTTTCCTCGCTCTGCTCAGTTTGCATGTCCGTGTCTCCTCCTGGCTTCACACGCTAACACATATTGATGTAGAACTGCACACATGCACTGGTGCTAATGTCCAAGTCAACGGCAGTCAGTCATCGCAGGAATGTTTCTTTGCCTTCTGCAACTGTCAGTTTAGTTTGACTGTGGGCCATTTCATTATTGTGAAACACACTGACGTTAAGTAACAAACACATGTTCTAGATCAGAGCTTGGGAACTACACTTAAATCCCTCAAACAAGTTTTCCCACATTCTGATTTGGAGGAAAAGAAAAGGTTGGGAAAGTCAGAAAAGCTGATATGTTCTCTGCGTTCTCTGTTTACAGCACGTAGCTCATATTCACAGCATGACCATCCTCTCCTCTCTCATTGAAGGCCATGTTGTTCAGCTTCCCTCACACCGCCACATAAACTAATGCCAAAACCATTGTCACGACTACTGTTTCCTAGACGCCTCTCCCCCCCCCCATGCTGAGGCCTGATAAATCTCGATGGAGACGCTATGGCATAATCCCAGCTAATCCCTGGCTTCCTCTTACAGCGGGGTTGTGGAAATAAATGAGAACCCATAGACGTGGACAGCAGTGTGCAAGGACAAGGGGGAGATGATGGGGGGGATGTGATGGTCATTGAATGTGTGTGTGTGTATTCGTGTGCAGGACCACCACGTAGTTCAGAGGCATGTGTTACTATGTGAGATGATGCGAGCGTGCAAAAGAAATAAATGGAGTGCGCGAGTGTGTGTGTTAGCAGGGCTTCTCAACTTACCGAGGTCAAAATGTCAGAACTTTTGCCCATTGACCAATTTCACCCTATTTCCCTTAAGGAAAGAGACAGATCCTTCCTGGAGATGGTTTGAATTTACGTCATTTTCCCTACAGAGGAGATGAAAAAGGAGGAAATGACCTGAAAACATGATGCTAAACCAACAAGCATCAAGCATTTATGACATCATTTAGTCAACAAACCTTTGCTTTTGAGATTTCGGAAGAACCCTTTAAATTGAACTTGTCACAGGACATCGAATGCCCCAACATAGAAATGTTAGCATCCAACTAGTTAATATCTAATTAATGTCACTGTTACTCAGTGAATAATTCACAAACTTCAGTGTGAATTTTACCTGGAGAGAAAAGTCCGAGTTAAAACTGCTTTTAGCATGACAACAAGTTTTGTCTTTTAAATCTTAGAAGCTCTTCTAGCTCTTTATACAAATCCTAAAGAGAAGGCACTAACATGAAACACTGCATAGTCTCACAGAGTCAATAGTATGGCTACTGAGTTAGTTAGTTTTTTTCCAGTTAAGCTATTCATAGCTTATTCTGTGATTTTTCAAGGCTAACAGCGACATAGATTATTATATCTAACTTTGTTTTCCGTGTTACGTGACTCATTTCCCTGTTGTTCAGAGAGTAGTTTGAGGAAATCTTCACGTTCTTTCTTTAGAAGATTGGTTCCCACACTAGAACACCAGTCTCCCACCCACACACACACACACACACACACACACCCACACACACACACACACACACACACACACACACACTAACCTTGCTCGCACTCATTTATACCTTTTCTTTACGTCTAGAAAGTCTTTAAAATACATGCATAGTTCCTCTACAGAGGGCAAATGAAACTGCATCATTCAGGACAAGCTTTTTAGCAGCTTTAGATAGAAACTGCATCAAATCTGCACCACACACACACACACACACACAAAAACACACACAGAGAGACACAATATGCACACAATATGCACACTGGGGCTGAGCCTTGGAAGTTTAACAGTGGGGTGTGACGGGGGTTTGTAATGCGCATAAGAATTAACCTTGCTTCCCTCCCATTGACTCCCACCGTGTTATTCTCTGGAGTTTTTTCGACATTAGTCACACACTTTTCTTTCTGCCCTCCTGCCATCGTTCCTTCTTCCTGTTCTCCTCATTACAACATCTCTTAATCTCAGGCTCTCCTCTTTGCACAATACCACCAGAAGTGAACATATCCTCATTACTTTCTCAGGACAAGCAGGCTGAACTGGCTGCAGAAACCTGTTGAGCTGTATTTAAACCTGTGCATGTTGAACTCTGTGTTCTTGTTGTTCTTTCCTTTCCACTTCTTATTTGAAGTTGAAGGTTTTTTGAGCTGTTCCACTTCATAATGTCTGCGGCAGAATGGGCCTTGAGAATAGCATCCTGTGCAAGCAAGAGCCTAATTAGATGCTTTCGGTGGTCCAGGCATGGAGGGTCCCTCAATTTAATCACAAAAGCACCTTCTCAGACTGCGACATGCACTTTGATGTTCAGCCTTGAGTGTCTTACTGTGAGACCATGTTTTCAGCATTAGATCTGCTGTTGGTGAGCGA
Source organism: Anabas testudineus (assembly GCF_900324465.2). NCBI lineage: Eukaryota > Metazoa > Chordata > Actinopteri > Anabantiformes > Anabantidae > Anabas > Anabas testudineus. Next base: position 13,885,605 of record NC_046616.1, on the reverse strand, counting down.
CTAGACTGAGCATGCAGGCTGGTATACAAACTGTGGTTCGACTCTTCCTCCGGGGGAGGAGGCCACTTGCCAGAAAATCAGACAAAGGAATGTGTGTATTTATGTGAGTGTTGATTGACAGATTCCTTATATAAATCCACTAGTCACTTTATTAGGTACACCAGTACAATCTAATGCAACTCAATACAGCCATCAAATCAATATAAATAATGTTATAATATCTCAGTTTTTGCTAAAACTGTTTCAAATGTGATGATTTGACCGTGTTGTCATTGTTAGACTGTAACATATTAACTTATTAAGTGGCCAGTGAGTGTATATTCACATGCTGTAGCTGAGCACAAATGTTGAGATTACGATTGTCAAATGAATCTAACTCCATTCAAACCAATGAGCCAGATCAAAATCGAATGTCTCTCGAGAGTTTTAACTTTAGCACAATGTTGTATACTTGTGTAGTAAGAAAACTGCGGTTGATGTTGCATAGTTTAAATTATCTTCAATGTTTTATTGTGTGTGTGTGTGTGTGTGTCTGTGTATGTGTGTGTGTGAATGGAAAAATGTTGGCCCGAATGAAATTAAAAGTAGCAGAGACTGTGTATGATAATGCAGAGACAAACTTTGGTTTGTTTAATATGTGTGTGAGGGGGTGTTTTATGTTTGTTTATATGCAGTTTGTGGTGTAGCATGTGCATGTGTGTGCCTTTGTGTGTGTTCCTGGGCTGATAAGGGGGATGAGCTTTCCCAGGTTCTCTTGACTCTTTCATCAGTGGAGGAGTGACAGGTTCCCAGGGTCATATGGATGACCCTGTCTGTATACTGTCATTAAACAGTTACATCACTGCCTAATTATACTGGCCAACTGCAACAACACACACACACACACACACACACACACATTTACAGATGGACGTAGAAACCAAGTCTTAGACGAGTGAAAATGAGGAGACCGGCGACAATAGAGCCAGTCTTTGATGAGGAGAAGCAGAAAAACAGAGAGAGAGAGACGCAGGTCGTGTCTGGACATGAGTCAGTGGTCAAAGTAAAAGCTGGCCAGGCAAACGCAGAGCGCTGTCCAGCTCCCCTTTCCAGAAAATCAGATGAGAGCTGACATGGACAAAAGCAAAAGGACGATTGCAAGTGTTTGCTGGAGTGTTTGTGTGCTCATAGAAACAGTTCCCCTTTCTTCTTTTTATTTGCAACGCTAGGCAACAACGGTGCCAGCGTCTCTACACACCTGCATTTCAGCATGCCAATGTGCCAGTCAGACCCCCGCGCACACACATTGTGTCCCCACCTGGCTCTGCATGTTAAGCTCCGCTGCTCTGACTGTCTGTCCTTCTCTCTTTCTCACCCTTCATTCATTTACTGAACAAACCCAGCAGACAGGCAGATCTATTCACTGGGGTCCACTCAGTGGTTAAAGTGTTTAAACACCACTGGATATTGTGAGGGGGCAGAGCTCTAAGGGAGTGGATACATGATACCCACTTTATTCCTCTGCAAGTCTCAATAGCCAATACACACTCTGTTACAATAGAAACACTGGGGGCATTTAGTCTCCATGCTTCATTATTTACTGATTGAGGCTTATTCAACACACCAATGGTTTGGCTACTAGGCGGCATGTAAAATGACCAGCCTGTAAAATATGATAGATTGTTAACTATTAAATTACATTAGCACCACATTCACTAGCTTCAGCATTCAACATTAAACCCCATTAGAAATGATTTTTACAAAAAAGCCATCGATTCTGCGTTTTTAATGTATTGATTTTGCCCCCGATATTCAGCAGCTCTTTTCCAGTACTTACAGACCTGGCTAGTTTGAGTGTAATTAATTAAAGAACTAAAAAGGGGTAAAGCAGCTGAAGAGGGGCAGACCACGGCCAAAGTGATGGTTCACAACCTGGCAACACAAACTCTGTTCTTACTAAGACGTTTGTGAATCTACAGAACATTAGGAAATTGTTAATTAACTAATAGCCAAAACCATGATTTTTAAATCCTCACAATGTATGACCAAATTTGGAAGATGTGGAATTCAATAAAAAAAAATCAGTTAAACAAAAGAACAAAGTACAGTGATGCCAGATTACATTTGTCAGTACATGGTGAATAACAATCTAACAAAACAATACAGACTGTGAGGGGACAGTCCTGAATAAATCCAAACCTGCTTTACTTATTCTTAGACTTGTGTCATTTAAATACATATTTAAAATCAACAAATACAGCAAAATAATTGTAAATAAGTACAAAACAGTTGAATTAAATGAGCCTACAGGGGATATTAGAACAAATGCCACACATGCCATGATGAGCATTGCGTAGACATACTACTGGATATTTTAACTTATTAACTGTTGAGTGAGTGGAGCAGTCAGTGGGTTGCATCTTGTGCGTTTAGGAGATTTAAGAGTGTGAACATGTCTTTGACATGTCGCTTTGAGAATGTGATGACTGCGTGGTTATCCTGCGGCTGAATGAGCGTTAAAGCCTGCGTGCGCTTTTTGGAGAAGGCACAGCTGGTCGCGATCAGTGAAACGGGGGCCGGAGAAGGAGGAATTTGGGGTGTTGCCTTTCTATCCATGCCTCCCTCCCTCGCTCATCGCCTCGCTCCACGGGTGATGTGTGTGTGAGAGAGAGAGGGAGAGAGAGAGATTGAGCACTGCGGGAGTGGGTCAGTCAGTTAGCGCTGCTGACTCTTACAGGCGGTTCCCCGGTTCTCAGCGGCGGAAAGCACCGAGTGGATTATCTCCCTCTCTCTCTCTCTCTCTCTCGCTTCAGAGTCATATCAGCGGGAAATGCCAAACGGGAACAAAGCGGCGTAAAAGCTGGACGGTTGTAGAATGAGCGGGCGCGTGCTGAACGGGAAAATGCTGCATCTCCCGGCACCGCAGCGCGCAGGGAGGACAATGCACTTTCTGTCAAGGTAATGGATGAGAGCACAGCTTGCATGTGACCGAGAATGCCGGATGAGAGGCCAATTGACACTGTTATGACATTACTTTTGATTATCTTAACCGGATACAGTTGTGAGGTGTCTGCCAGTGGTTAATAGGCTTTAGAAGCAGTGCGTAAAAATCACGAGCATGCCTCATTGATAAAACTCCAGCAGCTGCATGGTGGCACGTTTCATTATTGTGACTGGAGTGCTCCTGCATGATATTGTATTTCAGTCTAGACGCCGAGTAAAGAGGGGCTTTTGGGTAGCATGTAGATGGAGCTATAGTCCACTCCAGCCTATGGGCACATGCCCCAATGCGTCAAAGACATACGTTGAATCAGCACCATCCATCGTTGTCAGTCACCGCAATAGATTGGAGACGGCAAACTAGAAGCCAGGTTGCTTTTCCTGCCCCGATATGAAAAGCTTGCATGAGGAAGTAACGTTGCTGCAGTTATCTGCGAGAAGAGTCAGTGGATTTGAATGCAGCACGTGTACGCGCACGTCGTGCCTGCGCGCTCTAAGTGCTGAGCATTTTACGCTCTGCTGGCACATCCATTGTTTGAAGTTGACAACTTGCTTGCTGGTGTTGGGTGCCTGGGCAGACGCAGGTATGTATGTATGTCTGTGACTGCGTGGGTGTGTTCTCATTGATCCGGTGGACTGGACCGCATTGTAGTGAGCGGCTGACCTACATTCTGAACGACGCCTTCTTCCCGATATATCTGCTGTGATTGGGTGAAAAGCAGCAAGCCTCCCCCATATCATCTTCATCCCTTCGCCATGTGAGAATGATCCAATAGCATGTGTTAATGTGTGGGTTAATATAGGCCAATTGATGAGAGTAGGCTGTTGATGGTGGCTGAGGAAACGCAGTAGCACAAAAAGAATGGGTAAAAATATATTGAACCTCATGTCTTGGGCATAATCTTGGAGATGATTTGATTTGTAGATGCATTAATACAACAAGGACAGACACAGATGCTCTTGAGAGGAATTGATTCATGTTGGGTTTTTTTTTTGGGGGGGGGGGTTGCTCTTTTTGGTTGACTGACCCCTATAGTATCCATAGACCCTTTATAGAAACCCATTAGAGTGACCTCATATCAAGGCATTGGACACACACACAGGGCACACACACACCCACCCAACAGGCTGAAACACTTTTCAACATCTAACTCTCTGTCAGTTTTGCGTCCCACAAGACCAACTATGGTGTTTTTATCTGTGTGTTTGACTTGGACATGTGCGCTTAAACAGACTGGCTGTCAAAAGACTGATAAATGGTCAAACATGTGAAATCTGACAAGCGTGCACGCGCACAAACTCACACACACACACATACACACACACACTTTTAGGCAGTCACCAAACTGTATGATTGAAGCCAGAGGTGTGTCTTTGCATATGTAATCCAGTGTGTGGGTGTCAGCTTAAGTGTTTAATCAAACATAAAACATGTTTCATTAGCTAAGCCGTTCCAGCCACCAAAAAGATTTGATCAACTCTATTAGTCATGTTGAAAGCAACCCAACATCAACTAAATCTCTTTCCCTGTGTGTGTGTGTGTGTGTGTGTGTGTGTGTGTGTGTGTGTGTGTGTGTGTGTGTGTGTCATTGGAGGAATATACAAAAAGCCTTCTCAGCATGATCTACCCCTATCTAGATCCGCCCTAAATGCACAAGACAACCTCGTCCAAACGGCCCATTTACAGGCTGGTGACATCACTCAACGTGTGTCACACCCGAATCAGCTCAGTTTCTTTTAATTAAATAAAAATGCAGTCAGTGTGATGCAGAACAGACTCATGTTATAGCTGGTATCATGTCGTTGTGCGTGGGAAGTGTTGGTCACTGGCATAACGGCACGGCTGATTGGCTGGAAGCTTTAGCAGATGACTGTAAGCAGGTGCATCATTAGATATGCTGTGTTTAATATTAATTTAAGAGGATATCTGTGATGTTTTAATTAAAATGTCACAATTATATCCATCTGTAGTGATTAGTGCAGTGAAATGGCACACTGACCACACTTTTCCACCACACAGGTTCTGATTGAGTTCGACAGGTGGCACCTGACACCTTGGTGCCGTCCAGTGCATTCTGTCTTTGACATTTTTAGTTAATAAAATATTTATTTTCTTCTTTCGCTGCACTGTTTTCATCACGTGAAGAAATGTTATTTAGTGTGTGAGAGTTAGGGGCTCAGAGTCAAAGACAGGTGAAGTTGTTGGTGGAAACGCAGTTCGCTGACTCAGGCTCGGGGTGAGATAGAAGGGTCAACAGCCTTATCACACCCACATGAATCATGAGGCATGAACAAGTATTTCTAGTCTTCAGCACACAAACATGTCCACACAAGTGGAGATATATTTGAAAATTCAAATTGGGTGTTGAAATCCTTCGATTCTTAAACACAGCTGTGCTTCAGGGGGTTTAAAGACAGATACGGGGAAACATTGAAACCCCTGCTGTGTAGATCAAATGTCACATCTTTAATAAATACAAAGAAAAGCTTTATTTTCACTAGATTTATTCTCTAATTACTTTATTATTTAGTCCCAGGCTCAGTGTAGATAAAGAAAAACATGTGGCTGCAGTCACTTTATGCAGCCACCGACTCTTGATGTTTTCTAATTAAGCGAACAAGTTTACTTGTCTTCCCTACTAGGTCATTAAGAAGACCTGAGAGTGAAACAGCAGATGCTTGTAACCTGTAAGGCACATGCGCTGTTTTATCGCACACACAGGAGCCTGTGTTCACAAACAGAGCTCATATTTTCACGAGGTGGTGCCTCCCGTGGTTTAGTGACTTTCTCTGTTACATCAAAGCCAAAGAAGGACATAGAGCCAGACAACGCTGCACCTTTGCAGGCTCGCTGGGGACAAGAGGCAAAGTTAAGTGTCTACCTGCAGATGGTGTCTAGCACTGAAAGTTTGAATGCCTGCTCTGAGTTAAATGGAAAGTGAGACGATTCCTCCAGTTTGTGTTGGAGCGATGAACGTGCGGCTGCGGATTCCTCTGTTAATGGAACCTCTGGATCTGTCGTTTTATTTCTGTGTCTGTGCACTCCTACGTTGGTATGCGTATATGTGCCTGCATATGTCAGAGGATTAGGGAGTGGGACCCCAGAATATACTCGGTGGAATGTGAAGTGTGTGTTTTGAGCAGCTCGTGGGGCCATGAACGTCTCTTAAACTCACTGTACCAACTTCAAGTGGCACGACCAAAGTGTGTTTGTGTGTTATGAGTGACAGGAGGTGGTAGGTGCATGCTCCTGTAGGGTGCGCCTATTGGTCCCCACGCCACATGTCCCCCTTTGTACATACACTAAAATACACACACGCACACATGCACAGTGTGTTCCACCCACAGCAGGGCAGTAATGTGTGTGTTTTAATAGGTGTCTGCTTTATCACAGCCAGAAGAAATGAAAGAGTATCTCTGCTCCAGTCAATGGGTCTTTCATTCGTTTTTGTTCAGGTGGTGTTTGGACAACTGTTGGCAGGTGCTCCGCGGTGTTCTACTCAGATCTGTAGTCCCTTTGTGTAGCTTGGTTTGATTTAAATAAAAGCTGTGCCATCACATTCGATTCGCAAGTTCTTAACTTTCAGCTTTCTCAAACTTTCACTGTGTCTTTTTTTTTTTCCTGTCTAAACATAACTACTATTTTCTCATGCCCAAACCGACTTCAAGCTACGAAATCGAACTTTCAGCAGTAACATGATGCTCTGAAATGATCCACTTCGCTCGACCCAGGCACGCCCTGTCGCACTATTCTTCACTATACTCGGCCCCAGCTTTCGGGTATTAATCGTATGGAGTTACAATAATAAAAATGCTACAAAGCATACTGGGTAAACTGGCCTTCCCTGACTGTTAGAAGCCGTGCTCTAAAACATTGAGAAGTAAATATCTGCTCTGATAAAAGCAGAGAGCACCTCTTCACATTAAGATAATTGTTAGAGCATAATTCACATAGTTCACATACTGTAGCTTTAAGAGATATTGCTTGGGCTCACAAATACCATCAGGCCACAATCCACACATCTACTCCAGTCAGCACATTCAGCATCTCACAGCAATGTGGGAACTGTTGTACTACAGTAATCTGGAAGATGAACCCATAATGAAGTGGTGGAATTAGCTGATTAGCAGCTATCGTCAGAAAACACAGATATGACCATACAAGTGAAGGCAGAGGAAAATAGGTTATTACGGTTTAATTGTTTGGGGAGAGGATGCCTACTGACATCTTATTTGCTTGTTTGTGCAAGTTGGTACTTGATGGTAATTCTGTACTGTTTGTGTGTGAGTGCGTGTGATTTTATTTGTTGTAGTGGGATGCTTCCTTATTTTGGTGCATTTGATAGTACTGTAAACATTAACAGTGTCCTCATTCCTGTAAATCAATACCAAACTACCACTGATTAGTGATGTACTTGCCAAAACCCCAAAGATCTGCTCTATCATGTTTATTGTTTTGTCAGTGTTGTCATTTTGTGTTCCAGTGACTGTGCACTCTTGCAGGATATTACTGTTCTCAGCTCCGTGCTCCAGACAGCTGTCTGTTGTTTGGTTTGTGTTGCTCCAGGCGTTGTTACTTTACTATAATCTGTTCACTAAAAGGCAGCTGTCAGCGAAGCAGTTTGTTTGTATGTGTTTGTTCTTTTACATGTCTGCGGCACCATCTTTTGCGCAGCTGGTTCAAGTTAACAGCAACCTGGAGGAAGCGTGCTTCATTCAAAAAGTGGTACCTCCCTCTTTGTCTTTTCTTTCTTCCTCTTGCTGGTCCCCCTTTTTCAAACCAAAACATCCCCTGTGTCCTGTTAATTCACACAGCCGTTAAGTCAGCTGACATGTCTGGAGGGAGGCCAGAGGTAATTCTACCCCAGGATCCAACCCCTGTCCTGGGCCTCTGAATGCTGGGGTTCCCCTTGTGAGCTCCTCCCTGGTTCTCAGCCCTTGAGTTGGGCTAGGGTGCATTGTGGGAAGCCCTCCACGGTGAGCCTCAGACTGAACTTCTTGTGAAAGCGATTTTAAAAACCCATTATACCTTGTCCACCAATAGAGTCCCTCTATTGCTGCCTTAGAGAGAAGAGACCTTGGAGGTCAAGGGTTATTGGGTTATAGTAGAGCTCTGCCGGTCACCACACACACTCAGATGTTGAAATATTATTTTATTAAATTGAACACTCTATCTTACTATATCATGCTCTCCACATAAGTGCATAACACTTGAGAAGAACATTAAATTTCTCACAAACACAATTTTTCCAGAACACCAGAGAAATTTGTAAAACGTGTTTATTTATATATTCAAAGCCCTGCGGTAACCTTGATCAGACTAGAAGCCCGTAACCTTCAAACCCAGAACTGAGTAATAGGAAAAGAAAACAAAAAAAAAACGAAGAAGAAGAACAATATGTGTCTGGTTGTGCTGAAGAAATCCACTATACACCCACCAGCCCCCAGTTTTTTTTTTTTTTTCCTTTTTGGGGCTTACAGTAAGAGAAGATCAGGATGACCTGGTGAGCATGTTCAACAGTCACACAATTTCTGGTTCCAAGAGTATTTCACCACTCAAAATTCCTTATATGAATGTTTGAGCTTTTCTCTGCTTCGGCCGTCCTGTTTCATTTCAAGGGGGATGGAATAGCTCAGAGCCAAGTCAAATCTCATCTGCAGTGTGTTGAACTCTGAACAAACTTCATACATCCACCCTCGGGAGTTTAGGAGGAGAGAGATTCAGAGATAAATTTGGTGTCTGCAGGAATGACATTGAAGCAGTTTCTCCTCTAATTAGCCTGCACAATTGTCTGTGTCAGACCTTTCCGTGTGCAGGTAAAAGATAAAAATGTACTAATCAAGATTCCTCTTCAGTGTTTGAACTTTTCATACACTAAGCCCCAAGTATATGTAAAATATGTCCTTGTCCTTGTGAGGACAAGAATGATGTAGTTTCAGTATTCAGTATAAACACGCACAGGCACCTGTGTTGGAGCAAGTAATATGCAGCCTGGTTGTGTTTGTGCAACCCTCAGTGACAAAACCATCATTTCCACTAATCTTTAACGCTGTACACTTCTGATTCAAGCTTCACTCTAGGGGACAATAGCAATTAAGTGATTCTGCTGTATTAGTGTCCTAATCCCTGAGGCCATTGCTGTCAGGGTTAGGCCTGTCAAAGGCACAACATAGTTCCTCTTCAGTGATGGCCATTCAGGGACATGACCTCCTATTTCCTACCATGGACTCACATTCAAACGCAGCTCAAGCTGAGGTACCTGGCCTCTGATCCTGGTGGCAGATGGAATTAGCATTAATTATGAGCTCATTAACTACAGCCTGTTCTGTAATCCCCTGTAGTGCCCCAATACTGCTGTGTGTGCTGCTGTCCAGCTATCAGACATTGTTCCATTTCACATCATGGAAACAGTACAGAGAGGAAATAATAAATAACATGGAAGAGGAAATTAATTTCTCTGTTGAGTGTGTACCCCAAAGCAGGCTGCCTGTGCAATCTAGTTTTTAATTGGGTCTTGTAAATGATTTACTGCAAGTGTTTAACAATACAAGTCAGCACAGAATCTGTATTGGGTAGCTAATTAATACACGATTTAATGACAGACTTGTTGCTAATTATTCTGCTAAGTACCCCAAGTGCCCAGACAACAACATGGCATTGTTAAAAAGTGGTAGAATCAGTAATTTATTAGTTAGATTACATGTAAATGTCAGCACAGCATGTCCAGCTTTGACAAGAACAGCAGCAGATGGTTGATATTTTATAAAAATGAGAAGCTAAAAGTATTCTTGAATGAATCTGTCTGCATCTTAAGTAGAATACTGGTACAATAAAGATAATACATATCACGATCGCCATAGATACAGTACGTCTGCAGTGGCTGGATATTCACACCATGTTATGTCTGCAGAGGCTTTATGTGTCAGAGTTTGAGGCTTTCAAGATGTAATATAGACTCATCTTGCAGAGTCAAATCCCACGTAGCCCTATATGGTGCTGCAGTCACAGATAATCCTATGCAGAAAAGCATCACCATAAAAACGATCAGTGTTACCTAGAGGCCGCTTTAAATGCTCATTTATACAGGAATATGGTTTCAACTACATCCCAAAATTTCCTGTTTCCACTCTGTTTTGACTGGAAAATAATAATTGTATTGGGACAATTTATGAAGGTGCTGCACAGATCTGCATGTATGAGTGTGTGTGTTTGTTTCCTGGTGATAAGCTGTTGGAGTGGTCCAGGGACTCATAGTGTTAGCCATCTGTGCACACTAACCAGTCTCACCCTCGCTTTCGATTTTTACCAAGTACATGCACAGCCACACATATCTGACTGGGGGTAATGCACATAGTTGTCATATTTTTCATTATAATATTTTTTGCACCTGATCCTTTACCATATACTGCATTTTATACCATTGTCCATGTGCTCAGTGCAGGCTTGACTGCATTGGATAGAATAAACCCTGGCGATGGGTGTGGTCGATCATGCTACTCTCCCCTGCAATGAGTCATTTTGTTTTGTGAGTGCATGTGAATGTGAGTTTACACCAGTGCCATTTTGTTTATATCTGAGAAAACAGACATCCCTGGTGGGTTTACATCCAGTGTTATGTGTCCATGTTGTAACCCGTCCAGGATGTTGATGCAGACAGCGAGTCATAGTTGTTGAAATCAACTAATTTTCCTGTTAGTTTTTCTGTTTTCCCAAGATTTTGTCTGTCTGACTTTGTCAACATAGTCATCCATCCTTTATGCTTTATTACATCTGGTGTAAATTGGAGTGAGTCTGCTTCCTGCATTACCTTTTTTGTATTGAAAGATGTGTCCCTCACGTATGACTTAGAGGCCTACTGCTGTACCATGTACTTCCTCTTCAAGCTGATCTGAGATCTATTTGAAAATACCCAAGATACACAACACAGCTAATGCATTGTCATCTCTTGCACTCGACCCAGTGTCACATTTAGTCTTTAGGGAATCTAATGACTTCAGCAGCCTCTTCATGCGTGCCCCCTCCGGTTTCTGAGCCGGCTGCCCAGTGCCAGTCTGGCACTGCCCCACTTTCCAATTGCCTGAAAAGGCATCACTACAACCAGGAGCCCATCTGATTTAGCCATTTTGGGTTTTGCCATGTGACACTGTGGATTTTATTAGGAATGGAAAGTTCCTGTCCACTGTAGCACTGCAGAAACACTTTCCATGCATTTACACAATTGAGGGAGACAGTGTCCAAATATCACCCTGCATATGATATGTTTAACCCCATGAAGGAGGAAAGAGTGAAATTACTCAGTTATATTATTACCACATTTTTACTACATCATTCACACAATATTGACCTTTTCTGTCCTTGGATAATGAAGTGTTCCTGCATCCACTTGTTTTTATTCATATCTTCAATGTTTGAGTTTTCACACCTGAAAATAAAAACGGTTGATACAGTATACACCAACTGTCTTTACATAAATACAGTCCAACAGGTTTAAGAGTAATTTCCCCATCAGCTTCTTATTGACTAGTTAGCATTAATGCTGTTCCATGCTAAAGGTGACTCCACTAAACCTTTTTTATAATTGCTGGTCCAGTAGAATAATCTGTTTTTGTTGCAAATTGATTTATAATTAGATAACAAGATTGATAATGACATTTTTCCCCTCTTACTATTGATCTGTTGTTTAGCTTTGCATAAGTGCACCAACATTATCTATAATATGCATTGACTATTGGTGAGCTAATTACTTAATTGTTTTTATTAATCCTGTCAGTCCTGTAAGTCTTCAGTCCTTCAGTGTCACATTCCTCCAAATGGCCCTCGTGCAATTTTAATAAACATTTGTTTAAATGCAGCAGCTTATCAGCCAATACTGTTAAATCTGCTCCCCCAGCAAGCACTGATCCCACAAACCACAGGCAAAGCTGCTTTGTCTCTGCAGTGACTTATTCCTCTTTCTGGATCCATTGTATTTCTCCCTTTGTTTCTTTCTCCCTCAACCTCAGAGAGTTCAGAATGAGGAGAGGAGGGGACACAAGGAGAGAAGAGTACTGCTCTCATAATGAGCAGCAAAAAAAAAAAAAAAAAAAAAAAAGCCATTCATGTTTGTATCAGAGCAATTAGCTCCATCGTTTGAACAGTAGAGAAGCCCAGAAGCCTGTTAATAAAAGCTGTCTATTTAGCTCAGCAGCAGCTATTCAGCTATTCTCTTGATAGTGTGAGGCTCAGTGTTTGTGTGGGTGTGCTGGTCCACTCTGCAGATTATGAGGAACAAAGAAATCATGTCTCTGTGAAAGGAGGATGCTGTTAATATTGACCACCATGGCTTAAATGAAGGGGAAAGGGAAATTCCAGCCATTTCAAATATTCTGCAACTTGCTTGAAACATTCAGACGTCGAAAAGTTTACTCTGGACAGTGTCTCGCTGTGGCTTTTTTTTTTTTTTTTTTTCATGGTGCAGTTATAATGCCTTGCGAAGACAGAGTAGGAAACCACTTGTGTGCAGCTGGCTCGGCGTGACAGACTACGTGTCCATGTGGCATACGCTCTGCTCAGCTGGATGCATTTTGCACATGGTGGCCTGGGAAAAAAAACAAAAAAAAAACACTGGCCAGGTGGAGGTGAAGAATGAATTTAATCAAGCACAACTCAGCCTAATTGACATTTATTGCAGCCTAAATTGAATCACCGTTGATCTTCATTTTGCTCATGAAATTATAGCAATAGGGTATCATTTTTCAGCACTGCTTTCCTTCCCTATCTCAAGAGCAGATCTAAAGTCACAATAAGGCCATGAAATTCAACATACACGAGCAGGTCACGCAGATCACAACCATTGTTTGCATCCTTTATTTTATTGAAATCATACATGCATGTAATTCTATAACCATAACTATAAATGTAATTTCCTCCATTACATTTAGCATGATGTTGCCAAGATATTCAGCTTGTTCAGGATGTTATATTGGTGCATATGACATGACTACTGTTATTGCATTTGATAAGTAGATGTATCTAATTTAAACGCACATAAAGGTGACAGGGAAGTGACATTACTAGTGTGGTGCTTGCTGCGAGACATTAGCTAATCTCGTAAGGGGGTAGATGAATTGGCTGCTAATATTATCCTTCAGTCTCTGCAGCTGCTGCCAAAGAATTAAAAAGATGAGGCGAAGCGAGGAGAGATTTCAGCAGCTGCTGTTGAAGGAAGGAAGGATGGAGCAGCTTGAGAGAGAGCGGAGGCAAGTTGGTGGAAGTTTAGAATGAGACATGAGAGACAGTCCTCTTGAGAGAGAGAGAGAGAGAGAGCGCAACACGTCCCGAGAGGTTGAGGGGTTTCTCTGTGTCATCTGCAGCACTTCTCTTTCCATTATAGCACTCTCTCTCATTCATGCTTGTCATTTGGGGTCTTTCTTTTCTCCCTACACACCACTTCACCCTTGTTCTGTTGAGTATCCTCATGTTTCATCACCTCCTTTTCAAGCCCAGGAGTCTTTTATCTCACACCGTGGAGCTGATGAAGAACTGTAGAAAGCGATGAAGAGCTGCATGACATGTGGATGTGAGGACACGGAGTGAGGATATCAGAACATCCTTTTTCAGCCTAACACCTTTTGACTTGGACAGACAAAATGTACTTGCATGAAGCCTAAATCCTTCACCAGATATCTTTTGGATTAAAGTCTAAGTCGAAGGTCTCTGGGATTTCCTACTCACAGTACTAAGAATGGCGCTTCATTGAAGTCTGATTGAAGATAATTTTGGCGATCAAAGCTGAAGGCAGTCTAACTTACTGCCAAGACTGAGATTCACACACACACATAAAAGTTGTAACACTAACTTATGTTCTTCTTGGCTCTTTCCTTAAGTTTCTGAGTCTCTGAGGCGTCTTTTGGTCTCATGTAAGCAACCTTTAATGAAATGTCTCTGCTTGGCCTGATAGATTTGGATTTTTATTACATGAAGCTTTTCAGAAGAATAAAAGAAACACAGTAAAGAGTTTCACTTGATTTTCCTTTTCACATATACTACAGGGTTCATTCTTATACATTTTATTCATCCATTTGGCTGCTGCTTTCCATGTTTGACCCCTGACCCTGTCTCTCCTCATTCGCTTGGTGAGTGACAGCCAAAGCCAGCAGGGACTGTGTTTGTACTGTGTCCTAATACATTTGAATTATTCATCAGAGAGGGTGTTATCATTTACAAAACTCCTGGTGGATACACAGATAGCTCTAACAGGATATGAAGAGACAGGCATTGCTTCAGAGAGGCGCTGACGTTGAACCACAGCTGTATCTCTCACAAGGAGGCTTATCTCCAAACAAAAATAACGGCTCAAGCAGACACATTTGCTGCAAGTAAATCACCTCTCGCAAAGTTTATTAGTTTCCGTTGTGCATTTTTGTACTAGATGGGAAATAGAAATCTGTGTAAATAGGAACCCAAGGTCAGCTTTAATGGAGAACATCCTTCCTAGAAAGTTGTTAAAAGCTGTTAAATCTCTAAAAACAGGATTTTGTATTCTACATTTCTGGTGGAAACACTGAGTTAGTTTTTTTGTTAGTTAGTAGTTAGTGTTAGTAGTTTTAGCTTTCTGTATTATCAGACATGATAGAAACATGAAATCAAAATTTTAATTGCTCTTTTTCTCCTGAGGGATGTTCATTGTTCAGCCTTGATCTCTGGCCTTTTACTAGACAAGACAAGGCAGCATGACAGAAAATGTCATCCGCCCTTTTGTGTCTCAGATATCCATAGGCTAGACAGGGAGGGCTTTGCTTTTGCCCCTTTCCTCTGATCCTGCCGTCAAGTCCCTCAGGGTACAGTGTGACCCATACAGCCACCCAACTGGAAGCCCACCCCACTTTCTCTCCCTTCATCCTTTACTGTACTCCATTTTACATGACCTCATTAACTTACTCACCAGTATAGTCCGACTTCAGGCTGACCTATTGCCCCTAATAAAAGTGACACCCACCCCCTAACTTCCTAAATATGACCTACTTAATGTACTGTATATACAGAGGTGCCTCTTCTCCCCCATGCTGCCCCTTTCTCATTCAACTCATTGAGCCACATGATAGACTTGTTGCAGCTATTTCTTGAGGTTGTGACATCACTGTAGATGCAGTTTTCTGATTTGAACTGTAAAGTATACTGACAATAAAACAAATAAACCATTATGTATCACAGCTGTTACATGTACACTGTATGTTAAAGTATGAAATGATTCTCTGCGATGTCTCTGCGTAATATTTCTTTTTTTGATATACTGCTGCAGAAGCACCGTGAAACCGTTGTCAGGGATGTCAGGCTCTTTAATACAGTTCCTCATAGAGAAGAGACAATCAGCTAAGCAGATGCATGCCTCCTGCACATACTCGTGGGCGCATTCGTCGGTGTATATATTCTTCTGTGCTATTTTTGTGTGTGTGGGTTGAGATGATGACAAGGGTGCTCCAAATTTCAATTTGCCAAGTGCTTGCAGTGTGAAAGGTAGGTATATAGAGCAGGCAGCGTTCAAATGGAGGTTTGTGTTTATGAATATTTAATCAAAAACAAACTGGAAGACATCGAGTCAAGGGAGCCAACCGCTGATGTAACAGAGTTTCCGCAAATCACGCTGTGAGAACTTGAGGTATCCAGTTAGCTGACACAGATTGTTTAATATGGAAACAGGTGGTGCCATGTAACATTTGATTAATCCTTTTAGATCTTAAAGAGCAGAATTGGCCTCTGTGCAAACCTGGATTTAGAAGAGGCTTAGTATCTTGATCAAGGACACTTTCATAAAGATAGATGCTCAGTTGCACGGGGACCTAAACTCAGGTTGACCGTTTGAAGGAGACTGCTAACCACTGGCTATGTGCACTAAAAATAGCAACACACCTCTATTGTGTGTCTGGAATAACCTACTGTAAGCCTTGCAGTGCCAATAGTTGTTTTAATGACACTTCATTATTATTCCCCAATATTTCTGCATGCACACCCGTAGCTGCAGAAGTACTCTCTCAGTACAAGTACCTGGTTGGGAATCAGTACCTCATTATGTGACACATCTTTTTTTGTCTGTTTCTTTTAGTTGGGATGAGAGCAGTTCCATCAGCAGCGGTCTGAGTGATGGCTCAGACAACCTGAGCTCTGAAGAGTTCAACACGAGTCCCACACTCAACTCTCTTCCTACCACTCCCATCGGCTCCCGCAGAAGCTCCACCATAGTGGTAAGCAAGGCACACGTGAGCATTTGCACCACGTACACACACACACACACACACACACACAGCTGTCTGACACAGAGAGATTGGTGTGATGGTTATAGTAGTATTGATTAAGCTGTTAATCCAGTGAAGTATTGATGAGGTGCTGAATGATGTGTCATACACTCAGTCACACTGTCAGTGTACAGGCAATAAACACACACAGGCAGCAGGACACTGAGGCATTAGAGATGAAGTCTTTTTCAGTATTCCACACACACCCGTAATATTTATCACATCTGCAGCGATCAATGGTTGCCTACACACACACGCTGCATGCTGGACAGCTGCCTTGCTCCACAAGGCTCTCTCTATGTTTTTTATGATAATAGAAATAATAAGATGATAATAATTCTTAAAAGTGTCCTTCACTTTGAAGGGTTGGGACTTTTTTTTTACCATTTTCTGCTCTGACTAAGTCTGCAGTACTTTTTCTAGCCAGGGTTTCACCCACCTGATTCAGCTGATCTAGTTATCTTGTGGTTTTGGCCCAGTAGAGTTGTATAATTAACCTAATTGACTGTAGTTTTAAACAACCGTCATCTTTGTTCTTAAAATATATTAATGTGCACTGATGATTTAAAAAAATGCCGTGGGGATTTACCTGACCACAGGATTTCTAAAATCCTGTCTACAGCGGTACTTGGAGATTTTTTTAAATCCATCTATATAGCTGTATGCTTTGCAGACTGTGTGTGTGTGTGTGTGTGTGTGTGTGTGTGTGTAATTTAGGTCACACCTCTGCAGTGTGGTTTATGTGACAGATACAGTGGGATTTAAGAGGGAGAGAGACACTAAGAGAGAGGGAGGGTCAGAGAAAGAGGGGAAATCAGCGTAACTATAGCAACGCAAGCGCAGGGATGCTGAGAGTGCTGGTCTTTGTCTGCTCCCCTATACTGGAGGACAGGTCTAAAACATGGCCATCTGCGCACACACACACGTACGCACAGTGCCATCTGCACTCTACATCCAGGCCAGTGAACCGGAAGAACTGGGGCGCCTCCCTCCACGCCTAGTTGCAGGAGTCATAGCAACCATTACCCCCTATGGCATAATTACCATGGCAACCAACCATCACATCGTTATGCACCCCACATTGTCTAATACACATGGCTCCTTGATCTCTCGCCGTTCTCAGCTGATGTTTTTCTTTATCGGTTTTTCTTTGTGTCCTGAAGGCATTTCTTTGTCTTCTTTTTGCTCCTGTTGATTTTAATTTCCTCCAAAGGCCACTCTGGCTTAACACCCATTCCTCATCTCTCCTATATATTGTATAATATTCTTAACAAGGATATGAACATGGAGGACTGAAGAGTGATAAAAAAAAAAGGAGAGAAAGACACTCATAGAAAAAAAGCCGAGTATGTAGGTGGTACAAAAACCTAGATTTCTTCTCTCCCACATGGGGGTGGACCAAATATTCCAGTTAATAAACTGTGTTTCAACGATACCTTTGTGTGTGTGTGTGTGTGTGTGTGTGTGTGTGTCTGTCTGTCAGCTTATCTGTCTACATGTTTGTCTTGTTAACACTGTTTTGTCGCAGCTATCTGGCCAGATGTTGATCTCAACCCCGTCTGTTTCAATAGTGTGTTAGGAAATGACAGTGTTTTATCAACAAGACCTGGTCAGACAGGACCCCCCCACACAC
This sequence comes from Anabas testudineus, assembly GCF_900324465.2. Lineage (NCBI taxonomy): Eukaryota > Metazoa > Chordata > Actinopteri > Anabantiformes > Anabantidae > Anabas > Anabas testudineus. The sequence goes on along the minus strand of NC_046616.1, from coordinate 13,867,721 downwards.
ACACTGACACGCAGATGTGATGTGAACCTGCCCATGGGGTCTATTGGTTTTAATAAAAAAGGAATTCAGCATATGAGTTCTCTTATGGGTCCAATGTCCTGAACTGGCAGACATGCACATGCACACCCACCAGTTTCACTTTCACACACCTTGTAATACATTGTGCAACCGTCAGTCCCCCACAGAGGTCGAGAACAATCTGCCTGTGTGAAGTCTCCCACTAACACTCATGCATTTACACAGATGTTGTCATGAGATAGGATTTAGACGGATGAGATAGGACATGAGTGAAAGAGTTTTTAAAGCAAATATGAGTGATGCAATGAGTAGTTAGCGTTATAGTGGAGTTTAGGGGGTTCAGTGGATTTGCTACAGTTCTTAAACTTGGTTTAAGTTATTTTTTTAATTTGAATGTATTTTTTAATTTATGTTTTATTATTGCTTACCTGTATTATACTGTATTTGCTAGGGTATTGTACAGTATATAATCATTTTAAATAGGTTCATATAGACAAAAACCTCAGTAGGACTGTCGGTGCAGGAGGTGCTTTTGTTGGTTTGTCTTGTTAAGTCTCCTTTTAAGATGGTCAAAATACATTAGGTAGGATGCATAGGATTTAGATTGGCAAGGAAAATCATACCTACAAACAGACAACCAACCTATGACATACAAAATAATTATTGGCTCCAAGTTATCTAGGTAAGGTAACACATTCACCTATATGTTTTATTGAGATGAGTCTGTCTTCATCTAGATGCGAACAGATGCAGAGAAAAGATCACTGGTGGAGAGTGGCCTGTCCTGGGACAGTGATGATACCAAACCTAGTCGCAAGAGCCAGGGCAGCAGCGTCTACGATACAGGAAGTCTCAAGTCTGAATCGGCCCATAAATGGAAAAAGACACGGCCACCGGGGGATGGATTGCAAGGAGGAAAGGGCGAACTGAAGAAACCACAGACCCTGGGTCAAGGAAATGTGTTGAAGAAAGGAAGAAACCCACCTGTGGGAGTGACATCCCCAATCACACACACTTCTCAAAGCGGGTTGAGAGTGGCAGGTAAGTGGAGAAACACACACTCACACAGATATTATATTATTATATTATATATACATATATATATATATTTATATGTTGCCACACTTGAAATGGTTTCATAACCTGAGCAGACTGACAGTCTTATAAAATTCCCTTCTTTCTGGCAGTCTCACACCCCCACACACAGTCACAGACACACTCTCTGTCTTTGTCCCACACATTCATCCACAGCTGCAGCCCACCCTCTGGGCCCTTAGAAAGTGGTGCCATGTATCAAACGCCCATCACCGCCCACTCCCTTCCTGCCAGCCAACCACACACATACACACACACTGACCAACAGTGTTTTTCCTATTGGGCCATCCATTTCTATCCAACCTTTATTTATTTATTTTTTTGTTGGTGAACAGGGAGAATTTAAAGCAATAAAGTTAAAGCCTTTTACCAAAAACAACTGGCCCAGAGACCGTGTGTGTGTGTGTGTGTGTGTGTGTGTGTGTTTTGAATGGCGAGTGTGTGAGTGCAGTCACATCTGAGACTGTGCCAGTATTAAAAAGTGTCACTCGTTACACTTAACATGCGCTCGCACACTCACTCACACACAATAGTGGGGATTGTGCAGCTGCCTTTAAGCGCACCATCTGTGTTCTGTTTACGCAAGCACACACACACACACACACACACACACAGATACGCACACATACACATATATAGACAATCAGAACAACAGGATACAAGTTGTGCTGCTGTGTGCCAGTCTAGATAGACAGTGTCTGTGTGAACAGTTCTCTTTCTGAGGGACTGTCCCGTGTTTGCATTGCCAGCTGCTGAAATGACAGCTATGCCAAACAAGTGTGTTGAACCAGCCTGTGATCTGTGTGCCAGGCTGTTATTGTTATTGATGTCAACAGTACGAACCTGCTATCAAGTCTACTCAGTGTGCCACTGAGGATCAGACAGTGAAGGTTCGCTATGGCTTGTCAGTGAAGAAGAGCTCATGAATCTAACCGAATGATGGACAGGCATTTGTCAGGATGGTGTGGGAGTCTGTGAACATGCCTTTATGAGGCTTCCTACTCAATTATAACACTCAAATTATTTTGCTTATGAGACAAAAGATTTACTTTACTAATATTTTTTTTTTTACTAGATATTAGAGTTCTTATTCGTCACATTGTAGTTATACAGCGTGTAGTGCATGTCAGTCTACACCAATGATGTCTGATACTCAACCTTAACAACCCCAGATATAAGCACACATATGTTAATGGTGTGATGGGTGATGGGAGACAAGTCAGCAGAATCACTGAGTCTGGGAATGAGGTGGTTTGTCTCCCTGGGAATTATAACCAGACATATGACTGTGAGTGTTTCTATATGTGTCTGTACAGTATAAATAAACTTTCACGTCTCCCACTGTGGCCTTAAATAGAAGAAGACCCAGAATATAAATTAGCCATTTTCTTTTAGATCCTAAGAAAGTGATTGTGAACGTGATATTTCTGTCTGCCTGTGCATTCATATCTCCTGACAGATGCAGACTTCTTGCTCTGTAACATGTAGTGATTCACAGTGTCCTCGACACACGCCACTGTGTCAGGCTGTGAGCTCCACTGTCTCCACAGCCTGTATCAGTAAATCAGGATTCATTTACGTCAAATTAACACATATGCCTGGTTTCTGTCATTGTGTTTCTGCAGCTTGACATGTAAATGCAATTTTCACACTTGCTAGCATAATGTGTTGTGAGTGTCACATTCCTATAAGACCTGATAACTGAGAACTGAGGGTGTGTGTGTGTGGTATACTGTATACGTCTACCGCCATGTGTGTGTCTTTTGCGGATTTATAAATACCCTTAAGTGACTCCAGATGTCCCACGGCAGCATGCCGGTGGGTCTCATTCAACAGCAGTTCTTTGACTCTGTTAATGTCTGGTATATTAACCTCGCATAACAACTCCCATTAGATACAAATTAGAGCGTGGGTAGTGTGGACTCGCACTTGTGTGGGTGGTTCATGCAGTGCACATGTGTCTAATAGACTGTTTTTCTCATAATAACTTCCAAACACATCCAATTAATTTGCCTATTTGGAAATGAACAGATGGGGCCAAAAAAACATTCCACAACGTTTTCCCCCGACTCTGCCCTTGTTCCCCAAAGAACCTTCAAAGTTGGAGAAATTCGGTTATGGTAGTGTGTCGTGCAGTTTTGTGCCCACAGAAACGCTTCACAAAATGTGAACACAAGTTTTCCAATATTGTGGTACACGAGTTAATCCCAGCACTTCGCATTTGTGACACACAGACTAGTTCATGAGGATGGAAAAGAGGAGTAACTCCATGATAACAGTGTGTGAGTAACTCGACGATAACGGTGTGTGAGAGCGTGTAGATGGCTGTGACTCTGGTCTGGTCTGTCTGCTCAGACAGGGATTAGTTTTTATCAGCAGACAGTCAGAACTTGTAGGTGTAAGATAAGATATCATGTTCTAATATGAGTTAGCCTCTCTCACCATGAGAGACATGGTAGACATGGGAGAGTACGACTATACTCAAGCTACTCATCAGTAATTTCTTTATTTTATCCTCCTCCTGTCCAGGTACAGGAAAGTCCGATGGGAAGCCCATGGATAAATCTCGGTTAGCAGTGAAAACTTCGGGGCTTCAGCGCTCATCTTCTGATGCTGGTAAAGACCACCGAAATGGTTCCAGTGGTGGTGAACAGCGTAAACCTCCATCTGGCCTGGTCAGGCCTTCAACTGGCGGTGGAGGAAACTTTGGCTTCAAGAAGCCAAACACAGTTGCCAATAGTGGGACAAACAATGTCAGTACACCCACTGTGATGAGTACAAGTGGCAGTGCAATACCCTGCGGCTCTGCCACTGTGGGAAAGATTCCCAAAACTTCAGGTATCCCTGTGAAACCAGGAGCAGGTGGCGGTGGAGGGGGGCGCAAGACAAGTCTAGATGTTTCAAGCAGTGACCAAAGTGGTTTTCTGTCTCCAAATGCCAGGACGTCTCTGCAGTACCGCTCTCTGCCTCGTCCCGCCAAGACGAGCACCCTGACTCTAACCCGGCCGAGCTCAGCTCGCCCAGTAAGCACTACCATGGACACAGGCTCTGGACTGATTAAACCCTCCACCACAGCACCGCAGGGCTTGAGGCTCAAAGAGCCCACTTCAGGGTTTAGCTCTGGAACAGGGTTGAGTAAGGCAGGGGGCCGTGGGATCCCAAGTCCCAGTCCTGTCAATCAAACAGACAGAGAGAAAGAGAAAGAGAGAGCCAAAGCTAAAGCTGTAGTATCTGACTCAGAGTGTGGAGGAGGGTCTCTTAAGGGCAGCCCTGCCCAGACCCCAGCAGAGAATGGAGGCAAGCTACAGGGCCTAAGACCTCCCAGCAGTGGCAAGGGTATGGATTTAACGTCACCCAGCACACACAGGTACTAAAGCACACACGTTACACATGCACACGTTTTCAAGATCAAATGAAAGTATGACTATCTACTTGCTTCAACATTTTCATCTATGTTTACTTTAGATTATCTGGGGTTCGCAGCCTGGCAAAGCCTCCATCCATGGCCCAGCTTGACAAGCTGAACTCCAACAGCCTGGAGGTAGGGGTACAGGACTCCCTGCCTCCGAAGATCCCTCCTTACTCCAAGCTTCAGGACATGGCTGGTTCAGCAGGCATCTCCACCAGCCCCTGCCTGACCCCCAGCCCTGCTCCTCTACTCAATGTGAACTCGTCAGCCTGCTTCTCAAGCTCTGGAATCGGGTTGGGGCCTAGGCAGGCCTCGTCCCTCTGTGTTGAGGCCAATGGTGGGAGCACCTCTCCCTTGCTCTACCCTCGTCTCTCTGGGATGCATCGCAGCATGGAGTCACTACAGCTCCAGATGAGTCTGGCCCCAGAGCCCCAGGAGAGAGAGAAGAACAGGGAGAGGGAGAGTGCCGTAAGAACCTACGCCAACATAGAGTCCAGAGAGAAAGTGAGACAGGAAGACAGAGGCTCTCCTGCCACCTGGGGTTCTGGAAGTAAAGTCTCACTGACTCTCACAGACAGGTGGGTTCAATTTTTCTGACAGAATGTGTTTAACTGTGCATGGATTTTAAACCCAGACACTGGCTTAGATGCAAACAGTTTGTCCCACGTGTTTCACCACTGCTGTCATATAGCACCACCTACTGGTCAGCAGAAGAACTACATCAAAATAATTCAAGCTTTAGTGAGGTTAGGGGTTCTCTTCAAGACACTTTGATGTCTTATTCACTTTGTTTGTGCTGAAATCATTCATTGTGCCCTTACTGAGTGAGCAGTTGAAGGTGAATTACTTGGCATTTAGTGACCCAATGCTGCTCATGCTGGGAAAGTTAATAGAGCCGTTTTTTTGACAGTGGAGGCATTTTATTTGCATTTAAAGAGCAATGCAAATAAAAAGATAATAGCAATTTCTGAAAAAAAGAAAGTAAGAAAGAAAACACAGATGCAAAGCGTATCAGAAAAAAATAAGAGACTATCTTAGAGAAAGAAAAAATCTTTCTGGATGCGACGGAAATTGGATGCATTTGATTTGCAATTCAAACGGAAAACCAGAGACAAAACATGTTAAAGCAGATGCTAATTAGTGTTGATAATGCTAATTATCATGCTATATCAATTGTTATTATAGAAATATATTTAAAGTAAATTTCTTGCATATTGTTTTCGACAAAAAAATGCAGTGCTGTACACCCATCCACACACACACACGCACACACACACACACACTGAGGGGTTGCTAAGCTATTATTACTACAGAGCTATTATCATTGACTGAAGTCATAATTAATGGCTGACATCAGCTGTCTGCCAGTCTCACTGTGCTTCTTTGTGCCTGCTGCCTGTTCTTGAGAGTTTAATTGCTTCTTACTGCAGTGGTTAAATAATGGCATTGTTTAATCTCTACAGTTCTCAGAGAGACAGAAACACGCTGCCAAAGAAAGGTTTAAGGTAAGTGGACACACACAACGCAGCACACTTAAATACACACTCTGATATACCAGATTGTCAGTGGCAGTTTGGGCACAGTTTTTTAATTGCACACACACACAGATCCCACTGATGAGATCTGCTCGGACTGACAAATTGTGTTAATCCTGCAGGCTATTAGACTTAAACTAAAACTTAATACCTCAAAATTGTATCTTATTGTGTCTTACTGGCAACATTTTAATGACTTTACACATCTTCATACGTATTATGTAAGACAGAATAACACAGGACACATACAATACATTGTCATACAAAGGTGTAGGTGTTTCATATCAAGGCTCTACTGCATCGTGTTTCCTGCATGTGTTTCAGTAGCTTTTAGGATGACGTGCACAGACGTCTGCAACTGACGACGATTAATGTGTAACAGCATTCATTAGCATTGCTGACTTTGTTTAAATTGTTCTGTTTAGTTTCAATGGTGCCTCCCAGCTTGAGGATGAAGGGAAGGAGAAAGGAGAGAGGAGACACTCTCATTCCATTCTCAGTATGACCGACTCACTTACTCTTCCACTGTTGTCTTCACCCACCTCCCTGCCTCGTACACCTAAGACAAGCATGGGTGAGTATATACTGCATATATACACACATGTACACACACTCAAACGAATACACAGGAGAATAGTGTTATAATAATTATACATTTGTGGAATTTGATGTACACCATTATTATCTTTCTTAACTCTTTGTACTAGTACCCAGTCCAGTCAGCGGACCTCCAAGGATGACTCGATCCAACAGCATCCCCACACATGATGCCTCTATGGAGTTGTATGGAGCATCTCCGCTGGGCAGCACAATGTCTTTGGCTGAACGCCCCCGCAGCATGGGCATGGTCCGTTCTGGATCCTTCAGGGACAAGGAGACAGACGAGGGTGAGCCCACTGAATTATTTTTAAGAAATGTTCTGTCTCTGTTTCTAAATCGACTTCTTATTGGTTTATATTGTTGATCTGAATTCTCTCTTTACAGTTCATGGGTCTGTACTCTCCCTGGCATCCAATGCCTCCTCAAGCTACTCTTCGGTGAGTGTGGGCAGCATGCAAAACCAGGTAGCTACAGTTTAGTATGTGGTGTGGTCTGGGTTATATTTCTGTGTATGTTTTTGTGAATGTGTTTTGATGCACGTTATGATTGTCACTCGTTTCACACTTGAATACACACTAGAGACAAGACTTTCTTCCTATATATTCTCTACGATGTCTCCTCTCCTCTCCTCTTTCCCTCTGTCTTATCTAACATCTTGACTTTTATTCCTTCTGCATTCAAAGGCTGAGGAAAGGATTCAGGGAGAGGTAAGTGTGTTCCCTCCTGCTTTCCTTCTTCCCTGTCTCGTCATTCTCCTTCATCTACCACTCTCATCACCATTGTCTGTGGGAGAATAAGTCTGAAGTCGTCATTTCATGAACACCATCCACTCTAGTCACATGTGTAATGTCAACTACTGTCAATTTAATAACCTTGGTTATTTTATTTTTTAATGCAATATTCCTATTTCTCATCACAGCAAATCCGCAAGCTGAGGAGAGAGCTGGAATCATCGCAGGAGAAGGTGTCTAACCTGACCACACAACTGTCAGCAAACGTATGTACTATCTGCTGACTTAAACTGCGATTTAGATGACAATACCCACTTGGATAAAGTGCTTGGAGAATGTATTTTTCCTAATAGGTTCCTCTGGAAAAAGCATAAATGTAAAATATTTTTAAATAAATCTCCCTAGCAATGAAAAAATTAAATGAACAAAGTATTAAAACAGAAAACAGAAGACAGTTAGGGGATGGGGCAAACACATAATCAAAACAGGAATGCAAAATAATTGGAAAATCACTGGAAATTGGAAATGTCTGATAAGATATCATATTGAGAAAACCACCACTCTGGAAACACTAATCTATTTGAGTGACAATTTCATGTCACCAGTGATATTTAACCTTTTACCTCTAAGCAACTAAAGGATTAGTCGGAGCCCCTCTGTAGTTTTACACCCCAGTGATTGTCACTCATCTTGATGATGAGTCCACCTCAGTGACATCTGCCCTAAGGCTGAGGTAACAGATATCCTGATGAGAGGACCAGTATTGAACTAGCAAAAGCAGTTTGGGTCCCTATAGCTTAGTTTGTCACTTGTTAAAGGCATTTTCGGCAGAATCATATTTGTCTTGTGCGTCACTGGATCATAGAGTGGCAGTTTAATGTAATGAACAAACTAAAATAAGACTTGCACAGAATGTTAAACCTGGTTACGGGAGCCACTTACTGCTGCTGTGGTTATGCTCATGTTTTCTTGCAGTCAGCGGGTCCAGACCTTAACGCACTGCCTATAATGATTTTCCCCACCTAGAGAGAGAGTTTGATTCCAAGCTGTGGTATGTCAGTCGTAGATTATTTCAGTGCAGTCTCAGCACATTTCTGAACCTCTCCCCAAGCCACTTTGTAGTACTGATACACACACAAACGCACATACAGTACTGTATACACACAGGTGCTTCACCCCTTTTCATCCACTCTGCAAGGTTGTTCCTGTATGACCACCCTGTCAGCATATTCATCGGCCCAAATGCGTGAAAACAGCCCAGGAATTATGCATGAATTCATGCACCACACATAAATCAAACGTTTCTGCACGGGTGTGTGTTTCTTCCCCTTTTTGACCTTATAATACACGAGCAGTGACTAGTCAAGCCCTATACATGGATTACAGCATGATAATGTGCTGGATTAATGACTGTGCTGTATCCATTATTTTACTGTATTAATGGGCTCTATAAATGAGACTGGAAAGTAATTTTCTTTTCCTCCTCTGGGCTAAAGTGGGTGTGTGTGAGAGAGAGATTAGGGAGGAGGTGAATTTTCCACAGGAGACATACCATTCAGCCTTTATGTGGTAATATACAATAATATACAAAGCATGAGAGTCAAAGAAAATGTCACAACTAAAAACGCACTCCCTATACTTACTGATGTTCAATAAGAGGTCAGAAATTATAAAAAGAAGTACAATGAACATTTGGGAGAAATAGATTTGCTGCCCGCATATTTGATCTTCAACTTTTCTTTCTTCTTTTCTCAACAGGCAAATTTGGTGGCTGCCTTCGAGCAGAGTTTAGCACTGATGACAACTCGGCTTCAGGGTCTGTCAATAAGCCACGAGCAGAAGGTAACAGCATCCATCACACCTACACTTCGACTCGCACACAAACCTGAATTCCAGCTGCATTCCACCATTGTGCCCCTCTTATGAGCTGTGGGCTCAGTGCAGCCATTTGTGCAAATACAGAGTGAGGTGACTTTGATCACCATTAGCAGGGAGGAGCTGAATGTAGGTTAGAGGCCCATGGTGCAGTCGCACAGCGAGAGTTCGTGTGAGGGAAGGACAGAGGAGCACCAAAAAGAAAACTTTCGGAAGCTTAACATGAAGCTTTAAGCGCAAACTGTTTGCACATGCACTCACAGCGGACATCACATTCCTGCATTCTTCTGCCTTTGTATCTGTTTTGGTGTGAATAAACTGATCAGGGCCTAAGGCAGTGTTCAGTGTGTGTTTGTGTGTAGAAAAGTGAGGAGCCTGTCTTAGTGCTTCATGCTTTGCTGCTCCCACTGAAAGCCCCGTCTAGACCGCTCCAGAAGAAGTCTTTGTTGTTTGTGCCAGGTCACTGACCTGTGCAGCTCAGCCTGGAGCACACAGCCTCTTTAACCTTGAGGAGATGGGCCAGGCAGCTCAATTTAGTGTGGAGTGGGACTGATTGTAGCACACAGTAAGCAGCACTGAGAGGCTCTGTTGTTCTGAACTCTTTGTCCTTTTGAACCGCTAACATCGAGCGGGGAATCAAGCCCATCAGGTGTATGAGCTCAAACTGTGGGATTCAGTTGTAGTACTTGACTAAAACATCAGACAATACTAGTCCTCCATAAAACACCTGACAGTATAATACTGTATTTACAATACAATTTATTGTAAATATTAAAAAGTAAGCAAATATTTGATGAATGTTATCCAGTTGGCTGAAATGTGTAGTTAAAAAATAAAATGTTTAAATGAAATGTTGCAGGACTCAGAGCTGATAGAGCTGCGGGAGACTATTGAGGCTCTGAAGGCCAGGAATGAAGAAGCCCAGGCTGTCATACAGGGAGCCTTAAACAATCCAGATAACATGAAAGGTTTGGACATCAACCAGTTGATCTTTCTGTCTTCGTGTGTCTCTCTGCACATCTGCCTGTGATTTGATGTTGAGCTTTTTTTTTTCTTCTTCTTTTTTCCAGACCTAAGAATCCGACGCCAAAACTCATGTGAGAGCATCTCGAGTCTTAACAGTCTGACCAGCATGTCGAGTGTTGGTAGCTTGAAGGACCAAGATGCCAAGAAAAAGAAGAAGAAAAGCTGGGTAAGAAGGGATGCATTCTGCTCGTGAGCCAGTGTGTTCACACTCCCAGCTTAGTGTTTGTCTATGTTCAGTCCGTTCGCCTTGATGATAATATGATAATAATGACAAAGCAGCATGGATAATAAAATATGACCAGTCTTTCCTCCTCTGTTGTGTTATTTTGCTGTTTTAGGTCTTTGAGGTGAGTGCAGTCATCGTGTCCCTATAAAGATTTTTTGTCAAACAGCATGATGGACAATCTAAAACTGCTACTGAATACTCAAGTGCACTGCATCTCTGCTGATTCACCTCTTAGACTTCTGATTGGCTGCCTGTTCTGTGAATATTTCATTTGAATGGATGGCTGTAATTCAGTTAGAGCGGCAATCAGCAGACATGACATTTCATTAAAAGTCTATGTCTTAGCTCAATTATGTTTTTCAGTTATATCTCATTCACACCATGCTTTATTGTGTATTTTATAAAATAAAACTATCGGTCAGCATTATAATTAACATACAGCTTTGCTGCATAACCCTTCCTCATATTGCAGCTGGGAACTAAATCTCCATACACATGCACTTACTATAACTGTGACCTGTTTGCAAATGACATGAAATGAAAACTTCAAGGGAATAGTTTGTCATTTTTGGCAAATATACTTAAATGTTTTATTGCCAAAAACTGATACCACACTTTTTGTCTAGTAAGTATGAAGGCGCTGCAGCTTAGATCAGCTTTGCATAAAGATTTGAACGAGTGAAATCAACCTGTTCTGTTGAAAAGGGGACAAAATTATCTGAATGTAAACACAACAGATTTATGTTTTAGGGGAAAAAAAGACAAACTATTCCTGTAATGTTTAGCATGTGCCAATTAACAATCCTAATACCTCCTTCTTTTTTTACACTCAGTAATAAATGAGTCCTAATGAATATTAGTTCAACAGTCTTTCTTTCTCTCTGTGCTTGTCCCTAAACCCATGTGTCTATGTAGCTGAGGAGTTCCTTCAACAAGGCATTCAGCATCAAGAAAGGCACCAAAACCTACTCAGACATTGAGGAAATTGCCACCCCTGACTCCTCAGCTCCCAACTCCCCAAAGATGCCCCACGAGGGGGGAGAAGGAGGAGAGATTCAGCCCTCATCACTCAAAACCTCTGTTTCTGCGACCTCCTCTGTGTAAGTCCCGAGCCATCTTGATGCAGCTCTTTGATCAGCAGTGAAACATTAGCCCTGGTTGGTGTCTTTCGCTGATCACTCCATCCTGTCCCCTTCAGGATCATGGAGACTACAGAAGAGGGAGAAAGTGAAGAAACAGCAGTATCAGACCTGCGCTCAGAACTCTGGGACAAAGAGAGGGAACTGACAGACATCCGACTGGAGGCCTTAAACTCCGCTCATCAGCTGGAGCAACTCAGAGAAGCCATGAACAACATGCAGGTTTGTTTTACCCGTATGCACGAGTATACAGTATAAAATGCATGAGTATAACCTTAAAGCATACAGGTGAGGGACTTGTGCAAACATTCAAAGTTTTTTACCTGCCTGTGTTCTAGTCAACGGTGGAGAATTTGAAGGCGGAGAATGACCATTTGAAAACAGGAAGTCAGCTCCAGCTACCAGGCTCTGGTCCCACTTCTTCCACCTCCCAGCCTTCAGGCCTGGCCTCTCTTCTGGGCCCATCACTGAGGCAGCCAGTGAGCATGTCCCTCACCAAGTCCTTCAGCCTCAGTTTGAATGATTGTAAAGATCCAGGTAAGAGAACAGACTCTTCACCAGTTTCGAGCTCACAGTCATTTGCACTATAAAATAAAAGCTCTACATTATATTTCTTTCATGCCCTGTGCACTATCTTTCAGACGTATCTCCAGTTGACATGCCAAGTGTGTCCTCTCAGCGGGATGCGGTGTCTGCACGAGTACTGGTCCGGACAGGAGATCAAGCAGAGGTAAACACCTGACACATGAAATCACAGTATTGCCAAATAACCTCGACCATTTCAATTGAAAATTAAAAAGAGACTGACAACTGAGCACTCCTCTCTGTCTCTGTAGGACAGTAAACAGCAGCAGGAGTATTACCTGGGCTCAGTGCTGGTCAGCGCAAGGACTGATTGGACCAGTCTTGACTGTCTTATAGCAAAGACCTTCAAAGTAAGTTGTCCTCTCTCAACATGGTGTTTCAAATAAATACTAAGCTATGAGGAGTAGATCTTTCCTTACATCTTTTCCTTTCTTATCCAGGACTACCTAACTCAGGTGGACCCAACAGCCAGCCTGGGCCTGTCCTCCGATTCACTGCACACCTATCAGCTGACCCAGGGAGAGCAGCGGGTGATAGGAGGGGAAAAACCTCAGGCTTCACCTTTTCATTGTCTCGGTAGTGGTTCTGCCCGAATATTTGTCACCTTGAAAGGTTAGTGAGTGTATTGGACTTTAAGTAGAAACTATATCAGGAGTTTAACCGAAGTTTTGCATCATTTTATTGTCTGTTTGTTTATGGTGTAATCTCCTAGTAGTGCATTTCTTCAACTCTGCAGTTGAACATTTGTTCCAAGTATATATTTAAGTGTATATTTAAGTATATACTTAGATTTTATAATAAAGGGCTACAGAATGAAAAACCACTACATTTGCAAGTATTAAATAGTAAATGCACCTCTTGCTTCTCTCTTCCATGCGTCTGCTGCTCTATAGGTCTCAGAGAAAAATGTGTTGACTCACTGGTGTTTGAGACTCTGATTCCTAAGCCTATGATGCTGCATTACATCAGCCTGCTGCTGAAGCACAGGCGCCTGGTTCTGTCTGGGCCCAGTGGGACAGGAAAAACCTTCCTGGCTCAGCGTCTGGCCCACTACCTCCTGCATCGCAGCCGGACAGACTCATCTGAGGCCGACCACGAGCCCTGTCCTCCGGGTCGCAACGCTGTTGTCACCTTCAACATGCATCATCAGTCGCCGAAGGTAAAGCAATGCAGATTTGAATTTTTTCATTGGCAATTATCAGGGAATTTCATGGATTCATACACAGTTTATTTAACTTTCTTTGCTTTCAGGAGTTGCAGTTGTATCTGTCCAATCTAGCAAATCAGATTGACAGACACAGTGGAGAAGAAGTTCCATTGGTTGTTATCATAGATGACATTAGCGATTCAGCAGCCACCACTGAGCTTGTTAACGGAGCGCTCACCTGCAAGCATCACAAATGGTGAGTGTCATTAAACAGTTCCAGTTTGGCTTTAAACCCTATATTGATACAAATGTAAACAGGATTTACTCTGTGTATGTTTCAGTCCTTACATCATTGGAACGACCAATCAGCCAGTGAAGATGACATCTAACAACGGCCTTCATCTCAGCTTCAGGTGAGCACAAAGCCAGTAGATCTTTGAGGTGCCTTTTTTGCAGTGAAACATTATTAAATACAACATTATTCTACTGTGGAGACTCAAGATTTCTTGCACATGGTTGCAGGATGGTGATGTTCTCAAATAACGTGGAACCAGCTAATGGGTTCCTGCTGAGGTACCTGCACCGTAAAGCTGTGGAGGCCTACCAGCCTGAGGAACAGGACTCAGCACGCCACCAAGCTCTACTTTGTGTACTTGACTGGGTTCCTCAGCTCTGGTACCACCTCCACACGTTCCTGGAGAAACACAGCACTTCAGATTTCCTTATAGGTGAGATATAGTGTGTGCAGTAAGGTAGAAAACACGGATACCTGGATATTTGCAGCGAGTAATAAGAATCTTTGTCTTCCCAAGGTCCCTGCTTCTTCCTGTCATGCCCAGTATCAGTGTCAGAGTTCAGGCAATGGTTTATTGACCTGTGGAACCACTCCATCATACCATATCTGCAAGAGGGAGCCAAAGACGGCATCAAGGTGAACACAAGCATAAGTGTAACATTAATGGTAAAAACAAAGTCAGTGTCTTTTACTCTTCATGTGTTGTTCAACATACATTTCTGTCTCACCCCTCAGGTCCACGGACAGAAAGCAGTATGGGAGGATCCAGTTGACTGGGTGAGAGGCACCCTCCCTTGGCCTAATGCACAGCAGGACCAGTCCAGGCTCTTTCACCTACCTCCCCCCAGCATAGGTCCACTCAGTGAAGAAAAGAAGCCCCCCAAAGATACACCTCCACCCAGCACGCTGGAGTCAGACCCACTGGTGAGTGAGATGGGGACTAGTTAATGCCAGCGGGGAGTCATAGATGTGTTCATTTTGGGCACACTTGTGTAATGCATGTCAAGAAATATTAACATATCTGTTAATTTGATATTTGACCTCTCGGTCCCTCCCAGATGGCGATGCTGCTGAAGCTCCAGGAGTCGGCCAACTACATCGAGTCTCCAGAGCGGGAAGGCTGTCTGGATTCCACTCTGCAGGCTACACTCTGAGGATCACACGTGACTTTAATTCATGCTATGGAGCTTTGGCGTCTTTATTACAGCTAACGCACCAACCAACCGCAGTCCCAATGAGACTTTAAAGACTCGATAATAAATGTTGCTGTGTGCTCAGTGAGCAGTTACAAAGCAAAATGTAAAGCAACTTTACACAGAAGGTGAATATGGACAAGGAGTTTGCTCTGCTCTGGTAACAGAACATCAGAAAGGCAATTAAACTGCTTTCATAGGAAGCTGTGATGATCATGTCAGGGAAAGAGATTGATTTGCCTCTTCTCTGTCTTCAGTTTGTCCCAGTTGAGTTGTTGTTGAGTTTGCAAATGCATGGTAACCAGAATAGTATGATGCAAAGTACTACCTATAATCCTACTGATCAAGACCCATTTGTTCCCTTTCTTTTGTTCTTGTTGGACTGCCACAACTGTTACCACAACTGTTGGTGCTTCCTGTGTTTATTTTCAGAACGAAATTCAATTGAGTAAGAGTCTGAATTCCCAAAAGATAGGACCATAACTCAGCAGCAACTAAAAAAATGCACTTTATTTTCTACTTGTGGTAGTTGGATTTAATCAGGCTGTGTCAGTGACTGTGTATCAAATGAGGGACTATCAGTGTGGCCACATTGTGCAATTTGTTGGTATTTCCTCTAGATGGCGACACCTACTGATTCCTGCATCAGTGCTCTCCTGGTGAGATTTCTGTCTTGTTAAAGGTGCTCAGTAGTACATAACACACTCAATAACAACAATAAAGATAGCCTTGAATGTTTGTTTTTTTTTTTTTCAGTTCAGCCATTTGTGTCATTCAGAGATATCATGGATTAGATTCTATAACTGTGAAGCTGTACGTAACATGCATGAGTGAAAAATTAACTGAATACTGAATCAGATTTAGGATCAGTCTGTATAGAAAATGTCAACATCAGTGGTTTATTCCAGTAATATACTGATTTTATAACCACATAAACCGACCTAAACTGATCCTTAACTCAACATACTGTATTTAAACACAGAAAAAACTGCTTGTTTAATTAGTCTGGCTGCCATGTCTGGCTATGCTTGCATACATTCTGTATTTACATATTGGTTTAAAAACTTTTCTTGTAATAGATGAGGATACAGCTTTGAAAATCTTCATTTTGTAAGATTTTATACTGAGTCACCTTCATCTCTAAACAGTAACTACCACCCACTATGTATACTAATCATGCCATTATCGTTAGCCGCAGGCAGCACAGAGGCATACTTATTGTCACTGTTATGAGGATCACGAGGAAGCGAGGGAGACCAGTAAAAACCGTTGTCATCATGTGACAAAAATATGTACAAAAAACATATACCTTCCTCTTTATATCTTTTATAACTTTTTTCGATGTGCTGAAGTCAGTTCCTTCCTCACACGCGATGTTAAGAGTTACAGTAAGATTAAGGGCTGGTTATAAGAATAGCTGACTCATTTGTGAGTGACTTCTGCCCATTTCTTTCCTTCATTGGTTTTCACATAATATACACTGCCCGTCCAAAAAAACTAAGTCACCATCCTGATTTAACTAAGCAAATAGGTAAGAGCCTTCCTCTGGATAATTACTGCAATGATGATTATGTTCCAGCTGGCAACAAGTTATTTTAACTGATGCAGTGAGTAGCTTTTCATTAACACTTCCTGTGGTTGCAGAAAAAATGTTAAGCAGTTTCAGAGTCAAATTATTGTCATGCATGCAAAAAACATCTAAGGAGACTGATGAACTACTAAAACTGGGTTAAGAACTGTCCAGTGGAAGAAGGTCATGTGGTCTGAGGATCAGGGTAAGAAGTGAAGCAGGGTCCAACTCTAATCATCAGTACAAGATCTTGGCAAAAGATTAATGCAACTCTGGAAGGGAATAAATATTGTGACATTACAGAAGCTTATTGAAACGATGCCATGGTGAATGTGCACCGTAATCAAAGCTAAAGGTCCAACTAAATATTAGAGTGTGTGACTTCTTTTATTGGATGGGCAGTGTATGTTAGAGAGTACTCAAGAGTATTTATTGCTCATATGTTGACTTGTGGGATGAAGGAAAGTATAACAAGATGTGCAAGAGAAGGAAAGTGCAGGTAGCAAACTTTCTTTTTTTTTATTTATTTCTCAGCTCTGTTCCCTCTTGACCCTGAAGTACCTCAAACTACCATTTTCTGTCCAGACGTTGCTCAGCTTTCCAAATGCAGTGCTGGTGGAAAGTAGAGGACATGATGCCTACGTTTATCTGTGCCTGAAACACAGTTTGGCCTAAAGCTGCTTTTGAGCTGCTATCTACCACATGGAGGCCTCGATTTAGAGGAAACAACATCAGTTCCTCTCGCCTACTCTGATGTCACTTCACTTTCATGTCTTCACCTAGAAGACCCAGATTTGGGTCGAGAGTGGGTTTATCGAGTCGGGCCTTTGGCTGATAGTGAAGACGAAGTGTGAGTCAGTTCGGTCTGCAGTAGATGAGAATGTGTATCATGACTGGGCTGCTTGTGTGTGATCTTAGAGGAGTCGCCTGAGACTTGTGCAAGAACAGATATTTGCCTGGAGATGAAATGTCAATGCATGTATACCTGATGTGTTCCCAAAGTTTTGTTTTCTTGGACCTGTCACACTTAAACCTTATCACGGGAGGGATTTTTAATAACTGGATATCTTGCTTTTTTTTCCACATTGTATTTAAGAGCAGACTTTTGTTTTTCTTACGCAAATATTTGTAAAGTTTTCTTTCTCTTTTGTACATGACATCACTATTGTACACACTGTAAATAGTCAGTGCATCTGCGACAACAATCACTCAAAAGTGTAGAGATCTACGAGATGGCTTGGCCCCCCCCCCCTGTATGCAGATAGCGGACGTCCACGGTGGTTTTATTGTCATCCTCCAGCAGGAAGGAGCACTTGGCTTACAACGTGGGCCTAACAATGGTTGTATGGCATGTCTCTATAACCACATCAAATCCCATATGTCTAACATTGAATAATGGACTTAATAAAGTCATGCCATTCTTCACACCAAAGCCTCTTTGTCGTTTGCTTTCATTGTGTTGTCCACTAGATGGCGCTCATATGAGCTTTTTATTATTTATGAGGATGTGTGGTCATTTAATAGTACGTGGTGATATTAGGCACGGTAAGATAGTACTTTGCACTTGTTAGGTGAATGTTTAACTGTTTTTAAATGTGAATATGTGCGTTATTTGCATTCAAACTAGGCCGGACCTGCCCTGGCTGTGTAGGTCCACACACAGATGAGGATGTGACTAAAGTGGGGGGGGGGACTTCAAAGTCAGGGAATGGGTGGAGTGGCCTGAGAGCCCACTCCACCAGCCCACCAACCCTCAGGCTATATATATTACCTAAGACACCCCGGCCTCCTTCATCCAGAAGACTGGATTTGTGTCAGCACCATGCCAGGAAAACCTGCGCCCATCAAAAAGGCTCCGGCCAAGAAGGCTGCCGAGAAGGCTCCCGAGCCCGTCCGGGAACCTGAACCCGCTCCGACCGAGGCTCCACCTGCGGAAATACCTGCGGAAGCTGCACCTGCGGAAGTTACTGCTGCACCTGTCGAGGGAGGAGCTGCAGTCACCGGCGCAGCTGAAGAGCGCGCAGCAGGTACCGTGGGAATAAAGTCACCGTATTTATTTATCGTTTCCGTGGAAGAGGAGGAAACTGTCCTCACTAATCTGATGTTGATTAACTTAAACACAAAAGATTAGGTCAAATAATCCAACCTGTCACCTTAATGTAAACTGAAAACATTAGTTTTACAGAGTCTGCAGTTAAACACGTGGAGATCACATTGGACATTCAAATCCCTGAACTAAACTGTGGCTTTTTATTATGACAAATTCAGTAAAGTGCAGTAAAAATGCTTTTTCATATTGTGCACGTTTAGAGGTTTGAAACTGGAAACGGAAAAAGCTGTAATAAATTGATATGGCATTTGGTTTGGACTGGCCTCAGTTATTTCTTAATGCGTATAAAGCTGAGCCAACTCATCTCAGAGATCTTGGCTGGATTATAGGATGGGCTGTGTTAGGGTGTGTGTGACATTTGATCTCTGTGTTTTTATGGTGCGTCTCTATCTGGAAAGGCGGTGGTCTTCTGCTATGTGCAGGTGTCTTACAGTGTCTCTGGAGCAGGGTCACCTACCATCCCTTCTCACGCAGTGAATACTGAAGGCTTGGCTCACACCACTCTGCCTCTCTGCCTGCTTCACTGGGGAATATGTTGATCAAATTAGCTTGACACTGATTGATTCCCTGCATGATTAATGTTATAATGCAGGCCACTAATTGGCTTTCCTAATGCCATTTTAACAAGCTGCGGGGGGGCCGCCGCCTCTGCTTCAGGTGCTCCTGCAGACAGTAAACATAAACCACCACAGAGACAACAGCATTACTGCTGCCCGACACAATATTCATTATTTTACCTTATTTAAAAAGCCTCCAGTTAAGTGCCATCCACCACACCTTTCCCCAGCTGTAAGAACAACTGGATTCATGACAAAACATTGAACTACACTGTATCTTTTCCAGATCACCAATTAGAAATCGAACTGAGAAAGTTTTGAAAAGTTACAAATTGAAATGTTTCTATAGGGTGAAGATGTAAACAATTAACATGTGTCTTGTGTAATGCTAGCTGCTCCCGCAGAAGCTGCCACGGTAGAGGAGCCACCCAAGGCCCCAACGCCCCCACCTCCAGCAGGTAACATCAACATTTATACTCTCACTCTGTTGTCTGCTTTGTCCTGCTTTAAACTCTCAAGTCTATGAGAAACTGAACTGTCTTCCCGAAAACGGTAAAAAAAAATATTGGTTATTATTTCCACAGGCAGAGGTTATTATTTATGTATTGTTTTATCTGACCAACATTCCCACGATATTCAGTGTGCTACAATCAAGTATCAAATTCCCACATTTGAGAAGCTGGAACCAGGAAATATTTGAATTTTTTACTATTAAATATACTAAAACCCTTTTTTTATTACAAAATTAGATCAATCAGTTCTATTTCAGGCAATGAGGTTATTAACACCTTTGCAGTAATTTAAAAAGTTTAAGAGCAGTAATTAGAGAAGTAATTCCAACAATCCATTAGCAGATTAAACTGAATATTAAATTGTAAGTATATTCAGAACTGGTTGATCAGTTGATCAGAGTTTTCAAGCCAAAATGTATAGATAGATCTTTATCTAAGTGAAAAACATATTGTGGCTAAAGTAATAACACTAAAGAATTTTGATCTTTCATGTCTTTGAGAACAACCGTAGAAACCTCACTGTAGAAATGGAAAAAGTATGTGAACCCTTTGAATATAGGCCTCAAAAAAGCTAATTACATTCAGGTGTTAGCATAACTTCAGAAAATTAGTTTGGAGGTGTGGACTAGAGCTACTTCAACTGACAAACAACACTCTAACTGCTGCTCCGCACAAGAAGAAATAATAATAATGACTTTAATACTTTATTGATAACCTTGGGAAAATTGTTGTTTGGACAGCTGCAGTAGATGACAGTGCTACTGTGGGATTTCAATGTCTTGTCCAAGGGCACCATGACATGTAGCCGGAAGGAACCAGGAGTCGAACCACTGAGCCTGGAGTTTATAGACAACTGCACTACCAACTGAGCTAAATGTCACCACAAATACACTTATGTGAGCCAGACCTCACTAAAAGGAGCTTTCAGATGATCTACAATCAATTTACATAAAGCTGGAAAGGGTTACAAAGTGATGTCAAAGATGATAGAAATTCACCAGTCTATAATCTACAAATGGAGAAGTTGGGTGATGCAACAGGACAATGGCCCAAAACACACAACAGAATGCCTTAATGAAGTTGGAGTGGCCAAGTCATGGCCCTGACCTCAACCCAAAAGAGATGTTATGGAAGGACTTTAAAAGAGCCACACATGAGACGTCCAAGGAATATGACAGAACTAAAGCAGCTTTTATGGTTGTTGTCAATAGAGACATGAAAGATCAGATTTTGTGTGTATGTGTTATTACTTTAGGTACATTATATTTAGAGTTAATACTCTTGACTAAGATGAACATCAGATCATGTTTTATGACAAATGAATGGAGAAAACCATGAAATTCCAAAAGGTTCACATACATTTTCCTGCCACTGTAGTTTCACACAAAATGTTTCACATTTTTCTAATTTTTTTAATTATTTAAATCTAAATCAACAGATGGTCATTAGTAGCACATAATATAGATAATAAATCATTATTATCTGTACATCCATTATCATTCCAGCTCATGTTTCTGTCGTCCGCTTCAGTAAATAAATTGCTCTGTTTGATCCCCCTTCAGTCCCCACCAGTGCTCCTCTGGATGTATCTGTGGATGATGTGAATGACTCCAGCCTCACCATTAAGTGGAAGACACCGGTGACCATTGGAGACTCTGGGCTGAATGGATACACCATCGAGTACCGCAAAGATGGAAGTAAGCATGTTTATGTGTGTATGTACAGTATGTGAGGCTGCACCTGTCCCCACAGCGTCAGGAGGCAGATAGACTCATAACTGCGTCCTGGCCGTATACGGCAGGCAGCGTTTCACTGGCTGTCACTGTATCTCCTGACGCCACTTTTAGAAGAGCTTGTTTGCTCGGATGACAGCATGCCCTCTGAGGTTTCATGATGGTGGCCAAAGTGTACTTTTTATGGGCAAGTTGTTTGTAAACTTGTGTCGACAGGTGATAAACCCCCTAACGTGTCCTATTGAGTGATGTTTTACACTCAATAAAGAAAAATGTAGGAATAAAAACCAATCAGAGTGAAAATGGCACATAAACCATGTGTTAACGCACGCTCCTGGTTTCCCTGCAGCATCAGACTGGACTGTGGCTAACGAGGAAACGACCCTGGCCAACCGTTACTGCATTACGAACCTGACAACTGGTGACCTGCTGCATGTGCGCGTGGTGGCTGTAAACGCCGGCGGTCGCAGTGAACCTGGTACACTTGCTGAACCTGTGCCAATTCGTGAGATTGCTGGTGAGTAGCAGCCGGTGGTATTTCTCAAGCTGTACAACAGACCATGTGGAAGTGTCTCCTTAAAGGGAAGCTACACTCTGTGGAAGGGGCTACAACTATGTCTTGGTTGGTTCGATTAATTTCTGCTCTGTATCTGTGGAGCTTTAGATCAGTGAATATGTTTCCAAAAATAAATGTTACTCTATAATAGTCCCTAAAGTCCAAAAGAAGTTTCTCTTCAGAAATAGTACACTAGTTTTCGCCTCTATAAAAACAAAATTGTGTGTCTGTTTGCAGGCTATCTATCAAGAGCTCTCCGATAGTTCTAACTTGTGACCTATCCTTAAAATACTCATGTTGCAACAACGAAGGCAAAGGTGCTTTTAACTGCTGCGGCCTAAGATGGACTTCACAGATGTTCACTCATAAATCCCGCTGGTGCTGACAAGTGCTTTCGTTAGCTGTAGATCATGCTTTCATTAGCATGTACACACATCTTCAGTATTTTTGCAGGTTTGACACCACAAAGAAGACGATTAAAAAAAACGCACACGTTTCTTATTTGCATATTTATTTTACTAAATAATATCTACAGTGTGGACTTCCTGCAGTTACCACCCTAAAGAAAAAAAGAAAAATGGAAGATATGTCTACTTATTTATCAAAAATCAAATATACCAACATACAGCATACATCTTATATATATCTAGAGCAAGTGTTGCTTTTTTGTTTTGACGGCCTGAGCCTGAACCATTAACTGACAGTTAAACTGTGAAAACCTTTATCAATTTAGCTCTAGGAGTGTAATCTCACTGTGACTTTCTCACTAAAATGAATCTATTCATAATGTAGCATTTACATTTTCATATTCATTTTATTTTGCCGTGATAAACTTGTTCCCCTGTCTGTTTCTTACAGCTAACACAACAAATATTTCTTCTCATGGTGCTTTGCTTCAAATGTCTTCGCTTTGGCTTAGACAGTTTTTCATGTTAGTTTTTCAATCCTCTAATTTAATTGCTTTATTTTAATTTGAACTATTGGCTTCTGTTCCTGTTATAATGGTTTGCATTTAAAACACATGTGAACCCTCATTTCCTGTCCTCTCCCTTCTACTGTCTGTCATAAGAGGCACAAAAGTCTGCAGGACTGCACATTGACACCTTGCTGAAGTCACACTGACAACATTTCCTTTCTTTTTAACAAGGGTGGTTTTGTGGTGCATTTGTTTCCACACGTTGAGTCACGTTGATGTACCGTGACCTGAGCTGCCGGAGTTATCCACTTTAAGAAGGACAGCATGCTGTCTCTGAGCATATTTCCTGGTCGGGGTTCAAACAGCTGTGAACAAACAGGAAACTCTAGTGGAGGAATGCTGCCGTGCACCAGAACTGTTGGTCAAATGAGGGGAATGAAACATTAGCCTAATTGATGGATTATGAGCTGGTGGTTGTGGGGTTAAGTTCCGCTGTGAGTCTTTCACATACTGTCCTGATCAGACACCTATCTACATCCACCAGCTAAAGACACGCTGTCCTGCATATGCTGAAAGCCCCCCACAAAGACACTTTATCCAGAGTCAAAGACAGATTATAGATTGTTTGCTGGAGGACTTGCTGGCAGCTGGATGCTATAATGCCAGCAACACGTCTGGGCATTGCTAGGAAGTGTGCTGATTAGCAGGGATCAGTGTTTGAATCAAATCTGGAGGGAGACCTGAGCTTCATGGCAAATGATAGCTGCAGGAGCCGGATCCCGGCCTCTGCAGCTGCATTATGGTGACAAATGTTACAACAAGGAGGATGAAACCCTACGGGCAAGAAACCAAGTGAGATGGAGTTAGAGAGTGTGACTGTGTGATAGCTAGGAAAAGATGCATAGGAGATTGATGGCAAGTGAGATATGAGGACATTTAGAGTGACAGAGAAGGGACACAGTCTGCAGCAGGGTTAGTGGGTGATGGAGGGCAACAGCTTGGCGGTATTATGTATCATGTAAGCCCAAAGAGATTTTCAGACATTTGCTGCTTATGCAGAAACCTGCGAGAGATGCTTAGCACCCGACCTGAACGAAACCAACCAGAATAGTGACCGGGTACATGCCGTGCTCGTCCATGATGCAGTTTCATCCTCCTGATTTGATTCACAGCTTAAGTATAGTCTCAATTTCTTTGGGAAGCTGCATTTGTAGTTCAGTGTTTCTAGATGTGTTGTTGTTGTTGTGATGGCTCCAGTCACTTAAAAGTGATGACATCTTCCTGCTGCTTCTTTATACACGACATGTGTCAGAGTTCAAGACCCGCTCGTCACCAAAGCTATTTTAGGATCTGCTGGATGCAGTGTCTGGATGCCTTTTCTTTTTTCTTTTTTTTTTACCTCTCTCTGCCCAGATACTGTACATTTTCTCACACACATGCAGACACACTGAACATTTCTCCAGCTATATTTTAATGTTTATACCGTATATGTCGTTTTCTGTTCATGACTAATTCTAACCATCAATAAGACTGGGGCCTTTATTTTAGCTATTGGGTGGGATGTTGTTTAGTGACTGAATTTCAAATGTTTGCTTGTTTTAACCAAGTGAAAACCTAAAGATATTCAATCATCTATTTATATGATAGAGAAAAGCAGTAGTCATCTACTATTGTTCCAGTGCATACATTATATACATTATAATTGCCCCTCTATTCAAAGGGATACATGTACAGCATCACTTTTTCTGAGAACATCTAGTGGTTTACTAACTTGTGGGTTCATTTCGGCTCCATCAGCCATGAAGCTTTCCCTAATGCTGTGAGGTGGATGATTGATCTACTGTAGTTGTCCAAGTGATGTTATTCCAAATTTACCTGAAACAAATCAGTTGCATAAAGGGAAAACAGATGGTGGATGATAAACGCGCCTCACTTTTTTTTTTTCTTTTAGACCGTCCTAGGATCCGTGTGCCCCGCCTTCTCAGATTGCGCTACATCAAGAAGGTTGGAGAGCAGATCAACTTGGTCATCCCCTTTCTTGTAAGCTAGCACACACACACACACACACACACACACACACACACACGGTGTATAGTTTATGACCTAGAAAACTTTACCTACCTTCCTGTGCCTCACCTTTTTTCTCAGGGAAAGCCCAAACCTGTGGTGTCCTGGCTTAAAGATGGTCAGCCTTTGGATTCAAAGAGGGTCAACATCAGGAACACTGACAAGGACAGCATCTTGTTTATCCGCACTGCCCAGAGGGAGGACTCTGGTGTTTACGAGATGACTGTTAAAGTGGACAGCTTTGAAGACAAAGCCACCCTCACCCTTCAGATTGTGGGTGAGTTGCACATGTCATGCATATCTGGTAGTTCAGCCGTGGCAACTGGTCTTCCTTCTTGTTAGGTCAAAACGTTTCGCTGCTCTTTCATGTAGCTATGTTTGCACCCACTGTAAACAAGCACGTACATATGTGCACATGAAAACACGCCAGTTACTTTTGGTCTCACAAGATGGGGAGAAGACACGTTTCATGCCTTGAGTAAAACGCTGGTTATAATTTTAATCTGTAAGGTAACTGTTGTTGTGTCTCCTCAGAGCGGCCTGGTCCTCCTGCCAGTGTGAAGCTGGTGGACACCTGGGGCTTCAACGCTGCCCTGGAATGGACTCCTCCCAAAGATAATGGCAACACAGACATTACGGGATACACCGTCCAGAAGGCCGATAGGAAGACAGAAGTACGGCAGATACTAAAACATAAATACACATTCTTCACACCAATCCAACTACAGTACATTGTCACACTGTGTGTTGAGGATGTAAGCCAGATTAAAAGCTGACATTAACAGTAAGTTTGCTTCATATAGTAGATCATATCTTCTTCTAAGTAAAAAATCTGATTTCTCTCATTGATGTTGACACACAAGAAATTAATTGCAACTTGAATTGTTCAATTGGCAACAGGAAGGAGAACAACAGGTCACAGTCAGGAGATTGGCAGGTGTTGGTAGATTTCAGAAGCTGCAAAAATCAGCAGACACCGATGATCTAACCGAAGATGGCGAGCTAATGATCTGTTTATTGACTTATTTGATTTTAAGATTGGATCATTTTTCCTGTGGAAACTGTGCTAAAATAAATCTGTTGTTTCTCCACCTACAGGAATGGTTCACAGTGCTGGAACATTACCACAGACTCAGTGCCACCATCTCAGACCTCATCATGGGCAACTCGTACTCCTTCAGGGTGTTTGCAGAGAACCAAGTGGGCATCAGTGAGAAGAGCGCTGTCACCAAAGAGGTGGCTAACATCCAGAAAACAGGTGACCTTTTGTAACACGTGCAGTACTTTAATTGTCCTCGGGTCATTTTCTAAATATGATGAACGGTTTAGTGGCTGAGCTGCGCTATAAGTGGGTGCTTACAGTTTAATGACTGTGAATGTCTGGAGCGTGTGTTTAAAGTGTTGAAGAGTGGAAACAGCCGTGGCACTTTTTTAATCATTAGAGGACAACTGCCTGCTCAGCTACTATAGAAATCATTTTGGTAACATTCTCATTAGTATGCTGTGTTACTGCTGAATTACTGTTGACATGTAGCCACTGTCTTAAATAAGAACCAAAGCATCATGTCTGGATTGAGAATTGTACCCAAAGATTCTTCTTAAATTAAATATTTGTTTAAGTTGTCCCTTTAAAAACACTTGAATTCAGACTGGTGTTGTAATTTTACAGACAAAACCCAGATGTTTACCGCGCTGCATGCGTTCACAGGTATCGTCTACAAGCCTCCTGAGTACCCGGAGCACGACTTCAGTGAGGCACCAAAGTTCACCACACCCCTCAACGACCGTGCAGCCACTGTGGGATACACCACCAAACTGCTGTGTTCTGTTCGTGGTTCTCCAAAGGTCAGACATACAGTCATACTCTTTATAGAGAGACTCATGCAGTGTATTATAGGTCTTCAAAAGTCCTAAACTAATGGAATTCAGTTTCCTCATAAAGGGCCTGAGAAGTTTTAATGTTTTAAAATGTATTTTTATTTTAATTTGAGCTGTCATGCACTCCAATTCCACATAAGTTGGGGCAAAATATGCATAATAACAGAATGCAGTGATGGGTAAATATTTTTTGAGACATGTTGCTGCTATTATTTTCAAAGATTTGGAGATAGGAGATTTTCAAGTCATTGTTCTTATGTAGATTTTGCACACTTTGCACACTTTCACGACTGTTTTATAACTAACTGGGAATGTAGTTTAATTGATGTGACAGTGGATTGCATGAGATTGTTTCAGGAGTTTCATTCATTACAATTCAACCTGTAGCAAACCCCGTCATTACTGTTAGCTAGAGTAGCTGTAGGATATGTATTAAAACTTTAACCTCAGTAATTAATCATGTTTTAATTGACTGATTCATTTAACTATACTCAGGAGCTTATATGTAGGTTTGTCTTTGCTAGTAAACTGAAAATCTTATTTTTGATGTTAAGCATTCTTAAAAAGTCAGCCTGGACTTGCATTTTTAAGACTAAAAGTTAAGCAAGAATAAATCTAACGTTTGTCAGCAAAAAATAATAATTGTATTTTGCAGAATACATCCCTATTCATGTTACCACTGCAGTATGAACATTTGTTCTTATCACTGCGCCCCCCCTTTATGCCTCACTTATAGCTAATGCCAGCTGCTGATTGGTTGGTATTTTAACCTCTGACTGAATATTTGGAGTTCATGCTCACTTAACATAGCAAGGAGGGCCTAGGGGAACATCAGTAGATTTCTGTGGAGACGAGATGGCTATATCCTGTTGATATTTGAAGTATTTCTCATTTTAAAAAGCTGAATCCTGTTTTACTGATGTGGTATTTTAAAACATTTGTTTTTAGTAAAGTAAATAAATAATTTGAGTGTGTATTCTTCTTGATGTCAGTTCTATAAAGATCCTCTGTGGAACCAGGGCAGGGCTCACCCTGGCATTTCTATGTGAAGTTTGGGTATGTCGCTGTTGTTGGCAGCCACTCCTCAAGTTAAACATATCTTTACAGTTGTCTGGCTGACGCAGATTGCTTAGATGATAGGCCATAGTGGAAATGCAGTAGATCATACAGTACGTCTCAGCTGTCCGTGGCTTTTTACTAAGGAAAGCAGTACTCTGCACTGCTAATGTAGTTGAGACAAATCAAACAGGAATTTGTGTAGGCTTGGGTGACGCTCAACATGCCTGACTGGCAATAGATGGATGTTTTAAAGACAGTTTGGAGGATCTAAAAACCATGAATGTGCCAATTGTCTTTTCTGTCTGTCTATGAGTAAAGTGTAGTATTCTCTCGTGCTGTTTTGTCTCTCTCTCCTCTCTGTAAATTCAATGATCACACATTAATATCGACTGTAAGCGACATAGCATGTGTTTGTTGAGCTACTTTCTCTCCCGCGATTCAGTGTCCAGAGCCCATTGAGGTCCAGCAGAGGGACATGTAGCGTGATAAGCTGTCTTGCTGTCTCTGATAAAGAGCTGTCAAATGTAGTGGCAGAGAGCATGCTGAGAAAGACGAGCAGCAAAGACAAAGAGGAGACTGCGATAAGACGTATATCTTGTGTCCTCTCATGGCTAAGTGAAATGTTGCTGTATCACCAAAGGTACTATTTTTGCCACCTGTGCATGACTTTATCTTTGTTATCTGTGCGACTGTCTCTTGAAGTAACACACACATGGATGCCCAAAGGTAGAAGCATGATGGGACAGGAAAGGGACAAAGGAAGATAGAACAATAAGAACAGGAGAGATGAACGTATGGATGGATTTACATGGTTAATGTTTAGGTCGTGTGTGTTTTCGCTCCAGTAACACTCACCATATGAGGTAAACCCCAGAACCACCAAATCCATTGACAGCATGTGTTTGCTATCCTGTGAGGATATTGCTCCAGTATACGGCAGATACATTTTAATAACACTATGTTAGCAGCTCTGTAGAGACATATCTTTTAAATGCTAATATCAGCATGCCAAATGTTCACACGGGCAAATCTACTTCGAGTCAAATTTTTTTGACCCCGATGGTTGTGCTGATTCCTAATTCCATCTGGTGTGCAGATCCAAACTATGATCTCATGAAATAAGACACCCAGCTCTTCATATAAAAACAGCATTAAAAGCATGTGTTGGAGGTGTTGGTTTGCAACAGTATCATCATCAGCGGCATCATCTCTTCCACTGCCAAAGGCTCAAATATATTTGGTCCATGCCTGGGATCACAACATAGAGATTCAGTGAAGATACCAGTCACCTTACAGTTACTTAACATGTAGCCTAGTTCAACTTTCAGATTAAATCTTTCTCGATGAGCAGTCATGCCACTACATACAAGTACTTTGCAAAAGAAAATTGCTATAGCACTTTCTTGCAGTCTGTGTTCTTAAGAACATTACACAATTTACATGAAGAGCGTGACAGAAGAGATCTTAAAGGTTATCTGGATTCTATGGGCACCAATGTCGTACCAATCCAGAGGGGGACACTGGCACCTTTAAGCTATAGCGTTAGCATGACTAAAATTGTCTATGAAATATATTTAAGTTTGCAATTTTGTTTCCTCTCCTTCTCTTAGCCAAAGATTGAGTGGCTGAAAAATCAGATGGTCATTGGTGATGACCCTAAGTTTCGTCAGATCTCCAACCAGGGCATTTGCTCCCTCGAGATCCGTAAGCCCTGCAGCTTTGATGGTGGCGTGTACACCTGCAGAGCCAAGAACGCCCAGGGAGAGGCTACCGTCTCCTGCAAGCTCGAGGTCAAACGTACGTATCTCCAGGCAACCGATGGATCCAGTTATTGGTTAATAGCTAAGGCTGTTTATTCAGTGACGTTATTGTCAAGAAATTGCATGAAAATACTAAAATCAACAGTGTGTTAGTCTGACTTCCTCAGTCTGCCTGTGGCTCTCTGCCCTGAGTCTGTTTAAAAAATAAATGTCATAAGTGTGTGTGCATATACCTACTTATCTTTAAAAGTTAAATCATTTCCTTGCAGCAAACATCATTCACACATAAGGTAATAGTTAGTTTGTAGGTCATTTTTTTCAGCTGGAGATTTTGTGCACCAGGGAGTATAATTAGCAGCAGGGTGGTGAATGTGCAATCAACCATTAATAAAAGGAAACCGCAGTGCCCATTTCTTGTGAAAGGAGAACTTGTCAGCCTGTTAAACTGTGACTCCTCTATGTGTGTACAGCACAGAGTCTATTTGCATAGAGTTGTTACCTGTTAGTGGCAGAATTAATTATTCTAAATTCTCCAATTTGTCATAAATCACGGTTATTGTTTGTAAAATAAAACTATAATTATATTTCTCTCCCAACAGAGGTTATTCTTCCAGACAGTGACAAGCGCAAATAAACCAACATGTAAACCTCCAAAGGTAAGAAACGATAAGAATGTTTAGCAGCCCGGTGTTTTTGATTTGTAGGATTGCATTTCATTGCTTTCTGTTTTTCTCTATTTCTGTATAAAAGAAAATATCTTTCGATCATATGCTCCTGCCATCCCTATTACTAAACACAGCTCAGCTTCTACAGAAAAAGGTTGTGTGAGTGTCAGTGACAGACTCACACTGGTCCATTGTGGCCCTCTGTACATCCTTTACATTACAGTCCCCGCTTTAAGATGTGTTAGTGTGGCAAAAGTTGCTCAGTCACATAGAAATGCCGAATTTGATGTTTTACAGCTCTCAACTTTCTATTAATACCCTCACTGGGGGGCAGCAACATTTGTGTTTTGGTGTTGGCACTTTCATTTAAGCCGCAAAAATGCTTGAGTGGTGTAGCCTTTCAGCAAGTGCACAGGGGCTTTGCTCACAGTGTCACTTCAAATGCTGACAAGAGAAGACTGAATAAAGTCTTAAAAGCAGCATGTGCTAGTGGTGAATAACTAGGGTCACGGGATTTCTGTGGGATTCCCACAGGTTGGGAGTCAATTTCACCATTCATCATGTGACTGGTACGACACGGAAAATAGTCAACAGGAGCAGGCGGGACAGGATTTTTTATATTTAGATGCAGCTCTTTTATGACTAAAGGGTATTTTCTTTATTGTGAACATAATGCTAGTGGTTCTGTACAAAGCCAAAACTAAAACATATTCATGTTTAAAACATTTTGCTTTCAGATTTACAGCTATGACTATAGGACTTCAATTCCTGATCTTAGTTGTTTGACATTATGAATTGGATGTAGTTGTAGTTGTGCTACATGCACAGTGCAAAGTTAACCTTCAGCATAGCCAGGGACATGTGTGTTCACACTATGCTGCAAATGGCATTGCATGCCGTCCTGCTCAGCCCCTCCACCCCCACCCAAGTGGGACTTGAGTGATCAGATCTTAGTGCATCCTTAATGTGTTGTGTGGATGCATTCACACCTGTATATACAGCTGTCCACTCGTGATCAAATTACAAGAGCAGCGTCGAGTGCAGACAGCACCCTGTAGATGGCGCGATCATGCTTGTGAGTCTGCATAGAGTGACGAGATGCAGCTCCATGAGACGCAGCCATAAATGGGAGAGCCCCTTAAGGGGAAAATGGGGGATTACACAGGGTGCACCTTTGGGTGGGAGGGTAGGGGGTGATGTCAGCGCAGCACTCCACAGCTTCTAAAAATGGCTCCAGATGATGTGACACAGAGCAAAACTCTTCACATTACCATGAGTCAACAGGCTGAGTGGAGTGATGTTAGGGGAAAGGAGAATGGGCTAAGATGGCAGAAACTGAGCCAGAAAAGCCTTGATGGCAAATACACAGCAGATCTCACACATACACACATTAAGATCCTAACGTCCAGCATCCCTGACTGAGGTGATTAACCATATTTCTGCTCATTATCTTTCCACCAGTGCCTGTAAAGGATCAGCAGAAGTTCTCATATTTTAATGCGGGATTTTGTGTGTGTTTGTGCTTGTATGTGTGTGCCCACATCTAAGTGTGTGTTAATCTCTTGCTGTACAACTCTCTTATCTTGTCCAGAGTGTTTGAGGACGTGATAGAAAAAGTCAGGGCTGGCTGTGCAGCGATGTGTACATAATGAAGAACGGGACGGAACAACATAAGAGGATCTCTATATCTATTTCCACCTACTCCCTCAACTCACGCACTCCCTCTAGTATGCAGGGAAGAGTCATGCCACCCTACCCGTCCCAGTTTGCCCAATGTAAGTTATTTTAGTTGGTGACGTGTGAAAGACTATATTTACCATGTTTCTCTGTCTGCGTTACAGTATATAATGGATGTGCACTACTCAATAAATAAGTGAATCCACACCATTGCAATGACTGTATGGATGTTGAATGGAATTTCATTAGATATTTCAAGAATTTAGATGCTTAATTAATTAAGTGGTTTGGATTTATCTGCTGTCAGTCTTTTAATTGGAACTACAAAACCAAAGAAATACTACAGGTTGCAGAAATATTTCCTATTATTTTATTTATTAACCATAAGTATATAGAACCAAGTGTGCATGACTATGACAAAAGGGGAAGTCAGGTGTTGTCTGTGATTTGGGTCTTTTAACGTTGAGACAATAGGAAGGGTGTAAAGTGTCACAACTTCAGTGAGTAAACCTACTCCAGTTAAAATCCAATTGAATCATGGATGTTTTGAGGAGAACACAGAAATACATAATAAATGTCAATCTTTATTTTGTTTACTCTGGGTTCTTCATGTTGCCAATATTAATAAAAATAAATATTTCAGTCAAAAGATTATACTGTGTGTTGTATATATACGATATCGCCTGGTTACATGAGAGTGAGAGATTATTTCTCCACCCGGAACTATTTATAGGTTTGGGAAATTACCTCCCGAGGTTAGGTGTGTGGATATTCTTTAAGACACGCCCATTACCTGGCCACAGTCCCCCGGGGAGCCTATAAAGCGTCTGAGCTGGAGAGAGTCTATCACTCAGAGAACCCAGCACGTCTGGGCCAGACTGTGTAGGAGTGACGGAGCACTTTGAAGAGAGAGTCATCCGGGAGGAAGCGGCAGCATCTGCGCTGACTGACGGGGCGTGAAGGAGGTCTTCAGGGAAAAGCCACCTCAGACAGGCCCCATCCAGAGGTTAGAAAGGGGCGCGCTGAAGGGCCCCAGCACCACATCCAGGTCCCACAGAGGGAGCGGAGTGTGGGCCAGACAACCAGTAACACTAGAGAGCATGTCAGACCAAGTCAACAGTATCTTAAAGTACCACTGTCATCAAGTTCAATGTGCTTTGGCGGGAATGCAGTACACAGAGTGTCCAGTGTCTAAGGTGTGAATCATGGCTGTTGGAGATCATTCTTGTTCTGTGTTCTACTGACACCTTATGGCAGAGATGATGAAACAAAACGACAGCCTGAAGGACAGAAACACGCTGACATACAGTCTTATAGGAAGTCTGCACACAGCTTCAGGACTTCCTTCCTTCCTAAGATATCTCGCATGAAGTAACAATGTGAGATGTGCATACAGCAATTTTTTTATAATGTGATCTACTGTGATATTAGGGAGCGCTTTTCATTTGCACATCTAGGCAATGACATAGATAAAGACGAGTGGATGTCACCATGACATTTGTGGTTAACACTTTAAATTCACAGAAGTGTAAAAATATCTTAACACCTACAGGTAAAAAAATAACCAATATGAATATGCAACAAGTAAGTTCAGTTTTAAAGAGCTTCAGTTTTACTTCTGCTTTTTTCTTGACACAGATGCTTTAGTAGACATTTCTCACAGTCTGAACAACTTTTGAATAAAAAAGGAAAAACCTTCTGAATCCCCTATTTCACAGACACAAACTCAAGGGGTGTCAATACATTGACATTCTCACAACTCGTTTCAATTCCCAAAACACACTGCTCGTTTCTGCTGTCATTGTGGCAGAAATCAACACCTCGAAGTTATGTTGTTGAAAACAGGCATCTGAATGTGGTTGTGGTACCAAAGCGTTTCCTGTTGCTTAAAAAAAAAAAAAAAAGCAGATGTCAACGAGACAGGAAAGCTGCTGTCCTGAGGTGAGTTTAGAAATGATCTTGTCACACACGCCCATCTCGTCTGCAGTCAGCTTCCTCTGCTGAAGTTCACTGCACAGCAGATATGACTCAACTCAGCAGCACAGACTCTACATGTGCAGCTCAATGGAAAATGTGGCTTCTCCAGGTCTTCAGTGTCATGTGTAAGTTTTTGTATTAAGTTTTGTGATTTATCTCAAAGACTATTTTAAGGTACATTCAAACCTGAGTCGCACTAAATGTTCTTTCTTATTTGATTTGACAGATTTCACTGCTCTCTGTGGCGCCCAGACTCCTCAAAGTGGTAGGACACATTCACAACAGCTTTGAAGTGGTAGCTCGTGATGCATGTTAAATTGTCTAAAGCCTTGGACAAAAAGCGTCTATCAAAATTTCCAGTGACCCAAAAAAATATAAAATTAATTAAATATTCCACTTCCTAGTTGGCTTTTGCGAGTACTAACCTACCACACATTTATATATTGAACAATTTATGAGCTTGTACTGAATCCAATTCCGACCCAAATAATGTTTAGGAAGTAGATCATGAGTAAAGTTCGTATGAGGAACATGAAGTTCTTTGTTGTCATGACTGTGGCAGTTCCTACTAGTGCAAGTTTACATTTCGTCATTTGGTAAAACAAACCTCTTTACATGGTTGTCGTTGTTAAATGTTCCTATAATACATCATACACAGTGTTTTTTATTTTTTTGAGACCATCTCAGAGGTATTTCAAACCTAAAAAATGTCTAAGACAGCAGTGTGGGCTTGTGGTTGTGTCGCTCTCTCTCCCTCGCTCACAAACAAGAACACTGACTATTTCAGTATCAGTGTCAGCTCTGTTAACATATTGTCACATTTGAGAGGCAGTAATGATTAACGACTGCACCTAAACGTTTGTTAGTGCTGCTGTTGCTAATCAATGTAACTTCTCTACTTTAGATTTAAAGCACAGATACTGTTTGTTCTGATCTAAAGTCTGTCCTCCATATCTGTCCTCTCATCCAGCAGTCACTGATGTGTCCTCGAGTGACATTCCTCCAACCAGTCCTCTGCCAGAATCTACAACTGTCTACAGTAAGTTTGAATGCTTAGCCGTGTCTTAACTAAGAGTAAGAAACATCATGCTGCTTCCCTGTTTTTTTAGATTGTGTAGATTTATTGTGGACTACTTCCTGAAATCAGTCAGTATTTATAAAGTCCTGTTATTAAATCACCTTTCAAAGTGTTTTTAAATATTAACAAGTGGGTTTCAGTTTGACAACACCCATGAATAAAACCATCATGGGCGTTGTCAAAAAAACTTCAACTGACTATTATACTATTTTTAATGACGTTTCTGTTTTGTTTCTGAGTAACATCGTTACGACAGTTTCACACTGTTGTTTTCCGTAATTCAGATTCCATAATGTTTTTTTTCTTCTTTTTTTTTATGCTAAAACAATATTAGAGTCACATGCTGCACATTCATAGCTGTACCTATTACCAAAGTTATATCAATGAACTTAAACAATGTTTTACATGACTTGAGCATAATGGCATCTTTTGTTGTCCTAATATGACCAATAATATATTTAAATGAACTTCCAGACCCTCCCGTACCATCTCTGCAGCTAAAGTCAGCCTGGAAGGAGATTTTCCAGTCTGAGAAAGTGGAGTTCACTTGTAATATCGACGGCAGCTCTGACTGGATTATCAGCTTGCACAGAAATGGAGTGAAAGTTCAAGAATCTGATTCAAATTTGATGTTTTCTCAGGACAAATCAGTGCTTACAATCACTGCAGGAACACATAATGCTGGAATTTATACCTGTACAGGTCGTCACAAAACAAGGAATGTCAGCACTCAGCCTAGTAATTCAATTCCTCTCCAAGTTCATGGTAAGTGTCCTTTTGTTCGATCATCAATATATTTTCCTGTATGTCTTCACACAATATAATATAGCATAATGTAAAGGCTGATGTTTTCTTTTTTATTTCTAATTGTCAGAAAATCCCAGTCCCACTTTGAGCAAAAGTCCGAATTTTGACAAGATGTTCTGTGGCGAGTCGGTCACCTTCACATGCACGATCAGTGTGTCCTCTGGATGGGAATATCTGTGGTATCGCAATGGAAAACAAATAAATTCATCAACTATAAACGACTACACCATAAGTTCCCTAGATCTTTCTCACAATGGACAGTATACCTGCATAACCAAGAGATCTTCATTCGGTTCAGAAGTTGAGTTCTCCTCAAAGGAAAGTTCTCTTCAGGTCTCTGGTAAGCTCACATTTGTTACTGCAACCTTTTTATCTGGAAAACTAGCAATTTGAACAGCTAACAAGTTTTTCATTCCTTTTCCTCATCTTGTTCATCTGTAGAGAGTCATTTTAATTATGTTTTTTTGCGGTTTATGGTCAGCGTTCATGTCTCTAAATAGCATTGCTTGAACTTTACATTAATACAGCTATCTTAAGGCATCTAAAATCTTTATAGGTAGCATTAAATCAGTTACAATATAAAACTAGGTGACATGTTGAAAGAAATGGCTCATGGAGATGTACCTGCAGAAATATTACAATTTTACCAACATTTACAAAAATAATTTTACAGAATATTATAATACGACTTTTGGGATTCAAGCTGTAGCACCAGAAATCAATCCACTCCTCTCCACTCAGCCCACAGAAATGCGTTGTTGTATAATAAGAATAAATAAAAATGCTCCAAAACTCACCAGATAAACGGCCAAATCATCACTGTTTCAGTTCTGATGTACATTCTTGATGCACCGATGTGTTCTTGCACATCTTACCAACCAGAGAATTTCAGTTATTTCTATTATTATAAAGATTTAGGGACATTTCCATATATTTGCTCAGCAGAACAGACAGAGAGAGGCCTGGGTAGAGCGATAGTTTGTAGTTTTAGCTTGAATAGAAAAATACAGAATTGGTTTTACAGCTTTATGACAATGTTACAATGTGTGAGTATTGTAGGCATCATAAATATTGCACGTGCTTTAACAATTTGCCTAATAAAGGGACCACAAAGTTTATACGAGTCTTTCATTTCACCAAAACAATTTGCATTCAACTTTATCTTAATCTGATAAGGGCAATTACTTGTGCCACCAGAGGTGAAACAACATTCACTTTCAGTGAGGACATGTTCTTGGTAGATGAAAGTAATTTTATAAAAAACATTCCTATGTTTCAGAAAGTGCGCACCTCTTTATTGTACATTTGAAAACGTAATGCATCTGTTAATTTATGCTGTCTTGCTGTTGCCTGACGTCATTCCTGTTTAGGCCCTCCAAGTTACTTTGAATTTTCAGATCATGATGCTTCCGTTATTTTATTCATTTTCTGTCGAAACAGGATGTTGTGGTGTAGCATAACCCTCAGAAGGATAGCTCAGAGATGTGCAGTATGAAGTATGCAAGTAGCAGTGGAATATTTTGTGAGTGCTAACACACAGTGCTAACAAATAAGAATTCAGTCAGAAATACCCATTTAAACATAAACATGATTTATTGTAGACTTGTTCACAGTGACCTGACCTGAACACTTGTTCACAGTGTTCAGGTCATAAAGTTCAAGTTTTTTTATGCTTTTTTTTTATTTTATTTATTTTGGATTAATTTAGTTAATTTGGCTTAATTAAGCTGTAATTTAAAACTGCCATGGGCTTTATGTAGATTATCTTTCAATTCAAAGGAATATGTAAGGTGACTAATACGTTTCTCTCTCTGTAGAAATTCCTGTTCCATCTTTGAAGCTGATCACCCAGTGGCCTGATGTGTTTCCAGCTGAGAGTGTGATGATGAGCTGTGAAATAGTTGAAAGACATAACTGGACGTATACGTGGTACAGAAATGAAAAGGAGATTCAGCATAATAGTGCTGTTTCTTTTGACAAGAATGGAGCTACTCTTACTGTCAATTCTGCCTCAGCTGAACATGCAGGACAATATAAGTGTAAAGGACACATAAAGGGCAGGTCTGTCATGAGCATCCTTAGTTCTGGACTTAATCTCACGGTGTACGGTGAGTTTTATTTTCTAAAATGTGCCTAAAAAAACTTGTAAATTGATTTGTAGGTAACCATAGTACGAAGTGATGTTTCCAGGGGAGTCAGTTTACTTTAGCTGTCACATAAATGTGTCCTCTGGATAGAGCTACCTATGGGAAAATAATGAGAGTCCAGTCAATGATGCTTCAAATATACATTCAAAAAGCCCCACTGATATAAAAGTTGTGGGATCATGTGCATGCAAAGCAAAAAGAGGCATAAATCAACGCTTCCTTAAATATAATTATATGTATCTAGTGTGATTGACTCAGATAAAGCTACTCTCTCCATCAGTAAAACTTTGCATTAACACCGTGGGCGTTACAGCTTTAGCATTTAAAAATCACATTTAGGTATCATACAGAGAGGTTAGGTGAAATCAAAATCAATCATTTTTAAGTAGAGTATTTAGATGTCTTGTTTAGAGTGAAGACTGGAGGCAAACAGCCGGCCACTGGCTGCCTGGTGACTCCCTAATAAACATAAAATAGTTGATTTTACACTTTTTGTGCAGATAAAACATTATTATTGAACCTTAAACATGCTGTTAGGGGATTTAGACAGAACAGGGTAGCTGCTAAACTAATTCAGATTCAGATCCTTATTTGATATAATTTCCAGCTGTGTTTCTGCACTGTAGTGCACAGTCAGTTTTGATGCTGTTTTCTGACTGGTCAAACATTTTCTGAACAGTTTAAAACTTTTTCTTCTTCTCCTGATTGTGTTTTTAGATAAAAAGCCTAAACCTTTGATGACTCAACAGCCTGATGTTGGCCTGGTGTACACTGGAGAGTCAGTGACATATGAATGTAAAGTTGACGTCTCATCTGGTTGGAAATATCACTGGTTCAAAGATGGAAGTCAAATCACCAACGGCAGTAGTCGTTTGGACATCCGCAATGCCGCTGTGACGGAGAGTGGGCGTTATAGGTGTATGGCCTCAAGAAACCAAGCAAAGTACAACACAGAGCAGAGTGATGAACGGGTGTTAACGATATCTGGTGAGTTAAAGGAAGTTACTCTGTATACATGTCATGTACAATCAGAGAAATAATGCTGCTAAATATAGCTAGAAATAAAATATAGCTGTAGATGTTTCTTAGAATATTAAAAGTGACTAATGTATCTGCTCATTTTCAGAAATTCCTGTTCCATCATTAAAAAATGTCTCTAATTGGTTGGATGTGTTTCCAACTGAGAGTGTGAAGATGAGCTGTGAAATAGATGGAAAATCTGACTGGACATATACGTGGTACAGAAATGAACAGGAGATTCAGCAGAATAGTCCTGTTTCTTTTGACACAAGTGGAGCTACTCTTACTGTCAATTCTGCCTCAGCTGAACATGCAGGACAATATAAGTGTAAAGGACACATAAAGGGCAGGTCTGTCACGAGCATCCTTAGTTCTGGACTTAATCTCACGGTGTACGGTGAGTTTTATTTTCTAAAATTTACTTAATAATTAAAACTTGTAAAATGATTTGTAGGTAATGTTTTCTAATCTACACATAGATACGCAACCCAGTCTGACACTGACACATGAACCATAGTACGAGGTGATGTTTCCAGGGGAGTCAGTTTACTTTAGCTGTCACATTAATGTTTCCTCTGGATGGATCTACCTATAGGGAAATAATGAGAGTCCAGTCAATGACGCTTCAAATATACATTCAAAAAGCCCCACTGATATTAAAAGTTGTGGGGTCACATGTATGCAGAGCAAAAAGAGGCATAAATCAACCCTTCCTTAAATATAAATATATGTATATAGTGTGATATAA
The DNA here is from genome assembly GCF_900324465.2 of Anabas testudineus. NCBI lineage: Eukaryota > Metazoa > Chordata > Actinopteri > Anabantiformes > Anabantidae > Anabas > Anabas testudineus. The sequence goes on along the minus strand of NC_046616.1, from coordinate 13,828,010 downwards.
TTTCCAGCTGTGTTTCTGCACTGAAGCTCTGGTCAGTTTTTATGCTGTTTTCTGACTGGTCAAACATTTTATGAACAGTTTAAAACTTTTTCTTCTTCTTCTGATTGTCTGTTTAGATAAAAGCCCTAAACCCTTGATGACTCAACAGCCCGATGTTGGCCTGGTGTACACTGGAGAGTCAGTGACATATGAATGTAAAGTTGACATCTCATCTGGTTGGAAATATCACTGGTTCAAAGATGGAAGTCAAATCACTTAACGGCAGCAGTCAGTTTTTCATCCACAATGCTGCTGTGACGGAGAGTGGGCGTTATTGGTGTATGGCCTCAAGAAACCCAGCAAAGTACAACACAGAGCAGAGTGATGAACGGGTGTTAACGATATCTGGTGAGTTAAAGGAAGTTACTCTGTATACATGTCATGTACAATCAGAGAAGTTATGCTGCTAAATGTAGCTACAATTAAAATATAGCTGTAGATGTTTCTTAGAATATTAAAAGTGACTAATGTATCTGTTCATTTTCAGTAATTCCTGTTCCAATATTAAAGAAAGCTTCTATTTGGTTGGATGTGTTTCCCACTGAGGATGTGAAATTGAGCTGTGGGATGACGATTAACAGCACTAACTGGAAATATACATGGTACAAGGATGGAAAGGAAATCCACAATGATAGTGTTGTATCCATTGACTCGGATACAACTACTCTGTCCATCAGTCATGCTTCACATTCACACCGTGGGCAATACAGCTGCATGGGAAAACTCAAGGCCAGGCCTGTCAGCAGCAGCTTCAGTTCTAAACTAACACTGAAGGTTTATGGTGAGATTCATTGTCTTCTGTACTGACACAGTTTTTTTCTTTTTAAAAGATATTTAAAAATCATGTTCAGTTGTCATACCGAGAAAGATACAGTTGGGAGCTACAGCAAAAAAATAAATTTTAGTTTTTAAAATCATTTTTAAGGAACAGTTTGGGAAACATAGTATTTATATTTCTTGCTTGGAGTTTAGACTGGAGGCTGTTTTCCGATTGGTCAAACATTTATGAACAGTTTAAAACTGCTTATTGTTCTGATTGTCTGTTTAGATAAAAGCCCTAAACCCTTGATGACTCAACAGCCCGATGTTGGCCTGGTGTACACTGGAGAGTCAGTGACATATGAATGTAAAGTTGACGTCTCATCTGGTTGGAAATACCACTGGTTCAAAGATGGAAGTGAAATCCTTAACGGCAGCAGTCAGTTTTTCATCCACAATGCTGCTGTGACGGAGAGTGGGCGTTATAGGTGTATGGCCTCAAGAAACCAAGCAAAGTACAAAACAGAGCAGAGTGATGAACGGGTGTTAACGATATCTGGTGAGTTAAAGGAAGTTACTCTGTATACATGTGATGTACAATCAGAGAAGTTATGCTGCTAAATGGAGCTACAATTAAAATATTAAAAGTGACTAATGTATCTGCTCATTTTCAGTAATTCCTGTTCCATCATTAGAGAATGTCTCTAATTGGTTGGATGTGTTTCCCACTGAGGATGTGAAATTGAGCTGTGGGATGACGACTAACAGAACTCACTGGAAATATACATGGTACAAGGATGGAAAGGAATTCAACAATGATGTATCTTTTGACTTGGATAGAACTAATCTGTCCATCAGTCATGCTTCACATTCACACCGTGGGCGTTACAGCTGCATGGGAAAACTCAAGGCCAGGCCTGTTAGCAGCAGCTTCAGTTCTGAACTAACACTGAAGGTTTATGGTGAGATTCATTGTCTTCTGTTTAAAAACAGTTTAAAAAAAGATATTTAAAAACGTTTAGGTGTCATACTGAGAGAGGTACAGATGAAATCAAAATCAATCATTATTAATGTCAATTGTATAGTGTATATACTGTATAAATAGCTTCAGCTTCACTATTGCTAAACTCTGCAGTGTGATATAACCTATCGCTGTTATATTAATAGCAATGGCATTTTTATCAACCCCCAGATACGAAACCCAATGTCACACTGACACAGACACCTGAGCATGACTTGATGCACACTGGAGATTCAGTCTCCTTTTACTGTCACGTTAATGTCTCTACTGGATGGGAATACCTGTGGCACAAAGATAATAGTCAAAGTCTCATGTCTGGACCCAATCCAACCATCGTTTCTGTAGCGACAAAAGACTCTGGATCATATAAATGTCAAGTTAAGAGAGGAACCACTTTTAAATCAGATGAGAGTCGGACTCTTAAACTCAAAGTTGAGGGTCAGTTTTTCACTTCCTCTTCACATTTTTTCTATATGTGGACATGTTGAAGGGCCTTTTCAACGTTGTGGTTTTTTCTGCAGAGCGCCCAAAGGCTAACATAGTCCTGTTAACTGGCTGGTCGGAGGTCTTCTCCACTGATACCCTGATGCTCAAATGTGAAGTGCAGGAAAGCCAGGACATGTGGAACTACACATGGTAATACCCATCTAAAACACCCGTTTAGATTAAGGGTTCTAAGTATAATTTTACAAATAAAAATCTAACGATTTCAAACAGGTTCAAAGAGGGCCAGTCAATCAATGCGTCATACAGTGAGAAACATGCGGTCACGCCCCAGAATGACCCAGAACAGAGCCTGTACACCTGCCAGGGCATTCGCACCGGAAGACCATCTTATTCAAAACCCAGTGATTCTTTCAAGACCAAGAACCTACGTGAGTACGACTGAAGTCTTGAAGTGATAAAGTTTATTCTTAAAATGTTTTTCTATCATACTCATTGTCTGATTTTATTTTTGTGTGTAGTTTTGAAGAGGAGGGTGCTTCTTTCCATCTCAGGCTGTATCTTCTTTGGCATCATCGCTGTCTTCCTTGGGTGTATTATTCTCCGGGTGACGCGCAAACCAGGTCTTATTTTAGTTTATTTAGTTTGAGATATTTTTTTCAAGTTAAAGCTACTGTAATGAGTAAAAACGATAATGTCATGAATGAAGTGATGGATTTACAGACAGTTATCCCTGTGTCATAATAATGTGTGTCATCTCAAAATCCTCCATCTCATTGAATCTTTTCTCATCATGTAGTTCGTAATACTGACCAGCCAGAGGAGCCTAGCCTGTTTCTCTCTATGGCTCAGCTAAAGGACCGTGGTGGTATGTTGATGCCACAACAGGACACGTGGCTTTGGTTATCATTTCTGCATTTGCTGCATCAAAGATTATCTTCCGATCTATTACTATTACTATTCTTTGTGAAACCACCTGCAGAGTTTGGGCCTGACTCATGTGGTTTCAGCTTTGTTATAGTTCCTTCCTCCCTTTTTGCAGATGCACCCTCTCCAATGGTTGACTATATCACCGATGAAGAACTGAATGCACCAGCTAAAGGTAAGGAGCCCAGAAAGAAATAAAACTATGTTTTTTTTATAAAATAAAACCTTATTACAAATTGACATTATCTTCTTTCCTGACCCGACCTGCAGAAGAGGAGGGGAACGGCACAATCTGCAGTGAGACAACACCACTAACTATAACCACCCCAGATGAAGGTAATAAAGTTAAATTAAAGATGTATTTTTCTGATTAAATGTTTCAATATGCTAATGAGAGCTATGCTATGAAGCTGTTAATCTATTTGTCCACCTCTCTTTTTTTTTTTTTTTCCTTCTAGCTGTGGCAACTGAAAACCATGATAAAGAAGAGAACAACGGTGGTCTGGTTTCTTTCAAACAATGAGTCACATGATTGTGGCAGAAAATAATTACCACACAAAATGGACATGGTACAGCTGTGCAAAGCTCTAATGGTCGACTAAATTTTAAATGTATGGAAATTTAAGATAGCTGTGTTTACAGTAAGGTGTCTCACAGCCGTGCCACTGAGCGCTAAATGTTCTGAGGTTCACTATGTCTTAAAAGTGGAACATAGGGATTGTTTTAAAGGTTATTAATTATAGTAATATCCTGTAATAAACTGTGTCAGCGGTGTGAAAATGTTGTTTTTGCATTGCTAGATGAAATAACTCAGGATTTACCTGTTGTGGACTACAAATATCATATGCACCAGGTTTAATAAGAATGATGCAGTAGTTGCCAGATATTACTCACAGGCTGACATTGCCATAGACGTGTAACTGTATATTTTTGAAATTGAATTTTTACATTGATGAAATAGCTGTAAAGGCACTGATAACTTTCATTTATTATAGCACTGTAAATAAGGTGATTAACGGTGTTTCAATTCCTAGAACAAACACCAGATGTCAGTACATGTAACTTTTTAACAAAGCTTATTTAATGTTGTAAATTTGTTGCAATGACTGTTCTTGCATTTTTTTTTCTTCTCAAGTGTCCATTTTCATGATGTAAAATATATTTATCTAGTATTTCAAGCATTTTCTTGTCGCTCTATGAAAGTATGATAAATACAAAATATTATAAAGCGTGTTCATTCAAACTATTAAAAAAAATTTGGAGATTTCACAAGTGTTATGATTTGTAGTTCGGTCAGGAAAGAGAGCTTGTGCACCTGATACAGTAACAGTAGAGCTCAAAAGACAGACGAAAACTTTAAAGCTTTAAATCTTTAAAGCTGTTTTGTATTGACAGAAAATACATGTAGACTCACTGCAAACACAACATGTAGTGATTCACATCTACTTGAGGATATCAGCAAGTTTCTCCACATAGTACTCGTAGTTTTCTTGACAATCCTCCCAGGGTGTGTAGCTCTGGTCCTCCTTCTCCACATACGTCTCCCAAACATGCACAAAGTCAGCCGGCTTCATCATCCGCAGTTTGCAGCCGGCGCCCACCAGAGCCCGGAGCCCCTCTGCTATCTCTGGCTGCTCCCACTCAAAAAGACGGGAGCAGAATATGCAGAGACGGAGCTTTTTGTGCTGCTGGAGGATGCTGGTCAGCTTGGCTGCACAAGCCACACAGGGACTGGAGGACACATACCACGTGATATCATACTCCTGGGAGGGGTTGGGGAGCACCTGGAAAGGAAACAATGGGTTCATGTGTGTAACATCTATGCTACAATAAAACAGCTGAGTATGATCATTACCTGTTGAAAGAAGGCCTCTTCAGCATGAACTGTGGCATGTTCATCCTCCATGTAACCTCTGAGTGGCTCTGTGCTGCCTCCCGCTGTATCCACTCTGAAGCACAGCAGGGTTTTGTTTCTTCCTGATGAGTACTCCACGTTCCTGAACTGAAACTTGAAGTAGAACGGGCTCATCTGTTCCCTGGTGGACAGTGAGAGGCAGAGTTCCTTATTAAGAAGTTTTCTTTTCGGTGAACATGAAAGTAAGTGTTTTGCAACAACACATCTGACAGCACTGCCATCATCTTTTGGAGTTAAAATCAATCAGCAAAATGTATTTACCAATAGTGCTTTCAACATAATTTCATCATGTACAACACTGCAATTGGAAATACTTCTTTAGATAGAAACGTGTTCACTTCAAGGCCCGACACTGAGAACATGACTCATTTATTCTATGATGAATTTGTTAACAATCCAACCATCAAGATGAGTCTATGACAACACAGTAAATAGAATAAAAATTAAGCTACCACTGAGTAAAGTGTTGTTTCTATATATATATAATATTACATTACAATGATTAGTTAAAATTAGTTATTATACACTTAAAGTATTACAAAAGAAAAAAGCATTTACAATAGGAAGCGATTCTTTTATGGAATGATAACAAATACAACACATTCATAATTCAACAGATGAGACATGTTGGACGTCAAAACACAAGCTTAAATGAATAATTAATTATCTGTTATTACAATGACAAGCTATAAGAATTCATTTAAAACAAGTTAAGTGTCTTCCTAAATGAAGATATAGGAACAGATTTCAAATATTCTGCAAGTTTAACAGTTGTAAGTGGCAAACTGCAAAAGCTCTGTCGCCCTGAGACTTGACCCAAGACTGAGGAAAAATCAAACTTTGATTATTAATGAAAAAGTTCAATATTACTGTTGTTGATGACATGATGATTGATGTGACATTTGTCCACATTGGTGTCCTATGAGATGCGCCAAGAGGCCCCACACAAAGAAAGTGAAGAAAGTTCACTAGTGGCATGTATATAGTTTTTCTATTTTATTTTAAATTGGCCAACATTATGTGTCACATAAATCGACATTAAGAAAAAAGAAAAGAAATAAAATTAGTTTGGCTACTTCAATAAAATTTTTGAAAGATTTTTTGTATGACCCTAGAAAAGAACACAGAGGACACTTAAAGGGTTACTATGCTTAAAATATGAAAATAACTTAAATGGACTAAATAAACAAAATATTTAATAACATGGTATTAGCTTTGTCAATGAAATTTAACTGGTTACACTGGTGCAGTACACGTGTTTAAACTGGAAGAAATGGACTAGATGGCTCAAATCTTCATAAAGTATTAGTGACGCTAAAGAAACCTGTATTGGTTGTAATCAATTTATGGCCATTTCACAGGTTCGACTGGTAAAAAGGACTGAATGGTTTGACAGGAAAAATCCACTCACTCATAATAATAACTCTCTATATTCTACATGTTGCCCACATCAGTAGCCTCGTTTTCGCATACAAGCAGAATATTGAGCATATGAAAAACATTTAGACGTATAGGAAACTTTTCCAGACATAAATATGCATGACTGTGTTGCTTAGTGGCTATGGGACATGTAGGGCATATCTGTAGTTATCACGGCTCGATCCAGAAAAAAAGCAGCTGTAGTTCAGATTAACAGAGGCGATGCGTCTTTTCCAAGCTATGCGCGCTCCCGTGGACGGGGATCACTCCCTGACGGACAGTCACGTTTTGGTAGAACACCTGCACTAATGTTGACTATGTGACTCATGCGTATTATTACTGGTTGGGTGGGATGACAGCTGCGAGTCCTCAGTGCTTTTCTGTATTGAAATCAAGCTCAGATCATGCAATGGGAACAGAAATACTTACACTTAAAAATAGTTGAAACACTATTATAATACAAAAGAAGACACTAACTAACCAATAGGTACGACTGTCAGTCACTGTGACCTTTGTGGTGTATGGATTAAATCTTACCCACCCTGTGACGATCTCAAACGGTGGCAGCTCAATGGGCTGAAACTCTCCATTTTCTTCACTGTTCACTGTCTCCCCTCCTGTTGCTCCTCCGCTTTCCCCGTTCCTCTTCTGTTCTTCATCTGTCTTGGGTTGATCGGGGGTCTTCTCCGGCTTCTTCGCAGCTTTATCGGGCTTTTTCCCAGCTTTCTCCTTCCCCTTATCCTTCTCTTTGTCCTTCTCATCATTTGTTTTGTTTTCCACCTTTTTCTCTTTCCTCTTAACAGTGAGCCGGCTGTTTCTGTCCGCCATGATTTTGTGCGAGTGGCTGAGCCAGATAGAGAGTTATTCTAAGTGGAGTGATAACCCTGGTGCATTTACAGAAATAGATCCTATTGTGTGCTGTGGTCGAAGTCATAACATGTAGATGTCTGGCTGGGGCAGGGGTAAGTGGCTCAGTTAACTCGTCCCCCTCTTTCCATGCCGTGATTATTAAAAGGCCAAAGTACAACACACGTTCGTGAGTAAAGTAGGGCAAGCCTGTACTGATTTTCCTTCCAACCACACTTTATATCAATCAAAGAAAGAAAAAAAATACCATATGCTGTATATGGACGTACAACCTCAAACCAGCTCTTTAATCCATCAGGCTTCAACTGTCAACAGGCCAGCAACAGGCAGGTTATTAATAACGATGCTTGGCTGTCTGTGTATATCTGTGTGTATGGGGTAACCAGCGCCCACTTGATACTGAACACCACTTTTGTTTGTGCCAGCTCTGATGCTGAGCTGCCCATTAGGCCTTAGCAAAGCACCAAGGCCAGCTAAAGGGCACTCCAAATAGGGGATTTTGTGGAGGCTGGACGGGACAAACAGATACAAACACAGTATTCGTCTCTATGCTATGAATAAGAGTGCAGGAGTGTGGTGTGGCCCAGTGTGCATGTGCCCGTGAACAATCAATCTATGAAATCATCCTGCATCAATATGGCCCTCTGCTGAGGCCACCGTGTGGGGGAGGGAAAAATTGGTTTTATAAGTGTGTGTATTTTGTGTGCGTGAGTACGTGTGTCTATGTGTGCACGAAAAATGGCTTTCTGCACTGCAGATGTAATAACTTGAGGCATAAGGGAGAGGGTGGGAGGGAGAGGGCAGTTCAATTACAATTTCCTCCTCTCCCTTGGTCTCACTCTCTGCCAAGTAATTCATTTCATAGGCAATTACCAATAGGACTGCAACCCAGCCTGCTTGTCTAACTCAAATGGATGAGCTGTCACAGCCACAGGGAGGAGGGGAGAGGGGAGAGGGGGGTGCAACAGCTAGAAAGAGAGAGAGAGAGAGGGAGAGGGAGAGAGATGCTTCAAGCTGCTCCACATACACTCACAAACAACAACAGACCCACAGGGGGTGAGAAAAAACACATTTCAAAGATAAACACACTGGCACACCCACACACAGATATCTAGCAACACATCTAAATCCCCAGAGACATCCTGGGGTGATAATCATTAAGATCAGAGCAATTTCTGATTATTAATCTATCGGGGAATCGCCAGCGTGCCTTGCACAGATTAATACACTTCCTCTAAGGTGGTTTTCAGCATGACAAGAACAGTAAGGCTGGGATGAAGCGGTTGCAATTCCTTCACAGACACACACCTTAAGTCTGACTGATACGGCTGTCTTCCTGTTTCTTACTAATTACACTGCCTACTAATGTTGCATTAGAGAACAATAGTACAGCTACATGTGCTTCTGCCATGTGTCTGCATTGGTGCTTTAGGAGTAAGGTTTTGTTAGCAGAGTTAGCTGTGAGGAAAAGGATGTGACTGCTGTCTGCCTGCTGACTCAAATTTAACTGTAATGGAATTACATGCAATTACCCAGCATCCCCACTGGCACAGCCAGTACTACACAGTCCCCGAATAAAGGAGAACACACCGCAAACAGCCACCGTTTCTCCTTCAATGTGGTGACCTGTAAAGTGGTTTCTAAATATTTTTTATGAGGTCAGACGAAGCAAAGGCTTCTGTTGTGCCTCATGCACTCATCCTCTGCTAGTCTTGAGGTGCGGAAGCAGGGTCAAACCCATTTCAATTCCTCAACGTTAAGAAGCAGAATTGGACGTGAAATTGAAATGAGAAAAAAGTAGTGATAATGAAAATGAAATGGAATTGACCTCCACTCTGCCGGAGCACATGTGAAGTTATAAAGGACTGGCTGAGGAAACAGTAAATGAAGGTTACAACCGTGACATGAAGTAAAATTTCAAACTTTTTTTTTCCTCTGGCAAGAAAAAACTAAATGTTGTGTAACACGCTAACATGCATGAGCGCACATAATTCTACGTTAGGAAGTGACATTTATTTATTACGATGTCCCAATGATGAGGCATACATACAGAGAGAAAAAAGCATAAGTAGATGACTTTCTGTGTAGCAGTCAGTGACTTCCTTCAAAAACAACATCAAATGAGTTAGTCACAACTTCTATGGTTATCGTATAGCACTGAAAATAAGTCTTATGCTACAGTATGCAATTACTGATCTTTTGGTTATTGTTGGTATGTCTGTGTTGGCTGGTACAGACACAAGCTGTCTTTGGGGTTGTGAAGATAAAGAGTGGGATGTTTGTGGTCCTGTGGTTGTCGAGAGACTCTGATCAGGCAAAATAATGTCAAAGTAAATGCTTTAGTATTGATCTGCTGAGAGTCTCCTTGGTCCATAGCATGTGGTGTGTTAATCTGTATGCAGGCTACATGGTAAACAGACGGCAAGTCTGAAAAAACCCTGGAAACTGAGCCTCGGCTCAGAAATACTGGGTAATTCATTTAATCCCATATCAAATAATGTGCAATATGAAGACTTAGTTATGCTGCTAGCTCGGTTTCCCTAAAGAGGGTCAGACGCAAGTATCCAAGAAATGTCCTCACTGCAGGTATAAAGTAAAACCTACATTTTCTATTTAAATAAAAGAAACACCTGACTTTAAGCTTTAAGTCCATAATAATGTATAGTTGGCTTTGAGGTAGATGAGCGTCTCCAGGTTCTTTGGTAAGATGCAGCCTCTCTCTGGTCGCAGGCAGCGCCCGGCAGCAGTAAAAATACTCTCCACCACAGTGCTACAAGCAGGTATGGTAAACGCCTTCTTGGCCACCTGGGCAAGCAGAGGAAAGTCAATTGCTTTACGCTGCCAGTAATGCAAAGCCTCCTCGTCCGTGGGTTCCTCTCGCAGGTAGACAGCCAACTCCTGTTCTAGGCTCTTGGCCTGTGTCATGGGTCTGTGTTTGATGAAAGAGAACAGCTTGCAGGGCCGTGAAAGTGAGGAGACGGGCGACGGAGCTGGAGCAGGAGGAGTCTGGGACTGAGGGTTTAGGTCTGTGCTGGGGTCCATGGGGCTAGAGGCTGTGGAAAGTTTGGATAATTCCTCAATGAGAACTTGTCTGTGCCAGTCAGGGTTGCTGCTCCAAGTGAGCTTGAACTGAGGGTCCAGGGTGGTGGCGGTGATGTAGAGAGGGTCCTCCAGGATAGGGGCCAGCCAGCGCTCTACTGCCTGGCTGAGGCCCACAAGCAGTGAGGGACAGTGAGGAGTGGATGTCTCAGAGAGATGTTTACGAAGGCCCAGAACACAGGGCAGAGCCAGGCTGATGGACACATGTCTGTCTGTGTGAATGTCACCCTGTCTATCACCGTGAACCATGTCCCAGGCCTCAGTGAAGGGCTCCAATGTGTCAGTGAGCTCCTTCAGCAGGGCTCTCTCTGATCCAATCAGTGCCAGCTCCCCTGGACCACTCATCTCCTCCAGGAACTCCACAGAGTCCAGCAGCCGCCGAAGCACCTGCATCGAAAATCAAACAAACTATAAACGTTTGAAAGCAATGAATTTGAACAGCCACACAGATAAATTTGAATTGTTAATAATTCAAAGTGTCTCTATACAGTTTCCATAATGCTGCGTACCTTGAGCTGGGCACACCAGTCTATTACTGCAGAAGGGGAATTTCCTAGTCCTCCCACTGTCAACCCAGGACCATCAAATACCTGTTTGAGTTTCTCAGGTGGAACAGCAGAGGTAATGTAGTTGTAGAAACATGCAGCCTTGGCAAGTGTGGAGGAGAGCTGTGAACACGAGCATAACCCTTCTCTGACACACTGTTCAAGAGACCGAGAGAAACAGTCCACCCGGCAAACACCCAGACCTTGTTCCCAAGAGTCCTGCCATTCTCCATTGTCTCCCCCATGGCCATTCCTGATCCCTTCCTCTGCATCATTACCATTGTCCACATCTTCTTCAACGTCTTCGTCTTGCATGTTAGTGAGAGGAGGTGAAACCAGGAAACCGGGAAGACAACATGGCTTTAAGGTTGTTGTTGCCAGGAGAGGGTCCGCAACAACACAAAATGCTCTCCCTGACACGCCGTGAGATTGACAGACTTCATCAAAATCGGACAGGATGCGATTCCCAGAGCTGCCACCAGTGAGGGGAAGGCACGCCAGGAGAGCTGAACGTATCTGCCAGTCAGATGTAAGAAAATGGCAGGTGACACCGAGATACCTGCAGAGGCAGCGAGAGAGAGAAGTGGACACATCATTGAGGGAAACAACCCAACTGGGAAAAGTGTTGTGTTTGGTTGATTTTACCTCCTTACCCAGAAGTGGTTCCAGACAAACCCCTCCAGAGATCCAAGCTGAGGCTGAGGGAGTGCGCTGAGGCCAGGGCCTGACGCGTAGCCAGCTGGGCCTGGTAAGCGTAGGCTGGGAGGAGCTGGCTCTGGATGTAGTGCTGGGGCTCCGGAGTGTAACGCGGTTCCAGAAGCTGGAGCAGCTCTCTGAAGCCTTGATTTTCCACTATGGACACTGGCTGCAGATCACGCACAATCATCTTGGCTATAGCCTCTGAGATTAAAACCTGCGGTGACACAGACAAACCAACGTTAAGTCATCCTCATTATGACACAATAAATTGTGTAACACCTGCTGTTGGATGATATTAATAGTAGGGCACTTATTTGCATCTCAAGTGATGAAGGAGGAGTGTAATGCACACCTGACGTGGGTCATGTCTGTCAAACTTGGTCACCCCTCCTCCAGAACCTCCTCCTACTCCGCCCTCTGGAGTTCCTATCCCTCCAACACCTCCTCCGCCTCCCCCAACTCCAGCACTGATGGGGAGAGGGTAACGACTATTTCCTCCATTGGTGGTGAAACTGTGGAGGGAACTAGAAGAGTAACCCTCTCTCTTCATATCCTTCCTTTTTACAAAGTCATCATACATAGCTTGGTGCTTCCGCTGATTGGGAGAGAGACAGAGAAGGGGCACATCAATGTTATTAGTCTACAGGTAGAACTCTTCACCTGACCAGGTGTGTGTGTGGTGTGTGTGTGTGTGTGTCTACATCATGCTGTCTCTGTGGAAGAAGAAGTGTAAGTAAATCCTCCCTTGCAGAGAAGCAACAGTCTGCGTGGCATGCATGAAAAGATGCTGTAAAATCAGCTGTTTGGTGACAGATTGATGCCCCTTAATGTTAAAGACGAGCTCCATTAGGCTTTATTGTGAACTCATTACCTTGAGGTGCGTTACGAAGTTGGACGTGACACTGCGCTTCGCCTGGATTCTGGTGCCACAAGCCTTGCAGTTGGACTCGATTTTGCCATTTTCCCCTTCAAACACTATATTAAAGTAATCCAGAATAGACACCTTCGAAACTGACGCCATTTGGAGCCGACAGTTCCTGAGCTCCGGAGTGAAATCAACTTGCGATCAAGGGCAATGTGAGTCTGAGGTACGAATCTCACCTCGCCTCCGAGCATGAGCGCAGGCCGGCGTGTTTACTTCACAATCCCCGATCACACATCAACAAATGATGGTGCCAGTCGCGCAGACAAAAGAAAATTGCATCTGAGGGCAGGGGCAGCGTCGGCTGCACGTCCGAAATCGGCCGCGATCAGGCTGCACAGGCTGCGGCGGATGTCTGGAAACATCAATAATAGAATAGTGAGGCTACATCCGTTGTTTCTGCGCTCCCATCTGTCGATCGGACGCAAGCGAAGGGGAGGCATGTAGACGGCATTATAATTGGACCAGGAAGTGCGTTTCCCACTTCGACTGTTCCCGGCGACGCTCGGCTGTGGATCAGAGGGTGGTGGCGCTCGGTCAAATGTTTTCAATTAGACTCACATCGCTGTAATGGGAGGAGGCAGTTTTCCTTTGATGCCACTTCCAACAGGATTTGCAATTAAGACGGAAATAGAATGGAAATGTCTGTGAGAGGGAGAATCTGCTATTCAAAATGAGAAATAACAACAAAATGCAAAACACTACATGAAAAAACCATTTGGTAACACTCTACAATGGAAGCATGAATAAGAAGTTATTATTAATGGCCAAGAAATAACTCAACCTACTAATGCCTTGTAAACAAGTTATAAATCATTAATGCCTTCGCTGGCTTACAATAAGCATGATCATGCTCATTCAGCAGAATCTTAAATTTAAATAATAAAGAGAAAAAATGTGCTGGGAATAAAACATGAAAGGTTATCGAACATATTGGTTCCTATCAATGCCTTATAATAAACATATGAAGTATCCACAACAAATTTATTAATAATAACAACCAATCACTGCCCTGTTGTGCCTTAAAGCCACACTGATTATTATATTGAAGACGCTGAAACAAGTTCTCTTTATATTTTTTAATTAATCTAATACAGTCAACAACAAAGAGATCATTCATCCAAACAAATAGGCAAAAAGTCACAAGATCAAACACAATCTGGTTCCAAGAGGTCATGCTGTACGAACTTCTAGATCTGTGATCGTCACTGTAAAGTCCAGTGGGTCCCGGAGGACAATCAACCGAATCCATCAACACTCCACTGAGTTATTTAATCTGACACTTTGTCCAGCAGAGCTGCTGAGGTTTTCTCCTGGAGAATGTGTTTGTCTTTCATGTTGTTCTTCAACTCCTGTCTCGTGTTCAAAACTGCAGTTTGTAGTGTTGCGATCTCAGCAGACAGCTCTATTACTGTAATATGGACAGTGGACAGGGAAATGCATTTACTAGTACATTAAGAACTGTGTCAGAAGTTTCATCTTGATCACATGCATAAAAACACTATAGTGAATAAAACAGACAATGTTACAGTTAAGTCCATACGTTTTTCATCAGTGCCACAGTTTTCTTCATTTTGGTTATATGTACCACCACAGTGGATGTTGAATAAAATGATCAAGATAAGCTTAAAGTGTAGATCAGTCAGCTTTATTTTAAGGACTTGGTCAAACTATTGAATGAACAGTGTAGAAATTGCAGCCATTTCCCATTCACAGACCTCTATTTTTGGCTTTCAGAAATGTTTGAATAAACACAATGATAAATTAAATGATCAGTCTTAAGTCTTGCATTTCATTTGCAGTCAGTGTCTGCCTGAAGTCTGGAAACCATGGACATCACACAATGCTGGTTTTCTTCCCTGATGATGCCCTGCAAGGCTTTCTGCTTGTTTTTTTGGAGTAATTAGCCTTTTTCATGTGAAATACAAATTTAATTTGATTCAGGTCTGATGACTGACTTGGTCAGAACATTAACCTGTTTTGCCTTAAAAAAAAAACCCTTTCACTGTAAGATTAAGGACTATAAGAACAGTCATCACTATGATACAACGTCCAATCAGTTTTCAAGCGCTTGACTGAATCTGAACTGACAATACAGGTCTTAATACAGAATTCTTCTTGCTGCTTTCTTCAGTTGTCACATAAACTCAAGAGATCCAGTTTCTTTAGCATACATTCCCACCCCTGCCTCCTCTGTATGATCAGATCAGTTCCTTTTCTTCTCCAAACTGTGACACTTTTCTGGGGAAAGTTGATCTTATTCTCACCTGCCATGTTCCAGATCTCTATTGACTCTATCTGGCCTCCTGTTTTTGAGATATACATCTTATAAAAAAACCTTTTGTATTTACTCTGGTGAAGGCACCTGTTGATTGTTGACAATGACAAAGACACAGATCCCCTGGAGGGTGTTCTTGACCTTAATAAATATTGTGAAAGAGGTTTTGCTTCACCATGGTATTTTTTTTTTTTTTTTCCAAAAGGTTCCAAAAGCTTCTGACTCTGCCTATTTATAAATTACACACACACCTGACCATGGAAGTAATGAGCAGCAAGCTGTCCAAATAGTTGTGTGCCACCAAAATTAGGAGTCTATAAATAAAAATGGCTGTACTTACTACATGATTAAAATACTTTAACCAAATCATTACATTAAAGCCAACAATCCATCCTACGAGTACATTAGGATAATTTCATTTAAACCTATTTCAAATTTTATTTATAGTTATATTATGTATCATGCCAATCACAATACACACAATAAATCAATACATTTCTCTATGTCTTAGTTTAGCTATACACCAGTATCTACTGTACTGTATATCTATTGTTAAGCTTTGGTACATTTTGCTACAGTGCTACTTTTGTGAGAGAAATCTCTCTTTAATTGCCATTTATATGAAATACATATTAAATTAAACATCATACCTTGCTTGAATGAAGACTGTGCTTGCTTAAGAGACTGTGGCACTAGAATCCCAAACCATTTCAATGGATCTTGCTGAGGATTCTGGTCAATTTGCTTTTCTGGGATTACCTCAGAAGCTTTCTCACCACTTGCTTTATCATTTGCCTCTTTTTCTTTAATATTCTTTTTTGGTTTGTTTCTTCTCCTGACACCTGTGAAATTGAAAAAACAAAAATGTCATTTTATATTAATTACTGGATATAAACAATATATCATTTAACATCATATGGGCCACAGCTGACTCACCTTCTTCTTGAGGTCCAATATCTTCTACAGATGTTACATCTTTTCCAGACTCTTTACTTTGTGAAAGTCTTTCAGTGCAGAACCCTAAGTCACCACTGTCTAGTGTTCTGTAACACACAAATACAAGTAGGCATTAAAAAATAAAACTTTTCAAAACTGACAGCTGACACAGATTACCCTCTGTGCATTAATTTCCATTGAACTGGTCTAATTCCTCACCTAGTATGGACATGGACCAGTGGCTCGATTTCACTGGCATACTGAAGTGCAGAGACTTGTTTGTTTCCCATGGAGTATCGTGCCTTGGACATGGAAAACCATCCCTGTAGGGAAAACAACATGGTAACTTTACGTTACACAAGTGGCTGAAGTACTTTCTTTTGGTTGTTCAATAAAAACTATTCATGGCATTATTTTAGAAAGTTTCCACTTTTAGACACAGTAGACTACACACTGGGACAGCAACTAATAATCTTCACTATTAATCAATCCCATAATTACTTTCTTGATTACCTGCTTTATTGTTCAAACTATAAAACATGAACAAAAAAGTGAAAACAATCTCTAAGCAGAGTAACACCGTTCAATATTTTCTTCAACACAAACAACACATAAAAATATTCAATTTACTATAAAGTAAAACCAAGAAAAGCAGTATATTTCATAGATCACATCTGAGAACCTGAAACTTATGGAAGTTTTTTAGTGTCATCATTTAAATTGCAATTGCAATTTTAAAATGCATTTTGCAATTGGAAATTCAAAAAAAGTGCACATTTAATTGTCAGTTTCTTTGATTTTAAACAAAAGTTAAATCAGTAGATTACATATTATATTATGTATTTTCGGTCTCTTTATTCAAATGCGACAGCGAAACACCACGCTCTTTCAGTATCAAAACTGAAGTGGAAATGCAATCTGTCCTCTCATCAAGGCGGCTCTACACTTGCATCTGCCCCCACTCTTCCCTCTTATTTTCCCAGAGGTCAAACTGACTGACTGGGTTTATGTGACCTACAGAACAAGATATAAAGCAATCACAGAAGCGATTTAAACTAAGAAAGGTAGGTAGAAGAAGCTGTTAACCAGTGGATTTCGAAAAACAACCAATAACACAAATGGGTGACACAGAATAAAATAAAATGACATGCCAACTTTGTTACCTGCTCTATGAGAGAGTTCAGAGTGGCTCGTTTCTCCTCCAGTAACTCCAGCTGGTCCATGAACTGGAGCAGTTTTTCATCCAGTAACAGAGAAGACTCCTCTAATTCTGACACACCCATGTCGACTACTTGTACTAGATCAGGTAATTTCCCTTAATGTCAACGATTTACTATATCAAATCACCAAATCAACGTTAGAATAAAGTGCACAGACCGCGTTAAAGGACAACAAACCTGCTTCCGGTGTAACATGTCGTGTCATGTGACACATGTCGTCACATGACTTCACAGCGCATGCTCAGTCCAACAACAAAAAAAAAGATCGCGTATTATAAACTTTTATTGCTTTGAATGAATAATGTTCGCTCATTTGATGTAAATGCTTAGTGTAACTACTGCAATGAAAACTAACAAAACCAGCTTTATGTCTTTAAAAAAAAAATCTACGAGGTGTAACTATGTTAACTTTATCTAACATGCTTTTAGTTGGTAACTTCTTCTAAAACTAAAACATGATCACAAAACGCCCTGCTTTATAGGAGAAAATATTAAATGGTCATTTGTGTAAATATGTTATTAACATATAATTTATAAAAACAGTAGTTCCCATACCGGGAGTCGAACCCGGGCCGCCTGGGTGAAAACCAGGAATCCTAACCGCTAGACCATATGGGACCGCTATGCAAGAAAAATGTCTAACTTTTTAAAAGGTTTCACATGCGTCTGAAACTTTCCATCTATATGTTTTAACCGAGCACGAACAACAATGCAACCACATGTTTTAGGCTGAACTAACTGTGAGAGGAGGCCTCTCTAAGTTGAACCTCTGGTGTCAGATGGTGTTTTGGGGCTCCGGTCATTTCTCCTGCCTGTTTAGCAGTGAAGCTACTGCCGCTAGCTGTAACTTAGTGTTAGCAAGGTATAAACAATATATCGATCAAAGTTAACCTGGGGTTAAAAGGGCGTGAGGAAATTGTAGCTAACCTGGTTACAATTCACCACTGGCTTATAACTCATATTTCCTTGTGTGTAAGTTGGGTTTATTCACGCTGAATAAAAATGTATGTTACATTACAGTCATTTAGCAGACGCTTTTATCCAAAGCGACTTACAAGTCATTACAAGTTACAAGGGTAGGCAGGGCAGCGTGAGGAGGTCTTGCCTAAGGACCCCTACTGGAGGTAGCCAGTGGGATTTGAACCCCAGTATGTAAAACATTTACCTCTGTGTTAACTACTGTTCTTACAAATACAGTTCACATATTGGATCACTAATAGAAAATGTAAACGTTAGTAGAATTAGCCCATTTCTGACACCGGCAAAGATAAATTAGAAGCTTGTAAATGAAGAGTTCGTGGCGGAGCTGTTATATTACAATGGATTAAACTGAGCAGAGACACATCAGGACGAGCTGGACTTTCACTCCTGACGGTTTGATAAAGCCTCCTGAAACCTGAGGTACCATCACTCCCAGTAGCTCGCCGTGATCGTATAGTGGTTAGTACTCTGCGTTGTGGCCGCAGCAACCCCGGTTCGAATCCGGGTCACGGCAGGGATCATTCCCTGACACGGCATGGGAGTCATCTTTTTCTAACATGTGTGCATAACGTTAGCAACTCCTTATAGCTAATAGTCTTCCTATTTCAATATTTACTCATATTAATTCGTTGTCCATGTACTTTACCGTTCACTGATTAGTTGAGTTTGTTTCCAGGCTGTTACAGCCATTTTAATGCAACCTTGTATGCTTCGCCCACGTGGATTTAGTCACATTGCTCATGGGTCCACCGGACATTGCACCTCACATCTTAACATAGGTTTCGGCTCTTTTTTTTTATTTCTTTAATTTTTGCAGATGCATCCATTTGCACGACTTCCACTTGCACACTACATTTTGCACATTCAGCTGTTAGGGCGGTAGTTCATAGTGTCACATCGCCTATTATTTAGTCGTTATCACAGTTGATTCGCTAGTAATGTTTGGATTCAGAATATATAAAGTATTATTTTATTATATTTGAAATAAATGAAGGGAGTAAAGAGTATTTTCCCCCAAAATGCAGAATAGTAACATATAACTAACATATGAAGGAGAATAAAATGTAAATACAACTCCTTCAAAGTTGACCTTTAGTAGTAGAGTAAATGAATTGTTTCGTTCATTATTAGATAAATATCTAAGAACAAAGAGTTATAATTCACAAACCGATCAAATATTTTAGACTTTGCCCATGTACAGAAGGGGCGGTCCTTTGGTGTATGAGACACCATTTCATTGGTGGTTGCCGGCGACAACGTGAATGTTCCGAGATAAACAGCCAATCAACGACTCAGCAGATCGCATGTGCCGTCAGATCTACGCATACGATTGTCTGATTGGTCTTTGTAATCACAAGTAACCGCCCCCTACTCTCTGAGTTCCGCATTTGAGTTGATCAGCGCTGATATGACACTCAGGTGTACACAGTAGTGGACTATCTTCATAGTATTAATACTTATTTCTTTAATACTCTTCATTCAATACACAGGTTAAACTTGTGCAGCTGGATATCTGGTAGCATTGGTGAGGACAAAATATACATTGAATATTGGTTTAGTCTGTTTTTGAGCTGTAGAAACTTAATTGATGACAAATAACATTTTCATTAATTAAACTGACTTATGCATATTTTATTTAATGTCAGTCGTTGAAATGTTAATCCTGTTTATTTGATCTGTTTTAGACTTAAATTTAAAGTCTGTTGTGGATGTTTTTGAAGACTGGTGACCAAGCTTACCTTTACACAGATTATGGACGCCCCTTCCCCAGCTGGAGTTGTTCATCCCTACTGGCCACGGGACCTATTGATTCCCACCTATGTTGCCAATGACCGATCTATGACAGAGATCCTTGTATTTCTGTTTTCTGTGTCTGGGGTGTTTCTGTTTGTGACTTGGCTGCTTACCGGCCAAAAGGGAGCCACAGGCAGGCTGGGGACATGGAGGCGTCTGGCTGTGTGCTGGTTTGCTGTTTGTGGTTTCATCCATGGCGTCATCGAGGGCTGGTTCTCACTGTATTATGATATCATTCCAGGAGACCAAAGTTTCCTGTCACAGCTGTGTAAGTACAAAACAAAAACACATAAGCATATGATGCATGCATATTAAAAGTGTTTTTTTCTGTCAGTACAGTATGTTTTATTTTTTTCTGTCACAGGGAAAGAGTACTCCAAAGGAGACAGTCGATATGTAATGTAAGTTTGTCTTTGCACAGAGTTATGTTTAACTTGCATAATAAAAGGAAAAACACCATAACTAACTGTACCATGGATATTTCTTTTGTGAGTAGAGCAGATAACTTTACTGTCTGCATGGAGACAATAACTGCTTGGTTCTGGGGACCGTTGAGCTTTTGGACCGTGTTCGCCTTCTTAACAAACAAGCCCTACAGATTTGTTCTGCAACTCATCATTTCACTGGGTGAGTGCAATTACTCCAAAACTGATCACTGGAGAACTTTTAAAATGTAAAATGCAGGGAAATTAGCGTGTGTGCTGCCATACTTCAGTGGTTAAACCACATTTAAACTAACAGATAAACTAGATGTATGTGTCCAAATCTTTAATTTCCTTATATTGCCTATCCTTATATTGGGCCTTAACTAATCTAATTCCAGGTCAGCTGTATGGAGCGGTGCTTTATTTCTTCACAGAGCACAGAGACGGCTATGCTCACAGTGAATTGGGACATCCAATCTACTTCTGGTTCTACTTTGTGTTCATGAATGTGCTGTGGATCGTGATACCGCTGTTGCTCATTGTGGATGCGTGGAGACAACTGACAGAGGCTCAGACACAGACGGACAGCACAAAGTCACACAAGTCCAAGAGGAAGTGACTGTGGTACTATAGGACACTGACTACAGGACATACAAGAGACAAAACAAGTGGGGAAATCTAATGTTATGCCTTATATTATGTGCATCTTGAATTTGAATGCCCGAAACTGTCACGTGTTAGTGTGTGAAACAATAAAAATTCAATTTGTTTTCTGAAAAACACCTTCATTACTTTTGTATCTTGCACAATTTCATGATTAGACTGAAAATGTCCTTTTAATGGCCTTCATATACAAACACTAGTATTTTGAGTTGTTTTTCGTGCATGAAAACCAGTAACACACTTCAATTTTATTTGTATAGTGTCAAATCATAACAGAAGTCATCTCAAGGCACTTTACGAGTATTTATTAGCACGTAAAACTATTTCGACCCACTCTATTACGAACTGTTATTTCAGTGTGTAGATATTTGGTATATAAAAGGTTATCTCTACTCAAATTGATCGCGCCGAAATAGCTCAGTTGGGAGAGCGTTAGACTGAAGATCTAAAGGTCCCTGGTTCGATCCCGGGTTTCGGCATTTTGACTGAACGCGGAAACACGTACCCGAGTCGACAGAGGACCACTGTCCAGCACCGACGGATCGAGAGTGACACCTTGCGGCAGATATCCAGAACTACCTCCACAATACGAGCCATCACTTCTTCAGCTGAATCTAGATTTCTTTTGTATCTAGGGAAGCATCTGACAATTTGCCACCATTCATGTACACACACATGTACATACACCTTTAAGTTCTTCAACAGCTTTCACTTAATTTTATGTAAATTAACAGATTGGTTAATCTTTAATACGAGCTTTTGTATGTGCATTCTTCATTTGTACAGTATTTAATAAATACAGCTGTCGAACAATTGGGGCAAAAAACTATGTTTCTTGTGAAATGTAGCAAAGTCTTAATATGCAGGTACAGGTAGAGCATTTGCATACTCAAAACCACAAAAATACTTTTATTTGTCAGCACAGGGGGACAAAACACCGATTTATTTGGTTATGCCTTCTTTAAGGTACAGTAAAATGTACCCTGGACACCGGCCCATTTGTCTTTAGCCAAGCACAGGTCTTTCTACTTCTACTTTATGAAGCAGATGTATATATGGTAAAGTTAATCCTCAAAGTATCTCAATTGTGGACTTCATCAGTTACATTTCACCACCCAACACAATCATGATCTCATGCAGTGCGCTCTCTCAGATGTGTAGTAATTGCTCAAAAAATCATTGACACATGTTTTTTACTCTAAAATTAAGATTCAGACATCTCACACATTATCATCATGAAGTCAGGAGAAAAATATGAATGACATTACTTTTGAGCTGAGGCAGTGAATGTAGATGCAAGTCCAGTTAATGGTGAATAACAAGAAAAATAATTCCTTTCTACTGTCAATATCTGATTATTAACTGGTATTCAATCCTCAGCTGAACATTTTGCTGAGTCTTAGTCCCAGTTGTGTGTTTGATGCTTTCTCTCTACTTGCTATGTCTTTAAGTGCCTTCACAGCAGCTGGTGATTCTGGCTGTAACTCCAGTAGTTTCCTAAATGCCTGCTTGGCCTCCTCCAGCTCATTAACCATCTGGCAGGCCTGGCCTAGTCTGTACCAAGCTTTAGTCCCACCTGGTTCCAGCTCAGTAGCTTTGGCTGCACTGGCTTTAGCCAACTGTGGTTGGTTCAGTTTGAGCTGGCACAATGACAGGTTTGAGTGTAGCTCTGCTTTGATGGTTCTGAATTCACTGGCTGTGGGAAGTTGCTGTGTTTTATCATCAGCTTGCTGAAGCTCCTTCACATCTTGCTCTTGTCCTTTTTTCTCCAAATCTCTGACATGGCAGTAGAGAGGGATGAGGAGTTTGAGGGCTCGGCTGTAGCTGTCCACAGCTCCATACAAATCTCCATTCCTGAATCTTGCACTACCTCTCTCTTTGTGTGACGTCACCCACTCCCATTTTTCACCAGGAAACATTTCCCATGATTCCTTGCCTGGCAAGAAAGCCTGGAGTTCAACTGTGGCACATAAAGGCAGGTTTTCCTCTGCAGGTCGGGGAACAGACACATCTGGTCCATCTATCACCGGAGAAAGTAGTATCTAAATAGCAAAAAACCACATTTAGATCTGCTGAATGCTTTAATGTTTTGAAATCACGTTTGCCATGCTATTATTAATATTATATTACATACTCAAAACAAAAACCACAGGGAGTGATTTTGCCTGTACTTTCTTTACTCTTACCTCACATTTCTCTCCAGCTCTCATTCGCTCCAAACATGCTTCTGTTACATCGCATTGTCCCACGCCAAGTTTCAGTGTTGTCCAGTCACCCAACGGGACCTGCAGCACAGAGTTTTGACTCCTTGGAAAGGCTGTTTCCACTGCTTCGGTGAATAGCTGCTCAGATTGGACTGGCAGCTTCTCATTTCCCTCAGGTACTGAACTCTTTGTTTTATCTATGTCAGCTTTGAGCTGAACACGGACTCGACACAGTGAACCCAATCTTGGATAGTGACCAGATGAACATGCTAAAAAAGACAAATTGTGAGCCACATTAGTACATACTTGATACATTTATAATTTTAAAAAGTGAGATTAAAATTTATCATTAATATTGAGGAATAAAGGAATGTTGGAAGAATACCATACATGTGACAACAGTTTGCTGACTCTCCTTGCATGTTCGCTTTTGCTGGACTTTCCAGAGGCCTCTGGGGCACACTGACACCCAGGAGTTGACATCCACACAATCACCATTTTCATGCAGTGTTTCTATGGGGTGAACTGGATCCATCACTAGTTTCACAAAATATCAAGACATAAAAGATAATCACATCTCCTGGCGTGATAATATTCTATAAGTAATTACAAACTAACCGTTAAGCATTACACTCCTTACAACACTGTTATTTATTTTTCACATTTCTCATATTTTACAGACAAAAAGATCTACAAAAAATATTCAACAGATTACTCGTTTATATTAAAAAAAAAAAAAAAGTTAGCTGCACCCTTTTAACAAATATGTAACTACAGCTTCTTCAGCAACATTTATATTATTTCATATGAATGTTTCGGCAAGATATATTATATAAAGTTTCTATAGCTATCTACTATTATTTCACTAAGTGCAACAGTGAAAATGCAGATCAGTTTGATAAAGCTCAGTTAGCTAAACAATAACAACTAGCTAAATTAGCAACGTGCCAAACACAAACACCTGATTTTTTTTACACCTGTGCTGTGATTAACGTCTTATTTTAAAGCTACATGTAACCTTAAGAAATCTGCCTTACCTCGTAAACAAGTATAATATTAGGCACCAGTTCTCCCATCAATCTATAAACTAAAATATGTTAGCTGGTCGGAGAAAAACTAACTGTAGGTAGACATTTTCCTACCTTCTTCTTCGTCTTCGTATTGTTGTCGATCTTCTTCTTCTGTGTTGGTTAACGGTTTATTAGTTCACTTGAAAGATACTTTACTGCCACCTACTGGTACCGGAGCGTTAACGCACAGTATTTCATCCTGGATATAGTTATACAGTTATATATATATATATATATATATATATATATATATATATATATATATAGCTCAATCATTTTGATTAGCTGATGATTTTGTTATAGCTCGCATAGCTCCTGACTTAAATGTCACTTAGAGACGTGCGAAGATCTTAAAAGACATTGCACATAAAGTAAAGAAGAATTTATATAATTTGTAGTGCTTTGTAAAAAGTAGGAGAAGATACCTAAATCTAGAACAGAAGGACTGTTAGCTGCTTACAATAGTGATGATATAAAGGCATTATGAAATGCTGACTTCAGTCTTTTTCCAGTTCATGATATAAAAAAAAAAATGCATAAACATTTGAAGAAAAAAAAAAGGTTTTCCCCTTGGTTTCACAAAATCTTGTTTACAGCTGTACCTTCTGTTTAGAAGCTACCATTCACGCCTTCCAGCAGGTGGAGACAAAAGACCAAGATGTTAGGGCAAGCTATGCCTACTGAACATACAGTAACATATACAACACATACAGTCACGCTGAAGCTATTATATTATTGGGAAACGGAAACACCTTTGTACTACTAGTCTAAACTCTTATGAGGCAAGTTAGATTCTGCTCCATAAAATTTTTGTTGCACATATCAACATTCTGTCTACTATGAATACTATTATCTTTATATACAGTATGTGTGTAAGTCTGGTAGATTAGAGGGGACAGGGGTCCGTAGACACACTGTACGCTCAGTATTACAAAGCTGACTGGTGGCTTCAATTAATACAAAAGTATACAGTACTCATTTGATAGGTTGCAATATAAGATTCACAAAACATGGTAAAGTATTTGACTTCTAAAGGTACTGACACACTCTCTCACAAGCCATTAATGTCTCTGTATGTGTATTGACCTTTGACTTTTACCACTCACGTTTAAGTCCTGTGTGTTAATCTGTCCTGTCACTGTGATTTAGAGTTCTATCTTTTGAACACTAGAGGACATTACATCGAACAGGAGAGCACAACGTAAGGCTATAGGACAGAGAGGAAGTAGGTCATCTAGGATGCCATCTATTCCATTATATGGGGCCTGTTTGACCTCTGATGAGGACAGGAGACAAGGTAATAAACTTGCTACACTAATGAGACTGCACCACTAGATAACACGAACCATGCATGTTTAAGTAATACAGAGGTAAATGCTGTGGAAAGTTTCATATGTGTCCAGGGTTATGTGAAGAGGTACACAAAGCCCAAATTTAGGTCAACCAATGAGAACATTACAGTGTAAGAAGGACCAGTCATAATGGAACTTCACTAAAGGTGCAATAAAGCATGACTTTGGCACCACTTGCTGATATGGTCCCATGCATTTCAACTGTTTTATAAGCTGTTATTAATGGTTTGTTATTAGTAATGGTCAATAAATAACTTACTTCTACTCTATTGTAGCTTTGTAGATCTTTGATCTATGTTCATGTATTCTTCTCCCGTCAACCTTCATCTTCAACCTCCTCACCTTCCTCCTGGCTCCCACCAAATTCCCAGCTGGCTTCTTGTGAAACATCCCAGTGGGTAAGTTCAGAAGCATGAATCCCAGGGTTCGTGGGCCGTTCTACGTTCGCCAGAACGACACCGCAATCTGCCAACAGTTGGGTCTAGGGAACATCTGCAACCTCAGTAGCCAGGGCTTTGCACTGCTCAGAGGGTTGGTATGGCCTCTGGGAGCCTTTCAGAGGAGTTCAACATGCGTCATTCTGGGAAAAGGTGGAGTATGACACGTGAACAAAAGTGAAATGTGCCAGATAGAAGAAGCAGAGATAAAAGGGAAATCAGAACAAAGGAAACAGTGTTTTTTTCGATAGATGGACAGATAGATAGATTGCAGAATACTTAGAAGAAAAACATCCCCCTATCCCCCATCAAAAACTCCTTGCATTGAGCTTGTCTAACGTTTGTGTTTGTTTTTTCCTCATGAAAGTAGTGGCCAGGTTGCCTGTAATCCCTCTATCACACATTCCCTAACACTCTCAGACACTAACACACACATATACACACTCAGCCTCCACGACCCTGGCTGTCCAAAGGCTAATTCGTAAACAGACTGGGCCACACGACAGGGTGTTTATCCCTCACGGTGAGAGGGACTGCTGCACATAATGTGGTCAGTGCATGTACTGTATGTGCGAGTGTGTTGAGCACTTCAACTGAAGCTAGTTTTACTCCCTCGAGGATGTTTATTGTTTATAGTGAGAGACACTACAACAACTCAGTTTACTATGTAAACTCAATGTGTAGGGAGAAGCTTGTGGTTCCCACACTCAGCATTGGTAGATTAGAAAACTAGATAAACTAAAGGATCATCATACCTCATGAAGACTCCTGCACCAGACTGGGTTCAAACTTTGATGTCAAATTTGAGCCAAAGAAGCTCAAACTAAACAGCACTTCAATTTTGACTAAACCTGGTAAACACAGACTCCTGAATTACTTCTGAATTAACTGCGAAGTTCTTGGAAAAGCATTAAACTGTACTATTGTGCTGTCAATCAAAATTAGTTTAATTTACAGAGTGGGGATTAAGGCAGATTCTGAAACTGAACGGAGCCAAGGAAGACTGATTTGAGTGTCGAGAGAGAGATTTATAGAGGGTGAAAAGTACTGTGCTACCCCGTGTGACACAGTGTTGGCAGTTTATTAGGTATAACTAGATAAAGCAAATGTTGTCTAAAACATTTTATAGAGTTGTTGATTCAACTGGATGATCAGTCCGGGGGCTGCATCACATGCAGAGAAACTTTTTTTTTTGTTATTTAACCTGACCTCGCTGATTTAAGTGTGATGCATAAAATAATTAAATCACCTGTCTATACAACACAATGCAATTCATCATCACCACAAACTATATTTTTCAAAATGATCAGATAGTTAAATCAATGACTCTGTCTAACCACCCTCACTAAGGATTTACTGCAGGACTGTTGTTTTAGACTAATTTAGTTTTAGCTAAGTGTACCTAATAAACTGCCGACTGACTTTATATGTCACATTGTTTCTTTCACAGTCATGCGAATATTGCTTTTAAACTGATAAATGAGAAACAAAGCCTGTGTGGATGCACGGCATTGTACTACAGAATGATTTCCAACAGAGTTGCACAAGAAGTGAAATATGACTTTTCTCTTCCATTAGCAGAGATGGAGCAGTATCTGCCAGGTCAGAGCCATTTATCTATATTACAGTGTCCTAATGAGATTACTGCCATGGAAAAACAGGCTCTCAGGTTAAATTTTCAGGGTAGCAATCATGATACTGCACCCCTATGTGACAAATGCAATGTTACATACACAAAGGCTACAAACTTAAACCATGCTCTTCTGAAAATCTAAAGTCTACTGGTGAAAGTGAAATGTGGGTCATATTCTATTAACAATGGTAGACAAAGAGGGATTTTAATGTCAATGATGCTGCAGTACTGCCGAAGGCTTACATCAATACTCAAGCTATGAAGTCACATACAGTAGATGTACTATCCTTTATGGCTCTAGAGGACTGAAAAGATGGATTTACTATATAATAATAAAAACATTATCACTATATTGTGATGTTTCAGAGACCAGGTTTTTGTCGTTTGTAGTAATCGGTACCCTAAATTTTTACTCATGACTTGCATATTATAAGTGCGTGTGCGCACCTGTGCCAGGTCCAATCAAATCAGTGCCACGATCATATCAAAGTGTTTCTCTAAGCTTAGATTAATTTCTGTTGCCACGTTTGAGACACACAAAACAGACTCTTTTTCTTTTGACTCTTAGTGTGACCAAGTAAATCGATTAAATCTGCTCCCTCCCACAGACACGCACACACAAAGTGTGCCAGTATTTTGCAATAACGGAACACATTCAAAACACAACATGCTAATACGTGTGTGCCCACCAGCAACATGGTGGAACTGGCATTAAGTAAGGGTAAAATTGTTTTATCTCAAGAATAAACAGACTCCTTAACTCCATTATTTTGCTTCTCTGGGGGCAAGTTGTCCAGTCAGAACTGAGTAGGAACCCACTGAGGGGAAGAGATGGCTATCGGGAGCCACAGGGCAGATAGGGGGACCGTTTTTATCAATGCACACGATGTAATGGGGTCTTCCTGTAAGGGGGGCTAAGGAGTTTCTTTGACAGGCCTTTTATGTGCTTCTTGCTGTGATGTGTGTGTTCTCTGTGTGTTGTGTGATCAGAGACAGTCCCTGTGGGCCATTAGGCCTCCGCACGCATGCATGCTAGCACACATCTGGATATGCTTCTCCTCAAACAGTCATACCTACATACAGTCTGGCAGTCCATGTGACTTTTTAATTCTAAGGACTTACTGATAAAGTCACTTGTAGCAGGGTACATATCACCACCACATCGACACAATCACACACCTGCCACCTGTTTGTGACATGTCACAGTTTGTGCACACTAATAGGTCCATGGTTTCCTGTCAGATATATGCAGATGATCCTTCAAGAACATTAAGCAACTCACCTTTTTATAGCTGAAAAACAGAACAAAATCACAAGCAGAATTGACTGTATGTCTAATGATGAAGCCTACATTATGAGTGGGTTCGATGTTAAACTGTGGTCAACACATCCCAAAAGATATTACAGCTGTGTTCAACAGAGACCTTGTCAGTGAAGTCTGGAGGATTAACTTGGTACATCAGTATATATATCTGTATCCACTACTAGGTCTTTGGCACAGGTGGGGCACACCCTCTTGTATCTTTTCTTTCAAAGGGAAGTAAACTCATCAAGGGTTGAGGAAGGCTAGAGAGAAAGAGCGGTAGGTAAGTTAAGTTGGCCACTGAAAAGAAACACATGTCAGGAGTCAGGAATCACCTGTGCTGTGATTGACTGTATATAGGAGTTAAAGTTGAATCAGGGTCTGAGGGTGGCAAAAGGGGGTGTAATTCAGACCAACCAGCAAAGTAACAGTTAGCAGCTCCGCAGTCTTTAAGTTGGTAGATAGTCTTTTAGTTGTTAGACAGCATGTCCTGTTATATGTGTTTGTCAGTTACACTCCCAGCAAGCTGCCAGAAGCAGGATTTAACCTTCCACCTGGAGGGTAAAGGCAAGCTGCCCATTTGCCAATGGCTTGGGGATTACCGGAAGGACACTAACTTTTATCATGTAGTGGCTTAGCTATTCATATTGAATTTTCTGTTAAGCCTAATACACATATCTCTAACCTTGCCTTGTCTACTGATGAGTAGATGAATATGGCCACTGTTTTGTGCATATTGTTTTTGTATGGGTTGGTGTGCTGCCTTTTTTTGATCACTCACCATTGAGTATCTAGTGTCTTTATGAAGTGTATTGTAACTATCGGCTGAAGAGGGTGAAGCTGAAAACAAAACCTTTATACCACTGAGGTCACAGTGTTGCTGGTAGTTGGAGGTAGATGGGCTGCTGTCTTTGTTGCCATTTCTGCAGACCTGCTGTCCTCTGCAGCCTTAACCTCTTTGTAAGGTACAGCTCCTGCATGTTGTTCTGTTTTGATGCCGATGTGGACCTTTTTTAGGCTACTATTGAAGTTGTCCTTGTACCCCTTACTCTGGTCTGTATGGGTCTACTGGACTGCCTGTGGTTGAAGTAGGTTGGAGTAGAGATTGTGTTTAAGGTATTTGTGCAATTTGCTCTTTTTTGCATAAACACTTCTGGTAGTGGTCTAGCCTCTACTCTAGTCTTAACTGGTAAGGCGGTCCTCCACCCCTCCACCTCCAACCCAATTTAGACAAACAGTTTGGTTCTCACTTGTATAGCCCTATTCTCAAATACTGTTCTCCTAGGTTCTCCACTGGCACAGATAATATGATGATACCTATATTTTCTGATTTCCATGTTTAATAAAAGTGGGGTTGTCAACGTATATTATCGATGGGGAACCATTCAGTGGCGGTTGATGGGGAACCTCCTGATGTTCATTACCAGGTGTCATTATGCTTGAGAAAGTAAATGTTCTATGATGATTTATGTTGTCCTACCACCTAAACAATGTAACCAGAATGACTTTCACTGTGTATCTGATGTACCTTATATTGATGTTTTGAGAAAGCTAAGAAAATGTTATGGGACGAAAACCTTATATATTGAATCAGTAGTATCATAATGAATATTTTCCCAGAAAGCACCCTTACAGCTTTTGTCTTTAAACAGTGTTCTGACCATTCCAGCACCCAAGGGAAAGATATAGGACAGTATGAAGAGGGGCAAAAGTATGAAAGGGCAGCCCACCCATTGTAGTCCAACATGCGGAGGGCAGATGTACATGCAGGCGTACATGGCTCTTTTCAGAGTACAAAAGGTTGATCTAAATAAGACCCAGCTGATGTTGCTGTTTTCTCCTCTAACCCAACCCTCTCACTCTCTGCTCTTCCATCTCTCACTCATCTTTGTAGGCGTCTTTTACTAATCCTTGTGCACTGTTTGACCTACGACTTGGTGCCCATACCTTTTCACATTTCTCTCCCTTCTTTTGTTCTTCTCAGACAGTGTGTATGTGTGGCAGATCTCAGGGGAGCAGGTAAAGTATAAATCTATAGCAGTTCTGACATCTCACAGTCTCTGGTTCCCATTTGGTCAGATGCCCTGCAATCAGTCACTCCTCTGCTCTCCTCCTTCTCTTTCTTTCCTGTTCATTGTTCTCATTCTGGAGACATTTATAAAATCTTGTGAAGTTTGTTCTGTTTCTGACAGAAAAAAGGGTAATTTGGTTCACAAACACCAAAGTTTGCATCGATGATAGCTTTTCTGATCTTCTCTGATCATCCAGCCCTTGTATTTTATTCAGCCCTTTAAGCAGCAGTGTTAAAATGACTTTTAAGGAAGCATACACAACACATGCAAGCAGACTCTGTGGGCATTGTTGCTGACAGCTCACAGCAGGAGCACTGGGGGGGGGGGGGACGAGTTCCCGTTCTGCCCTTTCATCTCTAGTCATATCAGCTTGATCAGTGAAACCACTTAATGTGGACATGTGTTTCCCCTGCTAACAGTCTATTACAGTGTACACATACACATTGAATGAGGAAGAGAGCATCTGTTTCAAATCCCACAGAAAGCAGGCTGATAAGTCTGCAGGATTTACAGGACTTTTAATTTGTTGCTCATGCAATGCCATGTAAACTAAGTTGCAGTCTGCCACTTGCAGTGCAAAATCTCCTCTCCTACACATAAAGACGTAGACTCAATTTAAGCAGTTCACTGCTAATTTACCTAGTCTATGCTATGAGAATCACTCATATACATATTTTGTATGCTTCAAATTAAAACCATAAATTCTTTAAAGACCCCATCAGTTGACTTTTGTACATTCAATAAGAAGAATACTTCAACATTCTGAGAAATATACTTTTTTTCAGTACAATGAAAAGCTGAAACTAGGGTGCAGATAACTTCCTGTAGCTTAGCATTAGTCACCCTTGCTGTGACATAGGTACTAGTGAGGTCAAACATTTTTTTTTGGAATAGATTATAGTTTTAAGTATGCCCAAACAAATATGCTAAACATTTGTACATTTCTGCCTAAACAATGTGATCACTTTCTGCTGATAAATTAGTTTTGTTTGATAGTAAACTGAATATGAGAGCGCTCAGTGTGGGAGAATAGACTGGCAGAAGATCACTAAAGAAAAGCTTGGAGTTGGACTAAAAGTACATGGTTAGACATTCAGGCATTTCCTCATCTGTATGTGAGGTTCACTGTCAGTTGAGCAAAGCAGACCTCCTGTACATTAGGGTACTCTTTTAGGAGAGAGTGGGTTTAGTTATTTAAAGCAGAGCTATTCATTAAGGACTAATTCCACAATATATTATGCCCTTTAATTACTAGACATTTTCCTGATAAATATGTGGAATACTATGTTCATGTAATGGGTAATTATCACATGTAATAGTTAGTACTTACTAAGAAAGTTAAGGTTAAAATGCTAAGAAAAAGCTTAAATATTACCCATCAACTGAAATAGATACCTTGATAAGTACCTGAGGATCCAAAAACTGCTGTGGACAAAATTATCGGTAAGGATACTCAGTCGTCCAGTTTATGGTTATCCCAAAATTACTGTTCAGTGTCAACTGGACTTGAAGTACTTGAAGATGTTTCACCTTCCACTCAGAAGGTCCATTAGTTCCAGAACATTCCAGAACTGATGAAGCCAGTTCAGGAACTTCTGGATGGAAGGTGAAACAAGTCCAGTTGACACTGAACAGTAATTTTGGGATAACCATAAACTGGACGACTGAGTATCCTCTCCGATATTCTTGTGGAGTTTGTTACCAGTTAAGTATAAAGTAAATGATTGAATAAATCTTTTAGAAGTGGGTGTAGCCATGAACAACAACTATTCAAGAAAACACAATTGATTGTATAATACAATCTTAATTTCTACACAGTATATAATTAGACTTCGACTATTACCAACATGAACAATTGTTAACTACAACCGATCAGCAATAGAAAAGGTGTCTATATTAACTTAAAGTCGTCAAAACTTAAGTAATTATCCGTTACATTACAACAAGTTTCTATATATATTTACCACATAAATACCTCATTTATCATTAGGCAACTATAAAAGAGATGGTTACCCAGAAGAAACAAACTTCTAGAAACTACAGTCAACTCTGAGAAGGCTAAAGTAAAACTCAAGCACTCAAATTTTATGTTATTTTTTCTTAAAATTTACTATATTTCAGATATGATTACTCGATTACATTTATATTACAGCTGTACTAATATTCATATTATATTTTGACATTAAAACACACAATACGATTATAAAATACACGGCAGTACTACACAATAAAATCAAGATTTTTGGCTTGTAAAAAAGCTGCATCTACTTGAGGCCCACTGGCAAACACTGTACATGTCACTGAGATGTTTTTCCTCTGAACATTTCAAATGGTTTCAATTGAAAAACAGTTTCAGGCCTCTACGATGTGGACCAATGTATTCAACTATCCAACAATAGCTAAAAGCTCCAGTAAATTAACATGTTTCTATTGTATTAATGCAACAGTATTAACAATACTGATTTACCTGCCATTTACATGGGCTTGGGAAGGGTACAAAGGGAGCACTGGCTTGTGCTGGCTCAGTGGGTGAGTTACATTTTAGTTTAAATAAATTATCTAAATATTTTTTAGAGGTATTTCTACTAGAGTAGGAGTTTAAATGCAGGAAATTTCATGTAGCATTTTACATTGTTGTATTGTTACGTTATCTGAGTACATGATGTAAATTTCTCCAGTACGGTGTGGGCAGTACGCTGAAACAACGCAAAAGAGCCAGTTGTCAAGCGCACCATCAACTGAAACCTGGCAGAAACAAGCCAGGAAATCTTTCCAGGTCCTTGAAGCAGTCCAGAAGCTGATCTAAGCCTTGGTGTATCTCGATGTGTGTCAGATCTCCAGAGACCATGAGAAGCCGTCCATCACAGTCAGAGATAGTGGAGTTTACAGAGAGCTGACATAAAGGCAACATTTCACTCTGACAGTCCAGGGCAAGTGCCAGCTAGCTGCCAAAGTTATGCCAGCTTTTACTGGACTGCTTCAAGTGGCCACAACACAACTATTGTTAAAACATGGCGTGAAATCTGGTGTTCTTCACCAAGAAAATTATTTCATTCGGATACCCACAACCTCTTGGCGTTTTTGACATCAGCTTGGCAGATTCAAATGCTTATATATGGAGCTGGTTAACTGGTATTACTAATTCACAGTGTTCAAGATTTTTAGATGAAAAAGACATTGCTCAAATATTCAGGAGGAAAACAAATAAACTTGCTGGTGACGCGAGTACAAGCTGAGCCTTGTCAAATGTTAGCGCTATTACATTTACATATATGGTGATATTTCTCAGACATTACATATTAATGTCAAGAAAACAAGTGACTGAAGTGATGTCTGTTACACTAGATTTTTCCTAGACAGTTGGAGAAATGAGATTAAACTCTAGTCTCTAATCAGGTGAAAGGATGTGATAACATTAATCATAAACTACAACTGATTTCTAAAAGCCTTCGTTAATGATGTTTTGAAATCAATTACATACTATGAAACAACAGCAAATGCTTTAAACGTGTGTCAACAATTTCACTATCACCAGCAATGATGACTGTTCGATCAATGAGTCATTATTTTAGTGAAGCATTGCATGGCTATGTGTCACCAAGTCAGAGTGTACACTGATTTGTTTGGATGTGTGGGATGTAGAGATAGTCTGGTCACTTGCTTGTCTGTGAGTGTCTGTTTATATTACATAAACTAGCCCTTACATCCTGTTGATGAACACATTTTAGCATTCTTATTTGGTACAGTAGCTGCCTTCAACTATTTTCATTGTGTGCTCTGGACTTGTGACTCAACTTACAGTATGGTACATACAGAGACACTAAGTCACAATGATCATTTTTATAATTTTACACAAGTGACGCCAGAGGACATTTAGAGTTGCATCTTATAGTTACTTTAGAATTTTGACAATGATTTTCTCAGTGCATTTACTAATAATTTTCCCATAGTCCAAGGTTCCAAATTTAGGTCTATATGTGACAATGAAAACCATCAAATCCAGCGTAAAAGCTGAAAACAGACAATGTATGGAATTTTTCACTTAACTATCATCTTGATTGGCAATATCAATCATTTGGTTGGTTCACAGCTTTGGTCCAAACTTATCCATATTTTTCCTATAACACCATCATAAGGAAACCTTTTGAAATTCACTTTAGTGATGCCCTGGCTTTTATATAGTGCCACCAAGTGGATATTTTTGAAATTGTCCAACACTTGGGTTTATGGTCAAATGCCTTTAAAACTACTGATTATGAAATCCAGCCAGGTATTCATATTCATAATGGTTTAGTACTTTGTTTAGAGTCTGTACATGGGGGTTGTTATCAATGTTACTAGTCCCTGTCTGACTCCTGGTATCTGCTGAGATCATGTTAGTGGAGAGACTGGAACTAGAACTAGTGGGGGTGACCACCATGCTGGAGTCATACCTCCCAGTGTGTGTGTGTGTGTATGTACTACAGAATGCGTGGGACTAAACCACATTTGACTTTTTATACGCTTGTGGTTAACAGGAGCCAGATGTAGCTGCCTACAGGGAGCTTACATCACAACAGCCATTCATTTCTCTTTTTCTGTTTAATAAGATGTGTGCATACATACATACTTGCATATTTACAGTATGTTTGGATACTCAGACTAAGAATATGTATTATTCCTCTATTAGGGTAATAGAACTGACATGATTTTGTTTGCTTGTTTAGCAGCTCCAAAGATAGGATGTGTCCTGTTGACACGCAGATGATAGAGCGTGAGAGTGAGGAAATCCAAGATTTCATCACATAAGGCTAAATGGGAAAAATCAGATCAGGTTGTCTGAGGACTCACAGTTCTCTAGATGCTCAACATGGCTCTGACACAAAAGAAGATTCATTGAGTGAGAGGTGGAAAAATGAACAAATATATCCACAGGCAAATAACGTGCATGTAAATGATCAAATCCTGCATCTTAAATGCTGAGCATTCATCATCTCATCAGTTATACTTGTTCAACTGTAACAACAAACATGATGTTGAAATTATTACACTACAGTTTTCAGAGTGAATGGTTCATATTTAAAGATGTACATAGATGAAAAATGGGGAGAAAAAAGAAAAACAGCAAGAAAGTGCTAACTGAAAGCGAATGTGTCTGTGCTGGCCACTGGTAGAGATGGGCCGGAGTCCCAGTTGGCTCCCACTTCAAAGGCCCTGTCCGACAGTCTTGAGTGCACCTGCACCCAGTTAAAGTCTGCTCTCATCACTCAGGGTGTGGAGGGACCTCTCCTAAAGCCCTCACCATGCAGCTTTTTGCCAAAGGGCTATAATGGCCCACACTCAAGAATTCAACCTAAAAAAAACAGGTCACCCATACAAATTTCACTGCAGAATTAATTGTCTATCCTATGGTGTGAGAGCTTACGCATCCACAGTAGAGATTAGTAGGAAAGTCTATGCTACCTCCATCGCAGAGCCCCCAGGGCACATGCCACACTGTGACCTAGAGTAAAGGTTTCATGGACATCAATTTATAGTTTGGCCAAACAGAGAGGGTTCAAAGTTTCACCCCCTTTTTTGCCCTTTGTCTATTTTGATATGTAATGTATGATTTGTTTAATAATAAATACAGTATATAGGAAAATAAAGATGTTGACATGAAAACCTATGGGTAGAACATTTATTCATGAATGTTTTCCTAAAAAAAATATTTAAATTTATGACAAATTACTCACCAGATAGTTGCTTACTTTGTCAGTCTTTATTTGGTGATGGGCATGTTGGGTTTATCAGAGCTTTTCTTTTATTAGAACAGCTGCAGTAGAACTAAATCAATACATTAAAGTTGCTGGCCTTTAAACCAAAATAATGAATTAGACAAATGACTAGACTAATTATAATGGTTTCTTAACACTTTTTAATCAGCTTCTGAACAAACAGGCTCCCAGCCATAAAAACACAGGTAGCTGCTCTGATTTTAGTCTTGATCCCTCATTACACCTTCTGCATAAATAGTATGCAGACTAAAGACAAAAAATAAAGCTCTGTTCACTGTGCTACCTCAGCTAGTCACCATGTGATCAACTGCCCATGACCTACAGCGTACGTCACACAGACAGTTCCCTACTAAAAAGGAAACTACTCAGCACAAACTCAGTTCCACACAGGAGGAGCGAGGAGATACTGTGCTGTAAGAATGACCAGCATCCATAGAGGTAACTTTTTAGTTTGGTTTATTACAGTTGGCTTAAACTTTATTCCAGT
This sequence comes from Anabas testudineus, assembly GCF_900324465.2. Lineage (NCBI taxonomy): Eukaryota > Metazoa > Chordata > Actinopteri > Anabantiformes > Anabantidae > Anabas > Anabas testudineus. Next base: position 13,790,743 of record NC_046616.1, on the reverse strand, counting down.
CTATCTAATATGGATGATGTATGTCTGATAATTTCAGCGTGTTTGTTTTTAGTATTATTGCTCCAGTCTATTTATTGTCAGTGGGTTGTGCCTGTTGTTTCCTAAGTGTTTGAGATGTGTTAAAAGTCAAAGAAGCCATTCTGGCCTGGGTATCCCTTTGATGTCATCTGTATCACTTGCTCTAGTGTAAGTGTGTGTGTGTGTGTGTACATGTTTGAATGAACATGCTCTGAATTTGTCCAGCATGATGACATCCTCCTGCGACTTAGTAAACAGTCTATTATAGAATTATCACCATAGCATCTACCAACACTTTGTGGCTTCAAAGGAGCTATAAAATCTATTAATGACAGGCTATCCTGGGAATGAAGAAAGAAAGGGTCACAGGTATGTTGGGCTTAGCCCTGTAGAGGCCAGTCATGGTTATCATAGGGTACATATGGTAACAGCAGTTAGAAATGTCTGTGACCATTTTTTGCATTTGCGCAACCAAAAACATGATTTTTGGTGCACTCTCTGCACTAGAGGAAAGTGGCTGACAACAGAGCACAATACTAAGACTCTGGAGTCTGTTAGTTAATGCAGTTCATCTCTGTTGGCAAATCTAAATTTACAAGATAATAAATTATCATAGCTCTGGCCCTCTGGTGTGCATGCATGCACATGTACATTGGAGCTTGTTGTCCCAAGAGGATTGTGTATTTTTAGAGTGTGTGGTGTATTCTGACCTTTCATTAGCTTTACGAATGCTACTGGATTTTCAGTTGATTATTATCTAAACAGTCACTCAGGCCAGATCCTTTTATCCTCATGATGGGTATTAAATACATCTCCGATAAGGGTTGCTACAGAAAGTAAAACATTTATTATGAAGACTATTCTCTAAAAACAACAGTATTGGTCGCGTGCTTACAGCATGCTTCAAACAAATTCACAAGTGACCTGCAAGCAATGACTTTCTTGTCTCTGAGAAGTAAAACATGGAAGTAATATGCTGTTATTTTAGTACAACAAAAACTTGCAGGGAGGAGGATGGAGTGAATGACTGGGCAAACAAACCGCTGTCCTCACCTCTTTCTTTTGACAAGCAGGGTCTTTCCCTGACCTTGACCGAGTAGTTTTAGATGCTTAAAAAAAACCTTAATCATAGATGTGGCAGGTGAGCAGAAGAAAAGTTATTGCAACTGTACTCGTATGCATGGTGGTGTAGGGTTCTAGTCACACCCGGTTTGTGCTCTAGAGGCTGGTGAGAGTCAGAGAGTAAATATTGATAAATGTGTAGGTGACCTGAATACTTCAATATTGAGGTATTGGCCAATCTAAGAAGGCCAGAAGATTTCCTGTTACATCTGTCTTTGTGAACTTGATATTACTGTCCACCCCAGGGCACTGTGTCCTGTTGGACACATGTGATGGCTGGTTGCACAGTTGAGAAATGATGGTAACACTCAAAATCATCCCCAATCACACGTAACCCTTTTCTTATATTTCTGCTCCTCCTCCACCTGTCCCTTGTTTCTGTTTGCTGGGTGGATCTGCCCAGGGAGTTTATGTCCCATCAGTATGGGAAATCAGCCAGGTTTGACAGCAGGCTGTCCCCACTGCTTCAGGCTGCCAGGGGATGGGAATAAAGAGTGAGCTCATCCTTGGACTGCCTGACTGGTGACAACCCCTAGCATAATCCCCACAGGGGACACATTACTGGGCCATTAGTCCAACTCTTCCACCTAGAGTGCATGCCTCTGGCTTGCCCTTGGCTTATTCAGCCCATTCTCTTTTCCAACTGCAACTTTCCTTTCAGAAATAATCCTGAGTGATTATATTGTATCAACACTGAAATCAATTGGATTAGTCCAACATCCCTGCCTCCGTAAATCTTACCTTTATCCCCCTTTTACCCCAGTGCAGCATTCAAACATTGTAAACTCTGTCAGTACTTTTCCTCTGAGAAGATGGTTGCCAGATTGGACTCTGTACATCGAGGCAACATTTTCCTCCTACTGACAAGAAGGCACTTGACTGTGTTATTGTTTTTGAAGAGAAAGTTTGGGTCAAGTTCACAGGCTGGGAGAGAGAAAGAGAGAGAAAGAGAGAAAGTCTGTTCCAGCTTTAGCCGCATAACGTAACCATGTTTGCGCTTCCCTAATTCCCTTTCATTTAGCAGAAAATAATGTAGAGAAAATAGTCAGTTGATCTGCAGCGTACAAAATGTTCGCCAGAGCTCAGCTTCTTTACCCCATCTCACAGCCTCTGACAAACCTGTACACACTCTACTCTGTGTTTGTGCAGGTCTCTGAAAACACTGAAAAGTGTGCCTTACCAAATGCAGCCTGCCTGCTGAGCTCCAAGCAGAAATACAAATTTCTCTAAAAGGAGCTTAGCTTTAACAGGAGCTTTGGCCTGAACACAAGAACTGTTTTCCCAAGCTTTTGATGTAATAGCAGTTTGCAACAGCTATACCTAATTCTAATAGTTTCAATTCCGACAGGGATTTTCCTGATTTGTTTACTTGCTTGTTAGTATTACTAGGTCAGCTGAATCAACTGTGGCATTTTCAATCCATTATCCCAACCTCTCCAGAGACGTCTATACTGATAAAAACTGTACAAACTGTTGCCAGTGAATAAAAGTGTATTTTGAGTTTGTGAACGGTCTTTGCACTCAAGTGTTTTCTTAATCATATCCAGTCAGGAGCCATTCAAGGGCAGAGAGAAACATCAGAGATTTGATGTCAGCACACTGCCAAGCATGAAGACACACAAATAAAAGCATGGGAACAAAGGTAAGGATGGTTGGGGCAATGTATAGTGTGTGTATGTGTGTGTGTTTTATCCCTACACTGCCTCAGCACTCTCTTTCTTACACACGTGGTTCATATTTAAGCCATAGTGCTGCTCCACTGGACAATATGGCTATGATCTCACAGTCCCACATTCCCTACTTTTTACTTTCACTTGTGCTGAGCTTTAGGTGGTGCATGGTTGCAAACTCACAAATATTTAAACACGCATTTAATAATAATAATGTCACAGATCTACTTCCTGAACTAATTACATTTACTAACCAAATCTAATTAACATATTTTTCTGCAACAGCAAAAACCAAGTACTTAAAATTTAGCTAAAGGCTTTTTCTTTCTACAGTACTTTGTTAGGTTCATGTTCCACAAGGTTTATGTTTAAGTATGTGTCTGAGTGTGAGGAACAGCATAAAGTGCAATGCAATCATCATAACTATATTTTATGATGATTCAATAGATTATATAATCAATAAAACCATAGATTTGAGATAAAACAGGCTAAATACTTTATGTAATGTACTAAATGCTAGTAGGGTATATAAACTTCTATATACTACAACTGTTATTATCATCACATATTCTCTATTTGTGGTCACTTGCTCGTGCATCCACTTTCTACATCTGGCAACATCTTTACTTTTTAAAAGTTATGTTAAGAACGAAAAATCTGTTTTGATTAGAAAATGCCTTTGAACTGTGAAAAAAAAAACCATCACATTTTCTTGTGATTGTCCAATTTTATTATGTTGTAAAATGAAGGCGCCATTATTAATTCTAATATTTTCTGTCTGTGGTTCCAGATGAACTCTTCACACTAGGACCGGTTCGACCTCAGCCTCATCATCATGCCATCCATCCGTCTTTAATATCTCCTTCCTAGTCAAACTCTATAACCCCTACATCTGCCCAATGGTTGTGAGGAACTCTCAGGAGCGAGCCCTCCCTCATCTCTCTCTCTCTCTCTCTCTCTCTCTGGCTCTTTATCCCAGCTCTCACTCTGTCCACCGCGCATTGATAAAGGAGAGGACCGATGCGAGCATCCGACCGAGCAGTCCCGACAGAACCGCAGTTAGTCACGCATGTACGAACCTTTGGCTCCAGCTTTTATTTGGACCCTTTTCTACCTCTGAGCTGAGCAAAAACTAAGGATATCTGTTTGTGGACGTGAGTGGAGACGTTCAACAGTCGGCACTTGTTGCTCACCTCTTCAGGTAGACCTACTCTCAGCAGCCAGACGAGCTCACATGGGTCTGGTGCGCACATGGCACCAAAAACGCGCTTCTCCCACTGCTGACAGCATGGAGCCGCACACTGGATAATGAGGCCTGTCTACTGAATGAGTGATTAACCCAGGCTACTTCACATCAAACCTAATCTATTAAACTTTGGCGTTTTCTTCTGTTATCTGATTGATTTTTTTGGGGAGGGGGGACTTTGGTGGCTAAAAAGAAAAAAAAAAAAAAAAAAGCGCAGCCATGCTGGGTTTAAACCGGATTGTGAGCCTTCAGGGAGCGCGGATTCGGAGCTGTGGTTCGCCCGGAGTCAGACTCTCATCCCGACCCTCAGAGTCCCAGACCCCCGGTGCCAGCTCGCGGATTTACTGTGCGTGTCTGTTGCTGCTGCTGCTGACGCCTCGAGCAGACTCTTCGTGGTGGTGAGTGCGCACGCAGTCACACGCACACGCACAAGCCTACCTGCCTGCAACAAGACTTACAAATGTTGTTTTGGAATATTTTCTATTAGAAGACCCCCTCACACTGCCCCAGTAGGCTATTAGTAGGCTTTTATTAAAGATGATTTAAGAAACTAAGTGTAGAAGGCAGGTAAGTGAATGCCACACGGTGTGAACGAGGCTGGGACTGCTGCCCGACTTTGGGATTTAACTTATGATGACTGTTTTAATAATCATTTTCCAAAGTCAAAAACAAAACCCATTCCAATTAATAGGGAGCAGTGGTTTTCCAGCAGCCCCCTGACAACATGTTAATTTACCACTGAGGACACAGCACTGTGCGGACCACACTGACGCTTTAAACTTTATTCTTCTCCAGCTTATTCGTCCATTTAGTTTTTTTTTTTTTTTTTTTTTTGCTTCAAACTATTCTGAACTGGTGTGAATTAAAGGCTTTCACATGCTATCATTTATAACTATGACTGCAAAGAAAAACCTCCGAGTGTTTTTCTGTCATCATTTAATTTCTCTGTGATTGACTTGCACCTGAACAGGGAGGGAGGCCAACGCAACACCTTGGGACACTGGTAGTGGAAATAACCTCAATCACGAGATTGTGAAATATATTCAAACGTCTTTAGGATTTTGTTTCTAAAAAGCGTTTTATTGGTGTCAGTTTGTTGGCCTGCCATGCTGAGAAATAATAATAATAGAGCGATAAATATAATTTATGTCCAAGCTGTTGGCTGAGCGCGTGTTCGGCTCAGCTGGAGCCTACATTAGACAAGGCAGAGCAGTCATTAATTCACCACACACACACACACACACACACACACACACACACACACTGAGAATTTACTGAAATAGTCCAAAACCAGCCATGTAGAGCATAGGCGAGCGCTGAAAAAATATCTTATTGCCTGTGCAGTAATGTAAGTGAAAATGTCCATGTGTGTGAGTGTGTTTATAGGAGAAGTGTCTGTGTGTGGGCGGGTATGGGGGTGATGGAATGCCTAATAGTTTGTGTAGATTAAAAGCAGTTATGGGGAGCAGTGGGGAGAGTGTGTGTAAAGGCTCTGGCTGGGCATTATTGGCTCTGAGGGGAATTTAGTGGAGGAGGATCCAGAATTTAACTGTTTATTAAATGCCTGGGACTGTACAGTAGCTGAGTGATGATATGGACAGATCTGGCGCTTCGACACCCAAGGAGGTCACAGAAATGACGGCAAGCTGATCCGGCCACTCGGTGAAATATGACAAAGCACATATGCGGTAATTAAATCTCAACACACAATAGTCTGAACTATAAAAAGCAGAATCTGACACGGTGTCAGCACCTTCTTACTGACAAAGCTAGAATATATGATCAGATTACTACTAGATCTAGATAGACTACTTTGATCCAGGAGGGTTCGAAATGTAACACAGGTGTAACATAGAGGAGAAGTTGTGGCTGCATCATTAAAAGTTAAGTGAAGCCTTCCTTGGCCTTATTCATCACCCTCGTCTTTATCCTGTGACGCACAATCTAGTCACAGGGTGTGACAGCATGTAGTTTTAGACCTGTGGATATTGATTTACTATCCCATAAAACCTCCTGACATTCAGAGAGAAAAATAGAGAAGGAAAATTAAGTGTGAATTGCTCTTTCCTTTGATGAGCACTCTGTTCTTATTCCTCCTCTCTAATCCCACTCTGGGGAATTGAGAACCTCCAGTCTCAGTCGTTTCGCCCAGCCTCATAAAACACGACCACACAGCTTCATGCTCCCCTGACCTCTCCTCGCTGACCCACCGAAGCTCCACGGCCACCGAACTGCAAGAGGTCTCATGTGCGCACAGGCAGAGGCATGCCATCATTAGGCTCAGAGTTTATTTTGGGCAAGCTCGGCGCAGCATTTATCTTGACAGGATGCTGTAAAAGCCTGTTTTATTAGGACAGGGAGAAAGATTGGAAGAAGCGTGCAGGAAAACTTTGAGTAAGATGAGAACGATCAGGCAGAAGACAGAGGAGTAAAGTGAGTAAATGGGGTCCTAGTTTGACAGGGTTATTGGAGGCCCCCAGACTTCGTGCTCTGATTTGTGACAACATGATTTCAACTATCCCATTGGGAAACATTTAAACACACATACACACACAGGTCTTGTGGGGAGAGGTTAAGTGCTTATTTATTTGGAGAGCGGAGTAGATGGTTTCCACTCCCCTCCTACTCACAAACCTTAAACTGTTAAGTGTAGTGAACTCTGACTCACAGAAGGCTGTTACTGCAGCACTCCTTCATGCCACTCACCACCACTCGCTATCAGTGTGCGTCCACATGTGCATACATCTATCACATCTGGGCACCTATGAGTACTATCATCTGCAAAATGCCATCAATCACTGCAACGCATTGTGTTCCAGTCTAAGTCAGAGAGAGCTCACAAACCCCATTTTAGTGTTGATTCAGGTAAAAACCTGCCTTGTTTTTTGGCTTTCTCAGGTACATTGGTGCACTGGGAGCACGTGTGATCTGTGACAACATCCCAGGCTTGGTGAATAAGCAGCGACAAATGTGCCAACGCCACCCAGACATCATGCAGGCCATCGGCGTGGGCACCAAAGAGTGGATCAAAGAGTGCCAGCACCAGTTAAGACATCATCGCTGGAACTGCAGCACACTGGATCGAGACCAAACTGTCTTTGGACGTGTTCTGCAACGAAGTAAGTTCACATGTGTTTTCACAAGTTCAATACAAAACGTTTGTCTGATAACTGATTGTATGGTGAACAGTATGGATACTGAACACCATCTGCTACCATCTCGCTCCTCATTCTTACCCCTCCTTCTATACTTTTACTGCCTTATCTCGAATTTTTCTCCCTCGCTCTGTTATTTCTCCAATCGTTCCTTCCTACTCTCACGTATGCTCTTGTTTATAGTCACTAATGGACTGTTGTAATGCCTTTTGCCTCGTCAATAAACACACAGGCTTCGAGTTGTGGGCTTGTCGTCATTTTGTTTCTCCACTTCTGCCAGACCTCTTCGCCTTGTAACAGATTCATGCATATACACATATGCACACAGGCACAAATGCATGGATATTTCTTCCCTGTCTTTGTATCCAGTGCATGTATAATTCCTCCATATGAAAGGAGTTGACTGGAGACAGCCTGAGTCATTTATCTAACAACACAGGGACAGGACCTCTTCAGTTAAAACACCTGGATGTCTTGAAGTGAGCTGGTTATTTTGCATAAGAAATTAATCATCTACTTATGTAGATATTTCGCAATGATCTGCAGCAGTGTAGATTTGTACTGTTGCATTTTGTGTGCAGAGCATGGCTGCAGTAATGCACTTGCACATCACTGTTGTATGCAGTGCAGCTTGTAAAGACTCCAATTCTATGATACTAGATCTTTAGTGTTGAGGTCTTGGAATATGCTTTCTACTATTACATTGGAGAAAAGCATAAAAGCTAACACTTCATTCACAGCAGTTCATGGCAGCATATCGGGATAGAGGCCGTACAAAGTAAGGTGTTTGTCTAAACTAACTTAGCATCTGATGTCAGTGCCTCTCCTTGGCTTGTTATTGTCCCTCTTCCAGCCACCCTAAGCATGTGTGGGGGCTGACGGTGCTAGGAAAAAAGTAGCAGATATGGAGATATGGGCTGTGTGTGTGTCTGTGGAGAGGAATAAACAGTAATGTAGATGTAAATATTTATAGATATTCTCACTGTCAGACAAACAGCACAGGTTTGAATGATGCCCTCCTCCGTCCTCCCCCACACACACCCCGCCCCCCCCCCCCCCCCCACCCCCAGCAACAACTGCCCCATTCCTCTCACCAAACACATGCAATCAGGTTGAATCACAGGAACCCATCTAGGCTACTATTTGAGAGCGTGCGTGAAGTATTCATATTTTCTATTAATTTCTTCCAACCTGTATTTCAGGTGAAACCATTGCTACACTTATGCAGTTATACGTTACTTTAGAGATCAGAGTTTCCTATTGTCAGCCCCAACTTGGCAGTGCTCAGAGAAACAGATGCTTCATCTTGCATACATAACTGCTGTATAAGGTGCAAGTCTTTTTGATTAAAATAAAAGCATACATGTTCTGTCAGGTGTGAGCTGGACAAAGGAAAAGTGCAGCTGAAAAGCATTCTATGCACATAGGGTGTAACGGTTCTTTAGAAATCATCAAGAGACTACAACGTTAATTGCACCCTGTTATGTGAAAGCAACAATCAGAACCATTTTGAAGTTCTTACACTTAGTAGTAGTGGGGCTACAGCCATCACCCCACATGAGATACTATGTATGCAGTGCATGAGTTGGGGTTGGTCAAGTAGAGTCAGTGATCATAAATGAACTGTGTACATTTCTTGGAAAATAGTTCAGGATACAATTTTAATGATTCCTGTGGGTAAGTAAAACATGTGGCTTGCTAGAGGAAAGGTTTGATAGTCACTAAAACTGTCTTTGAGGACTTTTTGTAAACTTTAATTACAGAGGCACCAAGTGAAAACCAATTTTCTCTTTATGCAACTTGAGTTACTGAAGATTCTCAGTCATCCAGGGGAGGTGAAGTTCAGTCATGGCAACCAGACTTCATTCATGTTCGTTTGAAACATTTCACTACTCATCCAAGCAGCTTCTTTAGTCTGAGGGTAAGACTGACTAAAAAAGTCCAGTTGCCATGATTCAACCTGCAGATATGTGATTTGAGTTCTTATTTCTCTTCTTTCTGGGGCACTTAATCTACATGCCCTGAAAAAGCAGCTGTGACCAAACACTTTGTTTAATTCTCCCTGTGTCTTTGGCCACAAAACAGACGAAGAACTTAAGAGATCAACCAGGAACAGATGAGCACAGCAATGGTAGATAAGGCTATCATGACATCACCCTGTCCCTGATTAATGGGGTATCACTGTGTCTGTATTTAAACAATTTATGTGAGCAGAGGAGAGCCCCATGGCTAGGATTATATCCATGATAATATTTAAACAAAGCTGTGCTATACTCCACATCAACCCTGATATGTCAGCTGCACCTTCACATCCTGATGGCTTACACCCAGGTCTGGTCATGGCACTGTATTTGTGTATGCATGTTAAAATGTGTAAGTGTTGTATGAATGCTAAACTTTAGGTCTTGGAGAATCTAGTGTGCAGCATTGTATGAATAACATCCTATTTTGTGCCTTCTCTGTCTCTCTTTCTCAGACAGCCCTGAAGCAGCATTTGTCTACGCTATCTCCTCAGCAGGAGTTGTCTATGCGCTTACTCGCGCCTGCAGCCAGGGGGACCTGAAGACGTGTAGCTGTGACCCACAAAAGCGTGGACGAGATAAAGATGGCAAAGGAGATTTTGACTGGGGCGGCTGTAGTGATAATGTCAACTATGGAGCAAAGATTGCCAAATCCTTCATAGATGCCAAAGAGGAGACTGGTAGAGATGCACGGGCACTCATGAATCTACACAACAACCGCTGTGGCAGAACAGTAAGTGTGTGATTACTCACCCAAATGATGATGCGTTAACAAGCATTTGCTTGCCCTATAGCTTGACTCACTAGAGAAAGTACCCTCTGAAAGTACCCTCTGAAAGTGAATGGATATACAACTACAATTTAAAAAACAGGTTGGACGCTAAAATATGTAAAACAAAGGGCAATCTCTTAAACCCATATTTTATTCACAATATAACCCATTTAAACTGTAAAAATGTACAATTTTAGGAAAACGATAAGTGGTAAGAGCTTGCAGAACATTGTGCAACAAATTAGGTTAACTGGCAAAAGGCCAGTAACATTACTGGGTGTAAAAAGAGGGCATCTTGGATAGTTGGATCCTCTCAAAAGTAAAGATGGGCAGAGCTTCGCCAATATCTCAGAAGCTGTGTCTACAAATTGACAATTTCATAAAATTGCATAGACTTTGGATACGGCATATACTGCAATATCAAAAGTTCCAAGAATCTGGAGAAATCTCTGTGCACAAGGAACTAGCCTGACTGGATGTCCGTGATCCTCGGGAATACACAGCATTAAAAAAGTGAATTTAAAGCTTTGGTAAAGCGGAAAACTGTTCTGTAGTCAGATTAATTAAAATGTAACATTCTGTTTTGGAAAACATTGGCTCTGCATATACTGGACTAAGGAGGAGAGGAACCTTGTGGCTTGTTATCATTATAAAAGCCTGCACTCTGTTGGTATGGGGGTGCCTATTGAATAGGCAGAGCAGTTAGAATTATATATCATGAAAGAATGGGACAATACACCTCTCCCAAAACTCCAGCAACTGGTCTCCTTTGTTCCTAAACATTTACAGACTGTTGTTAAAAAAAAAAAAAAACTGATGCTACACCTTGGTAGACATGGCCTTGTCCCAGCTTTTTTTGAGATAACTACCTTATTTGTTTCTTAAAATGGCATTTTAACATTTGATGTTTTTGACATTTCTCATTGTGAATAAAATCTGGGTTTATACGATTTGCAAATCATTGCATTCTGATTTTATATAGATTTTACAGAACTTCTAAACTTAAAAAAAAAATTGGGGTTGTATACAAGGTGAACCTGGGAAATCAAATATGAAAATTTTAAAAATTAACTACAACTATAACAAAACTGTGCATTCATCTAACTTATTCTAACACAACCATTTAAAAAAGTTTCCTGCCTTAGTGCAGCATTTATAAAATGTGTGAATCCAAATTTGCTGATAGATAAAACAACAACTTCTCTGTATGTATTTAGGTAGTGAAACAATTCATGACACTGGAATGTAAATGCCATGGAGTGAGTGGTTCGTGCACACTGCGGACATGCTGGAGGGCCATGTCAGACTTCAGGAAGACCGGTGATTACCTGAGGGTGCAGTACAACAAGGCTATCGAGGTGACGATGAATCAGGATGGTACAGGATTCACCGTAGCCGACAAAGCTCTCAGGAAGCCCACCAAAAACGACCTGGTTTATTTTGAGAAATCTCCAAATTTTTGCCTGCAAGACAAATCAGTAGGTAAGATGTCAGAGTTAAGGCAGGTAGACTGGACTGAAAGGAAGAGAGTCAGTTTATTGTGGATGTTGATGGATTGCTCCATGTTTGTTATGTGTATTTTGTGTGTATGTTCATGCATGGCTACTGTGTTTGTGAGTAATGGTAGACAACACAGCAGTCCTCCCATGTCTGTGGAAGCTAATATCCCTTTACCCTGGGGACATGGTTGTTCTGTGACCACCTGACCTCTGTCAGTTTCTGTCAACACAGAGAGACATATATACACAACCCGGCAGGGGATGTGCTGATCAACCTTTACACGATGCACCTCATCATTTATGACTGTTTCTGTTTGGTTTGTTGATCATAACAAACATAACTTGTTGATGCCAGCTGTGATGATATTTGCCATTAACATTTCTATCATTCAGGAAGCTCTGTCCACTTCTCCCTCTTCCCCTGTCCCTTTATCTGTGTCACTATTCATACCTTTGTGCATCCTCCCCCTCTTTCTCACCTTCCCACTGGAATCCACAGCCTAGGGACACAAGCAGTCAATTTAGAAAAAAAAGAGAGATAAAAAAGAATCACTTCTGTCTGTCACAGTCTCTCTCACTCTGTGTCTGTCTGAACTAAGCATAGCTGGAGGGCGAAGTGGGCGTCAGAGTGTGAGAGCCTGTCTGTCTGTCACGCTCCACTGTCCATTTAACCCTCACAAACACACACACACACACACACACACAGAGTGGCTTCAAAGGGAGCAGTGGCTTGGGAAAGGCAATGTAACTATAGGCCACTCTACCAACACTGCATAGTTGTGTGTGTGGGTCTGTTGTTCTATGGGCAGCTTGTTGTAATAGGCAGCAGTTCAAACAGGGATCTTCTCACACCAAACACCAGCACTAATCTCTGTGGGGATGACAGTCACATAAGACACCGACAATATGCCACTGCATTAATAATGGCACCACTATACACTATGATCCACTCAACATTGGCTACTGCAAATCTTACACTGAACCAAATAAAACTCCATAGTCAAAGTAAAAGTTCTGGTCTCTGTTCCACAAGAAAACTTTGCTTTACCATCAAATTGCACAGCTTTATCACTAACTTCTGTTCGTTTTAGTATTTTTGTAGTACTGTTTTTAATTTTTTGCCTTTAACAAATTTCCCACAAGCCCATGACTTTCATGGGTTCATTTTTTAAGTTGAATTTATAAGTAGCTAGGGTCGGGAAAAAATCTTCTTTTCCCTGTTTTGTAATAGTGAGTTTGTTCAGCTCGTTTTAAAACAAAGAATATGTAACACAACAAAAGATGCTGCATTTAAATAGTGCAACGATACCGTCTTGGTATCGTACCCAAACTACTCAGCTGTGAGCAACCTAAATTGTGAAAACAGTTGCTCAGTTAATGTTTACAAAGTAAAAATAGCTAACCTCTGGCTCTTTGGCTTGAAAAATTTAATTAACTATTACTTAAGTGAACTGATGGCCAAATGGTTAAGGTGCATAGCACCTAACTTCAAGGTCAGCAGTTTGATCTGTTGTCTGGGCACCTTTGTGCAAATGAAGGCTATATAAAAATTAAGATTATTCAATTACTGAAAGAGCTTCAGATAATTATGTGATTAATTAATCAAATTATTATTTTTTTTATGATTTTGGCAATCTATGCAGGTTATCTACCAGTTGTTTGTTTGTGGCACAAAAAATCTGAAAAGAAAATAGCTTTAACACTACGCACTGTTTTTTACTCTGTGCAGGTTCACTGGGCACAACAGGACGGGTCTGCAATAAGACATCAAAAGACACAGACGGCTGTGAGATCATGTGCTGTGGACGAGGTTACGACACCACAAGAGTTAAGCAAATCACCAAGTGCGAATGCAAATTCAGATGGTGCTGTGCTGTGGAGTGCATGGACTGTGAAGAGTCCGTGGACGTGCACACGTGCAAGGCCCCCAATTCCTCTGATTCGACGGACCAGACCTGAGGACATGCCCTCTGTTCCCCCTGCATTGCAACCCCATCCCTTTCCCCTTTGCAGGACATCCTGTGGAACGTGGCATTCTGCGAAAGTTTGTCCAAAAATGCTCTGTGTCTCCGCCCTTCCCTGCCCTCATCTCAGTTCATCATTTGCATGGCTTTTCTACCTGTCTCCATGATAGCACTAAACTTCAGTTCCCAACAATATGAATTAATACCCATTAGCTCCCATTTGTGAACTGCCTAGTGACTGAACTGCTGGGATCAGATAAACAGCAAAACCAGTGAACATTTTGAGGCTCGGGTGTATTGGGCTTTATCAAAGATTAAGACGAGACCACCTATTTTTTAGGGCGTGGTTCTGTGTTAAAATGGTTTGCTGCTTTCCTGATGCTTTAAAGATACATTTTTACATTAATGGAGCCTTCAACCATATCCAGTATTATTACAACAACATCATATATTTACATAATTTTCTTTCTTTTTTGGGGGAAATACACTTTTATCTACCAAAAAGAATACTTGGTCAAACTTTGGGAAGTAGCTTGACAAGTGCACTTTGAAAAGTGGACATCTAAGTATAACTCTGGTTTTGTGAGGACAAACAGAGATCTGGGCAAAGGACTACCAGAGAACAGGGAGATGAATAAATGGATGGATGCATAATAAGAACTTTGAATGAAACTGTTAAAAAACGAAGAAAAAAAAAGAAGGTTTTTTAAAAGTGATTTATTTAAATTGTAAAGAGAGACTGCACTACATCAGCTGATGAGGAGAGAGAAGAGCACCCCCCCCCCCCAATTATTGTGATTATGCAGCATACTGTACTCTAGTCTTCAGTGTGTACAATGACAAACTGCCACTTAGAAGAAGAATCAAAAGTGGTCGTTGTGAATGGTCATTCACTCACATGTTTCAGCGACACAAGACATGTTTTACTTCTCTGCTCTCCAGCTTGCTTGTGTAACATTGTGTATATTGCCTTATCTAAACAGATGTTCGTATGAAATATATGGTGCATTAGTATGACACTGGAATCTTTGTTTTTTGTTCAGTGAGCCAAACACAGAGGCCGAAGGCAAGAGACTAGATAGTGCTGACATAGCAGAATGAATCAGTGTGACCAAACAAGATAGTAAGTTCTGTTGTACTGCTGTCATAACCTGCCATGTTATTCCCATCACACACTCAGGCACACACACCATCCCAGTGCCCCTCACCAGTGTGAGCTGAGAGACACGGGGGCAGTAATAACACAATCCATGTCATCAACAAAGGCAGATTCTATGTGGAAGGGGTGGGGCATGTTATATCAGTCAAGGGGGGGGAAGTGTTTGATTAAAGGCCCAACCTAAACCCCAACCCCTGCTGGCCTCATCCCACCCCTCGCAATGTGGAATTCCAGGTGGGTCCCAGGCTAATGACTAGATGACTGTAATTACCCAGGGCTGTTGATAGCTGGTGATTGGACATGGTTGTGCCACAGAGGACCCAGTGTGAGCTCCTGCTGGGACCACATTTAATCAAAGGCATCTTGGCCAGCTTATCAAAGGGAATACTTTCTAGCAATCTTCTCTGCTTCAGCCCCTTCTGCTCCCCAGGGTCTCAGTCAAGATCAGTCTCTATTATATTGGAGCCCAGAGACTCCTGATAACATGAAATCAGACAAGTACAAAATTAACAGCAGAGTACAACTGCATAAACATACTGTGATACAGTTCTTTCTGTAGCATTTTTACTGAGTACTATCTTATAACAACACTACAATTTCCTGTAAGGCCTGCATGAGTCCACCATGCTATGTTGGTCAATATCTAATAGTAATAACATCACCTCTCCTTGCTCTTGAGACAGGATGTAGCCATGTTCAGGCTTGATTGGGCTCATCGGTTTCATGACAAAGGAAATTGCTCTCTTGAGTTTCCTCCATCAGTTCTAGCACATTCTTGCGACACTGCTTTATAATCAAAGTTTTTGATGGACTAATATACGGCCGCTTGTAATTTATCTTTCAGTCTACCAACCTCGTCTGTAACAACAAGAGCTCTCAACATCCTAGAAGTGGTCTTTTAATAGCCCTAGAAGACTCCATTAGATAAGATAAGCTCTATTGTCCCCCATGGTGGTATTATCAGTCGCTGAGACTATTCTACTGCCAGTGTCCTGTGGCAGCTATCTGTGTCCTGGATGCCAGGCTGAGAGCATTCCTGTAGCACAGTATCACAGGCAAACAGTCTTCACAGCTGGCAAACAGCGATGTCTGCTTGACAGACCCAACTCACTGAGGGCACACAAATGGCAGCAAGACACAACAGGTTTAACTGATATCACAGATGTTTTACAACTTGAAGCTCACTTTTTTTTATCTTTAGCCATCGCTTCTATTAATTATGATAACTCAGCAAATTAGCTAGTGAGTTTGAGAAATGCTTTAATACTGACAAAGGCAAGAAACAAAAGCCTTGGGATGACTATAGAGGTTTCAAACTAAACTAAACAAACGTATCATTTAATAATAATCCTGACATACCTTGAGTAGTTGTGCTCCCACACAGTTTTTCCTTGCAATAAGGTATTATTATGAACATTGTGATTAACTTCACTTTAGGTTCTGCATCCATATAAAGTGGTTCAGTTAATCTGGCTAATATTTTGGTTGTTTAAGACCTGTCTGATCTTCTCGACTACTGCCAAATTGACTGGTAATGCTCTCAGATTTACAAAATTACCGGGTAAAATACTACCGTAACAACAGCCAAAATTACAAAAGTTTGATAAACCAGAATTATCCTTTAATTCTCTAATCTGACTGGGGATCAAGTCACAGGCACAAGTAGTCACATCAAGATGTAGTCCAGCTGCATTTTAAGTCTCATGCAAAGTAAAGGTTGTCCATCTGTGTAACATTGGCTCTGTACAAAGTGGTACACTGACACAACGCTGCAATAACATGAGACACCCAGACAACACACATGGTCCCAATCATTCATTCAGCATCATCACAGTTATTCTAAACGGTGTCTGCCTTGCTTATAAATACTTGTTCTATAATATCTCTCTATAGATCTCCCCCCATCTCAGTACTGACAGCTACGTATGTAGATTTATCAACTTTATATCCAGGCTGTAACGCATGTCAGTCTGAGCTCAGATTGCCAAATGACACCAACCCTCAGAATAGAGGATGAACTTCACTCCAGTTACATACACATAAATGCAAGTGCACACTCGCAAATACCGATAACTGACTTCTGTGAGCGTTTACTCCAACATGCTCCCCTTAAATCCAGATTCTACTTAAAAAAAATAGAAGAGGTGTGAAACAGAGAAGGAAGACAACAAGTCAAACGGATGGATGAAGGGGAGAGAGAAATGTATAGGATTACTCAGAGACCTGGCGGGCATGTTTATCAGCAGATCTTAATCTGAGCAGAGAAACCCGCGTTCCCCACAATTCATCATCATTACTTGCCCCACCTGCCACATCGCCCTCACCGTCTCCCTCTACCTCTCTCTACCCCCCACTCTTTGTGTCTGATACCTGCTCCTATCCCTGGGAATCAAGCTGGAGACCCCACTAACAATTCCCCCAGTTCCATTCACCTTGGGGTGGTCCAGGTGTTAGCCATGTGAATTGTTTCGCACACATATTCACATGTACATACCTGCAGGCCAGGATAGGACCCATTCAAGACCCTCTGCGTTCAGCCATCACCTGTCTGTTATGACCCTCAGCATGTCAGCGACCATTTCTAATCTGTCACTCACTGTTTGTGACCAGAGAGTACATGTGTATGTGTGTGGTGGGATGAGTTTAGCCCTCAGGGGTAGTACAACTTGGGTCATTTTTTCCCAGAGGGGAGTCTATCAAGGTCAAGGGTCATAAACCCTCAGCACCATGAACAACCACCACTGATCCGTCGAATGCTGACACCTCCTGAACATTAACAGCTTGCTCATGTGGCTAAGCTCTTTCCTGGCTTGCCAGCAAAGGGACAAACTTAACACCTGCTCTTCTTAATACCACTGTAGTTACCAACAGTGTCAACTCCTCTGTTCATCTTTCATCCTTTCACTCTTCCTCTATTTGATGGGGTGGGTGTCAGCCGCTAGGTATTAGGTGGTGTAGCTTTGTTGAGAACAGGTTTGGCTTGAGAGGCTGTGGGAGCAGTAGGAGGTGCAGATTTATTAGGGAGTTCGGACTAATATTTACGTGACCTGCCAGGACCCGAAGGGTGTAGAGACAGACATGGAGAGAAAGTACGGTTATGAATTACAGTGTCTGCATTGAGGGAAAAGGTGGATTACAACACTTCTGAGACCTACAGCAGAAAGTATTCAGCCTTTACCACCCAACTTCTTTCCGTGAATCCCTTAACCTTCACTACCTGCCCCCTTCACTATGTCATTTCATATAATGGCAACACATTTTGACAACCATCATAGTAGAACCCCTATGATATTACAGCAACAGCTTCAGGTCTCTTTTCTGAAAAAGATAGATAAGAAAAAAATAGTGGTCCTGCAGGTTGCCATATGAAGTGAGCTGCTGACAAAAAACAGGGATTCCACTAATAATTGAACTTTACTAGCAGAGCACTATTTCAGCTCTCACTCACTCTAGTAATTGCTCAAATTACCACATACATGTAAAAAAGCACAGAGCATAAAATTTGTTTTCTATATTTTATTCAAGATATAACTCACTGAAGTTCAGTGTTGACCAAGTATTCAGCAGGTTCAGCTCACAGAAAATACACAAAGTGTGTCGTTGCTATGCCTGAGCTGGACGTTTACGGCAGAGTCGGTGAATTCTCCACCGTACAAGGTGTGGATTGCGATGTGACGACGTTTGTATATGCGTGTGACGGTGTGAGTGTGTTTATCTCCCTCCCTGTGTGGGAATTTACAGACACACCTCGCAAGGCACAAACAACAGTGACCTGAAAAAATAGTCTAAATTCCACCAACATACCAGAGAATCTGGGGTTTGGGCTGACAATACACACTGACACACGCAGACAACAAGAGATGGAGGTGTGGGAAACAGGAGAGATACAGGGTCAGGGTCAAATTGTGTAGGCCTCACAGACATAGATACCAGTGAGTGATAGCAGCTGACACACAGTGATGCTGACACTAACAGTGATATCATGGCTACCTGAGTGACACTGATAAATCGCACTGAGCCATCCTAGCTCATCCCTATGACTTTTAATCAGCAAATACTGCACCAAAGAGATGCACTCTCGTAGTCCATAGTAAAACTCTAATACTAGTAAAAAATACTAATTTAAAGGGTCTAAACACTGAACAACAAATAACATAAGGCCATAACCTCTTAAGTGGCAATTGAGTGAAAGGTGAAAGCATCTACTGGAGTGTCTACCTGAACTCAAACATGCTCACAAATGTGTGTTTATTGTTCCTTAGAATTGACTAGATGTGTTTACCATATCACTGGAGCCAGTTTCCCACTTCCAGTCTCCTAGTCTCCTCACCTTTAAAAACACAAACCACTAAAGATACACATCAATTCACTTGTATAGTGAATCCTGAACTCACACCACATAAACAAACACTCTCCTTGTGGAATGCTGGCGACTGTTTTGTTTGTGTTGTTGTCCAGTGTTAATTTCTCTGCTCATCTTCGGCTGTAATTTATACTCCCATTGGCACTTAAATTCTAGAAAACTTGAGAGGATCTTCATCTTCATATGTCTCTTATCACGGTCACAGTCTGCTGATGCAGCCCAGTGCAGCAGTAACAAGCCTCCACGCTTCCCCTGACTAGATTTTACCTTCTAGCAGCACTGAGACAGCACATCGAGAGCAAGGACACAGTACAGTAGCCTCAGTCGCTCAGTAAACAATGGTAAACAGAGCAAGCGCTTGGCATGAAATGGAGGAATACCGCACACAAAACATTTACACAGAGCTGCCACGGGAACAATATCATTTCAGTTTTACAATAAAGTGCTGGTGTAAGAAAAACAACAGAAGGAAACTCATCTGTCCCTTTCCCTGGACAGCATGACTTGTTTATGCTTCAGCCTCCCACTCTGTGTAAGGAGATAATTCAATCAAGTATAATAGAGCTTTCACACAGGCTTAACCCTGATTTAATGCTAATGCTACGTCATATAGCCAGAATTGTGTCCACATCAATCGTACTGTTGCACTGTTACTATTAATATCTGCACTTTATTTACAAAGTTTTGACCTTTAATTATGCAATCTGAGGTGCATTTCAACTGGCTGTTAACCTGAACATAAAAATGATTTAAAGCTAATTTCATCTTTTTCTATGGTCAAGTTATTTTTATAAGAAGTTGTAATGAAAGCAGTATCACAAATCACACAGTAGTGACAGCTACACTGTATTATGATAGAATAGGACAGAGCAAAACAACAAAATTAATTTGGAATATATAAGATGTAATGCAGTACAAACCACCTGGCTAATTACAGATAAAAGCTTGGGAGATAATGAAAGCAGTCGTATCACACTGGTGTCCCAATGCCTAAAGGAATTGTGGCATTTTAATTATACCCACTGTCAGCCAGAATGGCTGGATGCACCACACCTTGTTTTGGCAATACGCTACTGTGTCCACTCCTCCAGTAACTAAAGCCAACTACTGACAGTAGTTTGACTCATCTCAGACTGAAAGTAGAAAAACTCATGCAGAGAGCGTAGACGCAGACACCAATTTCACTGTTCCAGTGTGTATATTGTTGTATACATACATATATATAGCATATATAGCATTTACCACATATATGGTGTAAAATCATAAATTACTCTTGCTCAGTATTTTGCATGGCCTCACAAAAGCCTATGTGCAGAAGAAAAACTGAATGAGTGTCACTGACTGAATGGCACCACTATACTGTATATACTACATACCAACACTAAAACTATAACTATATGCTATTCAAAAGTTTTCTGTGATAGATGTAATGTTATAAGTATATACGGTTGGAGGAAAGGGTGAAAGGGGGAGGCTATTCAGGAGTAATAAGTGTCAACAAAAGCACCAAATGTAACACAAACTGCACATTTGTGCATGTGTGTGCTAATGTGTGTGCTAACTATGGGTGGGCAGTATGATTCTCTAGTCACAGTACCATAATGATGCTCACGTTTTCATTATTGGCTTGGAGCTCCATCTCTATCAAGTGTTTGAAATGGGATAGTTTAGGGGAAAGTAAACAACAGTCTAATGTGTTTATCAGACACTAGAGCACACACCAACAGCTGTTTACCACACAGAGACCTAAACCACATCCAACAACAGTACGGTACAGTACAACAAACGTATAATCTGATGGAGTTGCATGTTGTAAGGGAAGGTGGTCTGGATATGGGTTTTGGTCTTGGACTGGATGTGATCTGGCAATATGACCACCCTGCATGGGAACGCTATAGTTTAGACTGAGAAAGTGAGATTGAGGAAGATGGTGGGAGAGAAAGAGAGAAAGCTGTGGATTCCTAAAAAGCCTCCCACCCCTGGTAAACACATCAATAAACATAATTCCACTTCTCAACAAAACACTGTGCCTTACAAAACTCTACAGAGCTATACACGCATCTAGCATAAATACACATAAAAGGATGCTTTACACACAAAAACACAGTGTAGTCCTCACTTGTATGACACCAATTGTGGTCTGATGCAGAAGGCACACTACATTAGATGGCCCTTGCACTGAATATTTAGGCTTACATATATTTACTGTCAACCTTGTTTGCTTGTATACGGTAGGTGCATTAAAATTCTCTATAAAAGTACATTAATACTTATTTCGTACATCCTTGTTTCCATCTTCCTTTCTTCACCAGGCCATGATCTTTAATAAATTTCAATAAAAGAGATATTTAAAGGAGCAGTTTAGCTTTTTCCTCTTGAGTAAGATACAGTAAGAGGCTGTATTTAGATAAAACAGGTGACACATCTGTTCAACCCATCATAAGTAATAAACTGGAAATTACTAATGAGTGGATAACTAATGGCAGTGGAGCCCACATGCAAGGTGTTGGCCTCACCCATCAGGAGCAACTTTGGTTCAGTTTGTTTAGATTAGTTACTATGGCAACAAACATTCATATCTCTTCCAAATTTTGTGTCAATACTGACAACTACGTTACACATCATCACCATAACTATGACCCACAAGATTATTACC
Organism: Anabas testudineus; assembly: GCF_900324465.2. Classification (NCBI taxonomy): domain Eukaryota; kingdom Metazoa; phylum Chordata; class Actinopteri; order Anabantiformes; family Anabantidae; genus Anabas; species Anabas testudineus. The sequence continues at coordinate 13,769,098 of NC_046616.1, read as the reverse complement.
TTCAGCATCACGATGTGTGATAGGGGATGGACTAAACCCTGAAGAGAGGCCTCTCTGGTGTGAGGAGTTTGGGGCAATTGTGGTGCCCAGTCCTATCTGGATCTAGAAGAGAGTGAGATGCAGGAACGGATGTTAGGAGGCAAGTCCACTTCAGCAAACTCAAGGGGGCACTTCAGCACATGTGCAGCTCTCAACCTGAGGACTGTCTGTCTGCCTGAGATTCAATAAAAGTAGCAGCAGGAGTCGTAATTGGATCACAATGAGATCCAGCTGAGAGAAAAACTAGACTTAAGTTAGTATTTACTTGTTTTTTTTGGTCTAAGTTGTACTGAGTACACAATAATGTGACATTTAACAATACTAATATCACTGAGGAGGCCAGTTCATTCATGTATGACTTGGCATGTAAGTGTGTGTGTGTGTGTGTGTGTGTGTGTGTGTGTGTGTGTGTGTGTGTGTGTGTGTGTGTGTGTGTGCGCACATGCAGCAGGCACAGTGACAGAGACAGATTGGGTGCCAGAGAGGGACAGATAGCCTTATAGCCACCCTGCACTCACTCATTGAGTGAGATAAAGAGGAACACTGACATAAAGACACACACAGGCACACATGCACTCCTCCACTTGTATCCAACTGTGTAGAGAAATAACTCAACTCTTAACATGGACAAATAGGTGTGGATAAGACCTGCTTTTGGTCCTGCTGAAAATTGCTGATTCATCACGGATTTCAAACAAACAGATTAGAACAAGACTGTTGTGTGGTATCTAAATGGACTTATAGGATTTGCCCATGTATACACACAGCAGCGCTGTATGAGATTCAGGAGGGTATACGAGCGCAACAGTGTGTGAGGGTGCCAGAACAGTGACAGGCCATTCCTCTACACACAGGTTTTCAAGAAGCTCTTATCTCACTTCTGCTTTCTCCTCATCCATTCCCTTGTTTCTTCCTCTCCAAGAAGAAAAGTTCCTTCATTACATTTCCATCACAAACACACTGGCTAACTGTGGTCTATTTGTCAAAAAGGCAGTGTTATAATACTGTAGGTTAGACGCTTTAACCTGATACATACAACATTAGCAGTGCTGGATATGTGTGTGTGTGTGTGTGTGTGTAGGAAGGGTGGTCCTGTGGTTCTGGGTGACCTCAGTGGCCCAGGCTGCCTGTCTATTAGAGAAGGGGCTATTAGACCATCAGAAAGTGGGAGCATCCCCTCTCGCCATGGTGATAAGATCAAGGCATTTCGACAGCCAGAGCGGTCATTACCCTGCTCTCTAGCCCATAATGCCCCTCCATTAAAACATCCTGTTGCCATGGAAATGCAGCTGTGGCCGTTTAAGTCATTTCTTGGCTCTGCTGTTTCTCTGGATCACTGACACACACACACACACACACAGACACAATGCATGGACATAGTTGGGTGATAAACATGTACGCTGCTATCAGCACATAGAGACACAGAAACACAAACTAGCCTGTGCCGTGCAGTGTGTGATCTTGGCTCATGTGGGGTTATGGCCACGAGGACGGTGAGGCGATCACTGAGTCACTGTCAATGCAGAGATGACAGACAGTACAGTAAGACAATCTGGTCGGCTGAGTCATCATGTGGTCGAAACAATTCCGCTTCCAACGCAAACACGGAGAGGCTAACAGATAGCAGGCTGACAGAAACACACGCAGGCAAACAAACAAACACATCATACACACAGCACTAACACTGATTGGGATCTAACAAACACCTCTGGTTGTTCTGAAGATTTTGAGTCAAACAAACCTGACCCCTTGTCCCTCTAATCCTCATTTGGCCACTTGCAAACTTTCTTCAGCAGAGTTATCAGTAGACACCTCCTACGCTCACATACACACAAACTTAATCCCCTCTAAACCCAGCTTTTTTCAGCTATTTTGAAAATGGCTCAAACAAGAGATTATCAAAATAGTTGGCCATTATTTTCTGTTGATAGATTAATAACTGACACTTAGTCATTTGGCAGATGCTTTTAGCCAAAACAAACTACAAACGGGGAACACACCCTAACAGTTACTTGAGGTTCAGTGTCATGCCCAGGAAGACAAGATGTAGACCAGAGGACGTCGGGGTCAAACCGTTGACCTTGTAAAAAGTAGACAACCTGACCTATGTTTTAATCCACCTCTATAATTAATAGGCTTAGCATTTCATCTTCCTTCACCTAATGTACTATTACTCTGTGAGGGTAGAGTGAGTATACGCTCAATTACTGAGTATTGCAGACACACTGTAAGTTGGGGAAACAAAGTCAATTCAAGTTTATATAGCAATATTGCATACAATCTACAACACAAACAAATCACCAAAGACATACTACAGACTACTATATTGTGCAGCTTGCCAACATTTGGTGCATGTTTAAAAAGTTCACTAATTTACCAGAGATTTGAGTATTGGACAGGTAAAGCCATCAGTCTCAGTTTGATCAAACTAAAGTAAAAATGAGTCTGCGTTGCCCTCCAGCGGCGAAAAGTTGGATTTAAAAAAAATATAATCCATGAAACATTAAACATAAACCAGCTGTTTCGGAGTTGTTCACCATTATAGTGGTTTCTAAAAATCTGACATTTAATTAAAAAATGAACAGTCAAGGCATAATTAAACAAATGTTTATATTTAACATTTAACATGCTTATTTATGCTCAACAACTTAACAACTTCCATCATTATTTCATTATTTAATCTAATTTTATTTTAGCTGTGACAGTGAACCAGACGTTCAAAACTAAATTCAACCAGTAATCTGTTGTCCCGGTGTTGCTAAGATGCACTCAGACCAACAACATATTTATCTTCAAAACATAACTTTGCTAAATTTGTTAACTCTGGATTCACGACATGTTTTCTCATGCTAACTGCTGTCAGCCTATAAAGTAAGTTAATATATGTGTTTGCAGGGGAAGTTGTTGAAATATGTGCTAATGTGTAGTTAGCGTGCTAGTTATTTACCTTAGTAAACTATGTACAAGTATTAGCTAAGTAAATGTCAAACTCACCCAGCTAAATAGACTAGATATACGGTTAGCTAGTCTTTAACTTACTTACCGCCTCATTCCGATAGGTTTTGTTTAACTTTTGTTGCCTAATTTCGATGAAGTTCAAATCCGCTCAAGCTAATGCTAAGTTACCTGTTTCATTGCCATCAAGCGAACAGCTAGCCAGTTAAATTCACTGGAGAAGTAGCTATTTATGGATGTATTTGTTGGTTGTAACGTTATCTGTAAACAGGGTTCATAAAAATATTGTTACAATAAGATGTTTTGTTTAGACGTAGCATGGTGTTTCTAGCATTAGCTCACGAAGTGAGAATGCTTTCAATAACAGTTTCATGATTTGTGTGTAACCTAGCAACAGATGAAGCGAACAGCATCAGTTCTCCAAAGCCCACTGGTCCTTTACTGAAGACCTTGCTTTTAAAAGTAGTACTCAAGGTTTAGGTTAGAATTCACCACAGTCCTTCTGTGTATGTAGTCTGTCTTGTAATGTGGTCCTCTGTGGACTAAATGATACTGACATCAGAGCTCCTTGGTGTTCCTTAGTTACAACTCTATGATTTGACCATAACTGATACAACCTCATGTAATCAAGCAAGACCAGTATGATGCTACAGTAAACAGTGGGATTATCATCCTTTCTGTCAGGACCAAATGAGCTCTGTTGACCATCAGCAACGGAAACCACAGATGTTCCCTGCAGGTTGGTCTGCCCAGAAGACAGGACCAGGAAGATCCGGTGGCCCACATGAGCCACAAAATATGGTTGCTGATGAAGCGCAGATGGCCAAGCAGGCCCGCCAAAAGATTCGAGCCCGTTTGAAAATGGCAAAGTTATTTCAGCAATACAGGTGAGAAAGTCTTCAATAAGCCTGAACTCTAAAACTTTAAGATTTAAAGTTTAGTTGCAGATAATAAAAGATGTTTTTGATAGATAGATCTAAAAATGTAGATAGATTGTAAAATATAAAATACTTTTTTTAACAGTTTTGTTCGTATGTAAAGGAAAAACTTCACCTAAACTGGAATTACTATGACACACACATAGAAAGAACAAATACTGCAAAACCTACAAAACCGGGCCGTGAAGATAGGTGTGGTCCTGACTTTCTGCACTCTCAACCTTTATTGTCTGGTTGTCTTCTAGTTTAGCCTTTACACTTATTCTACCTCACACTAATTCTACCTCAACTGTCATTAGTTTAGCACCCAGGTTGGGAGCAATAGGGCCATACACAAAATTCCGTGTCAAAGCTTTCTAAAAGAAGTGTTGTCTTAAGCAGCCTTCTGTGTATATTTTACATGTATATATATCAATTAAATCAAACCGTCTTGTGTTTCTGTTGTCCAACTAAATAGAGGTCAGATAATTTCCAATCAATATGGTGTCACTGTAACCTCAGACCCTGCATCAACGCAAGATAAGATTCGCCTCACTGTGTATGAGAACAAGGTGAGACAGACTATAGACTATAAGATTAATTTCATAAAGTAGGGTTTTTCATGCCTCTAAAAACATACGCTTATCTATGTGATTAGTAAGGTTCTGTTTTTCTAGGTTTTTGTCTGTGTTTACCCTTTGCTGCCATGGTAATACTGATTGGTTTCATATGATGTGTTTCCTGGCTAACAGACAGTCGTGCTCTTCACTGTGAAGAACTCCGGTGCCCGAAAAGTTTATTTAACTTTTTGGGCGTCTGACCTTGTACAGAATATTTTTACTGTCAGAGACAGCAATGGAAACATTATCAAAACCATCAAGCAACACATCCTTGGTCCAGGTATGATGACACGCAATCATACATGTCCTACTTGCAGTTGTTGATATTGAAACCACTGACAACTGGGTGATTTTATGGCAATAATTTACATAGAGCACATTTTTACTTATGGATTCACAAGGATAAAGAACATAAACTGCAAAGATAGTAAGGTAGTGTGTATTAAGTAATTTACACTGAAATCAGAAGAAAGGCTTTTGTTAAGCTGTGGTTATATTGTAGATAAACAGGATGGTTCACTGATTAGTCAGAGTGAAGTACATTTTGCTTTTTTTGCAATTCAAGTATATGACATCTCCTGTGCTATTTCTAGGGGCTGAATACAAAATTGGGATCCATTTCTGCTCTGAGCATGCAGGATTCTATGAACAGTTATTGGTCTTTACGTTTAAAGCAGGCCAGCGTCCATCAGATAAATTTAAGATTGTGCGCCTCTTGGAAGTCATACACTGGACATCTTTTAGTGAAGAGCTTCCCCCCACAGCCACAAACTCACTGTGCGATCTCCAAGCAATGACGCAGACACAAGCTGACAGGTACTACTAAAGTACTACTTTGGTAGATTATATATACTATTGTCTGTTAACAGCTTTTTAACAAACTTTTTCATGAAGAAGGTTTAACTCAAGGTTTAATTTAATGTCAATGTATTTGTTATATTGTTTTCTGTTACCCAACATCATACAATTAATGCTTTTTAACTTGAGAATCCATCATTCACATGCAGAATTACACCCCTAACTACATAGAGGATGTGTGTAGTTGTTAATGCTGTTATGAATCACCTAAGCTATTACTGTCCTGCCCATTTTTGTTTTTCCAATTTAGTGCTGTATTAAAGTGGCGTAAGCCTGACATTCCTTTGAAGCAATATGGGAAGCCTGACAATTTAAATGATGTCAGGGAATTGGACAGGTATGTGTTTTTAACTGCCTATGCTTTCATTATAAAGGTGAAGTTAGTTTTTACAATATGCATATCGGCAAGCAAACAAATGTCAGGAAAATGAGCATGTTATTTAATGACTCATCCTTGAAATAGTCTCACTCCACCCAAAGCAAAGACCTGTTAACATCAAATAACACTGTGTAGAAATAATAAATCTCAAGCTAAATAGACATGCTGCCTGACTACCATGGTATCTGGGAAATAAATAAATAAATGAATGACTTCTCTAAATTACTAATTCAAGTCACAGTCAGGTCCTGGTTCACTCTACAGCTATTTCTCTATCTTTTGTGACGAACATGGGATTATAAACTATAATGAATGAAGTTTCAAATTCAAAGTGCTTCTGCGCACACAGTTCCTCATCAGTCAGGATCAGAAACACTGCCCTGTGGGTTTGACCTGTAAAAATGATCTGCTTATTAATTTCATACCTTTTTAGGGAGCTGCAGAAGAGACCTCTCAACTGGAAGAACTATTCCTGGCGCTTCCATTTGCTACTGGACCTCGAGGAGTTACGTCTGAAGACAGAAATTGAGAAATACAATGTGGATAATGTGCCAATGTTCAGACACAAAGACAGCATAAACCTTCTCTTTCTGCAGGTGAAACATCTCACACACCACCAGCTTCATCTGTAATTTCTTTAAATCAACTCAGAGTGAAACATTAAGTTAAAGTAACTTTATGCTTTATTAGTTTGCAGATATCTTTAAGAACTTATCATCATTGGGACTGACCGGGCACCAAGTGTTGGTTTCTCCTTTAGACCAGACAGGAGTTTTTGAAAATAGATTTTACAAAGGCTGGGTGAATCATGTGGATGTCATGAATGTCTACCTAAGATTCAACAACAAATTGTAAGAATTACTGCAAATGCTTAAATAGCCAATTTACAAAATGTTGCACAATGTTACATTTTGTTGATATTGTCATCACAGAATGTCATTTCAACTGTAAAAAATGTTGTATGATGAAAAATAAGCTATAAAAATGTGTATGCATTTGTATGCAGGTTCCTGTGTAATTTCAAGGACGGTATGAGGTTTAATATTATCTTCGCTATCAACCGTTTGCCCCTGCTGATTCAGCACAGAGCAGTAGCACACGTGTACAGACACAGACTCAAGGAGGTGCTGTTTCCTACTGGACAACAGTCTTCCCACCATTCACATCTACACAGGTCAGACAAACTCACATCAAGTCAAGAATCAAGGGAAAACATTCCAAACGTGATGTAGACAAGGTTGAACTTCAGCTCACCTTACTGTGTGTGTTTTTTATCCTGGCTGTACTGTTTGTGAAAAAGTAATTGCCCCCTAAACTCAATAACTTGTTGTTAACAACTGTAATTCAGCCACATTGGGGGATTTCAAGTGTGCCAAATTTGCAAAAACATAAAAAATCAGGAAGGGGGAAAATACTTTTTCCAATGATGTAAATGCGTGTAAAATTTCTGCATTGAAACCCTAACTTTCTGAACTGTGACTCAGCACTGAAACTGTTACTTAGCACCCATGTTTCTCTGTCATTAGGCTGTTAGAGGTAGAGAACCCAGAGCAGCGCACAGCAATTCAACACATAGTATCTTGTTCTGCAAAACCTGCCCCATATCTAGTATTTGGTCCACCTGGCACAGGTACTGCACTTCAAACATGTACCACATGGCAGCGTTTGTGAATACAACATGATGATTGCATATTTAACTTTATTCACATATAGACTAATGTATTTTTGCATGTATTGGTCAGGAAAAACTATGACTTTGGTGGAAGCCATGAAGCAGATAGTGAGAACCCAGGCCTCATGCACCATCTTGGCTTGCGCTCCATCAAACAGTGCAGCTGATCACCTTTGTGAGAAGATTCTGGAAAGCGACATTGACAAAGACAAGGTGTTTCGCTTGTACGCCTTAACCTTCCCTGTGACAAATATTCCCGCAAGTATAAAGGTCTGCACTCCTCCTTTTTCACTTTATTCAAAGCACAAATAGATGCTAGACGAAACATTAACAGCAATTTCAGGGGTTGTTTATGAAGATCCACAAACACAGACCAATACATTATAGATTTTTGAAGAGTACTGCTTCTTCATTCATCCAACAACATCTTTTACTGTCTTTTACTATTGTCTTAACGTTAGAAGCAACATCCATTTTGATGTCTCTATGTCTCTATGTACTCCATTAGGTCTCTTTGAGAGAACATACTGTATACATGTACTTTTTGTTTTCTGTAGTCTTGCTGCAACCTGAACCAGGACACACAAACAGCTATGATTCCCTCTAAAGAGGCGCTGATGAAGTATAAGATCATGGTCACCACCCTGTTAACTGCAGAAAGGTACAATGACTAATGCAATCAACTACTATAAAGTAGAAATTCCTAATACCCTCAAATTTAAAGAGAAAATATGTTTTTACATTGATTATATTAGACTTACTCTTTTCTTTCATAATTCTGTTACTTTAATAGCCGAATCATCAAATAACATTTAGTGTTTCCTGTTTAACAAGCTGATACTGAGCTACAGCCAACATGCATAATGGTAAAAAATGTTAGATTCAGTTTTATGTAAATGGTACACTTGAAATGCTTTCTAAATAACATATTCAGATCCACTTCAAGTACAGAGTTTTTGATTAAATTGTTTGTAGATGGAGATTTAACAAGATGATTATTATGACAGATGTAGTTAGGGGTCTTAAATTGTATTATGTTTGTTTCTACAAATTTTGGTGGGAAATACGTCTTTCAACTTTGTTTCAGCTTTGTTTAATGCACACTAATGACTTGACATGCACCCATCTCCAATTTTGGATGTTGTCACTTAAGGCATAAATGCCACAAAAAAAAAAAAAAACTTAGCTAGGGTTTTCTGTTATTGGCCAAGTTGACACGTTGGCCTTGCTTCAGGAATTCACCCAATTATTACATAGCTATGGTTCTCTAGGTTAGTGGCAAGAGGGATTCCTGCAGGTCATTACACCTACATCTTTGTGGATGAGGCAGGCCAAGCTGCAGAACCAGAGTGTATCGTCCCGATAGCAGGTAATAAATATGGTTACCTTGTTTAACATACAGTACTTGAAAAAATCTATACATTGTTCATCAATTCTGCATAGTTAATGCTTCTGTGGTTACTCTGTAGGTTTACTAAAACCACAGAGATGCCAGGTAGTGCTGGCTGGAGACCTTAAACAGTTAGGCCCTGTCATCACATTCAGAATGGCAGAGAAACATGGTTTGGGTAGGTACTCTGTATGTGTTATTTAAACAAGGGTTTCGGTAGAGGTTCTACTGTTTGTGGAATCATGAGTCATCATTTAGTTGATGCAAAATCTGAAACTATTAGTGAAAGTTGAGTCTGTTGAGTCAAGGACGTTTACAGGCTATTTGCTCTGTGTAGGTGTGTCTTTGTTGGAGCGTCTGATGAAGCATAACAACCTGTACAAGGCACATGATATATACAGATACAACACCCGCTTTGTCACCAAATTACTGAGGAACTACAGGTGTGGTATTGGTGATAGCTAATGTTTTTGCTTTCTCTTCACACAAATGACTCTTTGCAATTTTTGCATTTCAGTTCTTGGGAACTTGGAAAACGTTATCAGTCACAGTCCAAGGACTGTTTCTGTTTAGAGTACACATCTAGCCAAGGATATTTTGGTAGCTGAAATGTGTACTTGGGGTAGCCAAGTACCGTAGGCTGCTGATGTCAGCAAGAGCACTGCTACCCCAACTGTGAATAATCCACCTGTGCTTGAGACTGAGTTTTAACCCACAAGTCAGAGCATGCTCTGTATTGTGAAATGTGCTTTGTGCCCATATTTTGTCCATAGCTGTTCTAGTTCTCATTAATTCAGTCCACTTTAATTTTTCTCAGGTCCCATCCTGCAATTCTGAAAATTCCTAATGAGCTCTTTTATAAAGGAGAACTTCAGCCATATGCTCTCAAAAAGAATTGTAATTCATACTGCATGTGGGAACGTCTGCCCAAGAAAGTAATGTAGACGCATGCACACACACAAATTCAGTGTTTTATTTTCTCTCTCTCCACCCATTAATCTGACTGCTCGGTCTGTCTCAGGGTTTCCCTTTGATCTTCCATGGAGTGGCAGGTACTGATGAACGTGACGCCAACAGCCCCTCCGTTTACAATATGGCAGAGGTGGCAGTATTGAAGGAATACTTAAAATCACTTATTGACCATCTTCATAGAAAGGGCACAACCAAAATTGTACCAGGGGAAATTGGCATAATTGCACCATACAAAAAACAAGTGAGTTTGTTATCACGATATTCCATCATTATACTGTATATGTTATTGCAAGTCGGCTTTATTGCCATTTTCTCCCAGTGGCTGAGTGTCAAACATAGCTGTATACACCAACAGGACACCTTAAATGAATAAGAAGACCAGTTATTACTTTTTGTACAGTGCTGCAAAACTACAATAATATATTATGTGTAACATTTGTAATACTGAAGAGGCACAATTTATTGTATTTTCTGTGTAAGCAACTTTCACTTGATTGACTGTCTTCTTAGATGCAGCTAAAGTAATAACATCATATGTCAGAGTTGTCTCAAGCACTATGGCTAACACTACACATATTTAACACATATTTATCATGGTCAAATTGTCTGATTTTTTTCTGCGGTGACAGGTAGAGAAAATCAGAAATGCCCTTCAGATGGATAAAGATCTCAGGGGGGAAGACTTGGAAAACGTACTGGTATGGGTATAGACACATATGATATATCCATTGTGGGACAAGCTTCGCATAAATTTTAGAACTGCACCAGACTGTTCTTTTGTCTCTGTTTTTTGCAGGTTGGTTCAGTGGAGCAGTTTCAAGGTAAAGAGTTCAACATCATTCTGGTGTCTACAGTACGGAGCAATCCCAAACTGACTGCGCACAATCAACAATTTACTCTAGGCTTTGTTAATAATGCAAAGGTGAGAGTAATTACTTATAAACAATATATGATATTTTTACCAGATACCCAAAAAATGTTGTCTCACATCCTTTTAGAATTTTCTTTCTTTTTCTGTAAAACTAGAAACCTGTAGACCAAGTCAGAAAGACACATTAATACATGCACACTAACTAAAACTATGTCTGCAGAGGTTCAATGTGGCCATTACTCGAGCTAGAGCTCTACTGATTGTAGTGGGAGACCCTCGAGTCTTGAAAACTGACCAAATCTGGAACAAGTAAGTCCTCTCCAATCAAACACTCTCCAAGTGGAGAAGAATGAGTTGGACAAATGTATCTCTCTGACATGCCACATATGCTGATCTCTCCTTTTAGGTTTATCCATTACTGCCAAAGAGAAGGGGCTTACCGTGGTATTACAGTCTCTGATGCAGAGGAAGATTCACTCAGTGCTGTACTCTCAGGGACCCCTTCGGTAATAAGCCACTTTGCACACATACACATGGCACTACATGTCTTGTGGTTGTCTGAAAATTGCCACAAAGACTAAGGAGTGTTCCCTTTTCTTTTTTTTTTGTACAACTTTGTACTAAACCCACAGGGAAGAGTGATGAAGACCAACAAGATACATGCTGGAAGAACACACTGATCTTTAGCTCTGCTATTTAACAAAAACAATAAAGACCTGGATGAGAAACTGCCAAATGGTGTAGTCAATGAAATATTTTCCTCAGACACAGATGGTACAAAACAGTCGATCTAAAAACATATTATGTATTATAAAGTCTAAGAAACATGTAGAAGAGTGTGAAGTCTAAATGAGCTGGACTTATTGGACAACAACATTGTTTCCCAAAATGCCTCAAACTGAGTCAGCATCATTGTTAAGGAAGAGACTGTTGTTGTCACTTGGCGACATAATTTTGCGTTACAGTTATCAAACCAGTTTGCTGACTCATCCTAATCACGATTTTGTATGTTGTTGTTGTGGTGATCATATTTGTTTTTCTCGCTTCGTCGTACAGTTTCAGTCTGATAGGTTTCGTTTCTCCGGGCTGACAGTCTACGTGGGTACACCTGTGTTCAATCTCTCAGCCTGACTGTCTCCGCAGCGCAGTTCCGTGACATAAGAGACGCAGAGACACCGCCCGTGCGGGCTGCCCAGTCATCAAAAGCGAGCGCTAGTCAGGATTTCGTCTGAGATGCAAAGATAGACCGTACATCTTATCGAGATCTGTCTGTCAGTCGCACATCGTTTTCGTTCGTGCTTGAATAACTTTGTCCCTACTTCTTTCTGATCATGGTTAATAAAACTTTGGCTGCTCGCTGCCAAACTGGACTCGACTTCTATGAGTTTTTGAAGGAGACTGATCGAACATCCATCATCGACAGACTTGAACTCAGGGACATTTACAACTCCGAGTTCAGGATCAGGTGAGTTGTGAGTCATGCACCATTGTTTATTGAATGACAGTTCATTTTAATATTACACTTTAAAATGTTGTTGAATGTGTTTATTTCAGGAACCCAGGAAGCAAAGATGCAAACTTTGGTTCAGTCCTCTATGCTCTGAAAGTGTCCTACAAAATAACCAGACGAAGAGACAACATTTACTTCAACTCCTCGGTGAGCACGTCTACATTTTATTATATTATATATTTAACTCCAAAGCCTATATTAGATACGCCACCAGGTCCATTAAGAAATAAACTATTCCAACAATAGTGGAAATACAGATGTATGTTATTTTTCAGGCCAGATTTTCAGTTTACAAAATTTCAGGCGATTTTAAAACAATTTAGTTACAAGGTAAATTACTTGTAAATAAGACAAAAATAGATGTAGTAGTTAAAGGTTAAAGTCTGTGCCAAATCTGACCACACCATAAATAATGTGATCACATGCTTATGATGACACTTGACTCATGAGAAATTCTTGTCACAATATGACATCCCCATATTATGTAGAAATTATGTAAATGCATTTGGTGGATCCCCATCTGATACAGCATAGTTGTTCTATTTATGCAACAACCACAGGCTAATCATTACTATTTTTTTTTTGCATCCCAGTGCATAAGGATTTTCTTGCAAAAAGAGAAAAGGGAAGTACTTTAACTTAAGTAAAAACACTTTATAGAGAATTTGAAGCTACTCTTATCTTCTACAGTACTTCACTACAATTCAAAAGGAGGTGTTTAAAAATCTACTCCACTACATGTATTTAGCAGGTGTAAAGTTTGTAAGGTCGGTTTAAAAGTGAGATCGGTTAAAGGTAGAGAACAGTGTTTCCTGTTATGCCATAACACTGTCTGTGTAATTCATTTTCTAAAAGACATTACAAGACAAGACAAGATGTCTGCTAAAAATGTTCTGACTTACATTTTTGTGTATTAATTGCTTCCTTGGATTGAAACGTTCTCTTATAATTGGTTAAGAGAGAATACACCAGATTATTGTTATAATATTGAACATTTCTAGCTACCTTGACTAAAGCCCAAGTCACTTGCATAATCACTGTTTATGTGAGAGTGGCATCGTTTTACCAGAAATGAAACCTCTGATCTGAACAAGAGCCTTATTCACTGTCTAAAGATAAACCCTGATAATATATTCACATGCCTGTAAAAAGCTATTAGACAAATACTTTTAAAAATGGGTGAGGATACCATGTAGTCTGCTAGGGTCAATAAGAAATCACAGACAGGACAAACTAGTAGTTGAATTTTCCATCCCAAGACAAAACTGACATGAAGCTAACTTGTTCACAGGTCAAAGCTCTTTATGTAGACCAGTGGCACACTCCCAGGAGCCATCAGCCACAGCCTGTGCAGAATGGAGCAGCCAGTCCTGGGCTTCTGGAAACCACCACATCTGCAGAGGAAGCAGAGACAGGAGTTCGAGCTCGAAGGAAAATGGCCAGTCTTCTGATGAACAAGCTGAAGATGGACAGGTAACAAACATATGCCACTCAGGTCAACCATTTGGGGAGCTTAAAAAAGAGGAGAGTGGTGTCTGTTTTTGAATTATATGGATAATATCATACAAACTAATGGAATCCAAATGTTAGCTTTCAGAATCCCTGAGATACATTTGTTAGGATTCTTGGTGGAATTTGTTTTCTCACAGAGAAAGATAAAGTAGCTTAGAGCAGCCAAACACAGTGCAGTGTTTATGACCTTGTCCTTGCAGATTTGATATGACTGTGGTATGCAAATTTTCTACTAAGGCTTTTATGTACCTCCTCCTTTTCCTGTTTCTGCTCCATTTATTTTTGTCATACACTTGCCATTTTTGTTGATGTAAACTGTGATTTTTCCTTTGCATCTGCCCTGCTGTTTTTTCAGTGTGTCTGGTTAAGGAATGTGAGAAAAAATACATGAATTTTTGACATCATAGATTGACCAGAGAGGGTTTTTTAGGAATGTGAAGGTTTTACCCCCCGCCCCCCACCCCACCCCTCCCGTGTCATAACCTTTGCTATTGATGAACCCACAGGGCTCAGTTTATCGCTGACAAACATGGCGTCAGCATCACCTCTGACCATCCATTTGAGAATGGAAAAGTTTGCTTGTCTGTGGAAACCACATATGAGGTATTTACAATATGTTATGACATAGCCGCATTAACGTTTGGAACAAGTAAAACCATTGTTGGATGCACATGTTTTTCTGTTTTCTTGAACAGTACGTGGTAACACTGAATGTGAAAAACAATGGAACAAAGCCTGTGCATTTCACCTATTACACCCCGCTCCACTGGCTCAGATACTTCACGCTAAAAGATGAGCACAAAGTGACCAAAACAAACCCACTGTCACTACAACCAGGTAATACAAGTTTTCTTTTTTTTTCTTTTTATTTCATGATGGATAAATTATGGACACAATAAAACACAATTAATACTTTAAATGTTTTTACTTGTTATGTTATGTTCTCAGGGGACAGCTATGAAATCCATGTTCACTTTTGCTGCAGTTTGGTTGGTTTCTATCCAGCTACACTGGCCTTTGAATTCAAACCAGACTTGCAGGCCTCCACCACATTCCACATTGTGCGCTTTTTTGAGGCTCAGTGTTTAACGTCTTTAGGACGGGAGCTGGCACCTATAGCACCCTACAAACCTCGCTCCCTCCCTGCCTGGACACCTGACACCAATTGCTTGATTGTGGATGGGGAGCGACCTGAAGGGTATCAGCCTTCAGTTAATACATTGTTAAATACAATTTACAACAAATGTAACAGTTGTCTCATAGTGATGTGTTCAACCTTTTCCATTTTGTGTAATCTTAACAGGCTGTCAGTGATGCATCTCCAATATGAGGTTGTGCTGAAACAGTATAAAATACCACCACACATGAACCAGCTCATCAAGCTACTGAAGCAGCCTTCTCTCTTCCCAGACAAGAGGTAAATTCAGTATTTAAGGTAATTTTCCACTGTTTGTCAGTAGTTAAAAGACAACAGCATGACAACGGATGTGTTTTATGTATCACATTGTAGCTAGTAATAATTACACTTTGAGTATGAGAAGCACATTTCCAGTAGGAAATATAGTGTGAGGAAAATGTAATTGGTCCTGTTTTCTGTATCATGTAATGCAAGAGCCACAAACATTTGTTTGTAACTACCACTTAGGAGCAATTTATGAGCGAGAATCTGTTGTATTTACCAACTTACTGTTTGTCAGTTTGCTGAGAGGTATTTCAGATTTTATTGGCATATTTCAGCCAGCAGTTTCTACATGTTTGTATTAAGCAAAGTGTTGAAATCTTCTCCTGTTCCATCAACATTTAACTTCAGGTTGCTGCAGTGTGATTATCTTCAACTTGACTGCATTGTCTACCTTAGGCCTTTAATTCTTCAGTTGTCTCTGAATATAATCGAGGCAGTAATAAAATTTGACAGCACAATAGTTGGGAAAGAAATTGATTTATGATAGTCTTTATGATGAGGGTATATGATACATTTATGAAGTGATTCAACCTAGCTTCTGTTCTGTAGTATACGCTGCCACACTGTTTTTTTTTTATATATATATTTTTAGGAGGACTGTGCTGGAAAGTCCCCTGAGCTGGGAAAACTACTTTGAGAAGTTCCAGTTGCTGCTGTTTCTGGAGGAGCTTCAGATGGAGGTGGACATCAGGAGATACAACATACCCAATAAGGACAGAGATCATGCCATCATGATCAGAGACCCAGTCAACAAGAAACTTCTCATTATGGAGGTAAAGATATGGTCCCTCACTGATTTACTCACTCACATTGCTCATACCATGTCGCCACCACTTTAATTTGTACTAGCTGCCTATCTAATTAGAAAATAGATGCAAGCAGTTAGTTAGTAAGGATTTGATTGTGTTGATTCAAACCAGATGACCTCTAAGGTTTAATTTAAAGGCCACTGGTGACTCTGAGCGCATGTTAAATAACTGCAATAAAAAAAAATCATTATTTAGATTACACTGAAACACTTTCCTTGTTGTTGTTCACCTGTCAGGTACCTGGTGTATCAGAGAACAGACCATCTGTACTAAGAGGAGATAAGCTGCTGGTTTATCCTGCAGGAGAAAAACAGGTGAAGTACTGTGGCTACGTCCACAGTGTGCAGCTGGACAGTGTCAAACTGGGATTCGATTCAAAGTAAGATTGATACTGTACAGCACCATATAACGCAACATTTAAAATACTGATTTCTTTGACTAATATTTATTAGTCACTAATATTTATTAGTCAAAGAATTAGTCTTTGACTAATATGAATTAGTCTTTGACTAATTAATATTATTTAATTAATATAACAAAGAAAGGATTGCTGGATAAGATTGAGATTCTAACTGCTTGTGAAATCCTTTGCAGATTGCTCGACAGCTTTGTGGACTACATGAAGTTCCATGTTGAGTTCACTATCAACCGCGTGACTCTGCGTCTTCAGCACAGAGCAGCAGAACTGGCAAATCAGTACAGACTGGAAAAAGTGCTGTTCCCCACTGCACCCACCTTCGTCTCTGGACAAACTGTTCTTCCCAAGCTCAAGTAAGGCATTAGTATATACAGTACAGTCCAATAGTAAGTGTTGGATGGTGAAGGCCAATTCAAGTTAACTTATGTTCGACTGTAGACGGAATATATTTTGGTTTAAGCTCAATTCATCTTAAACATAACACCTTTTCTATCAGATGACCTACATTTTAAGATAGTTCTATTGCTTTGTAAAGTAAATAAAGTGTAATATTTAGTCACAGATCCCTTGTTTGCAATATTTATTTTCTCTGGGGTTATATCAACAATATCAACAAAACAAAGATTAGTGAGCCAAAGCAGTGATGCAAGCCCAAGCCACGACACTGCCTCCATCAAACATCACAGATGAGCTTGTATGATTTGGATCATGAGCAGATAATCTTCTTCCACAATTTGGCACATTCCAATCCTTATGGCTGATGATGGATCCTTATTGCTTGTGATACTTTCACCTCTGCTCTGTGAAGGTCGTTAGTGATGTTGCTGACATTTCTTCAAAGCTCTTAAGATGATTCTGTCAGGACATTTCATATTGTAATATTGGCTATGCTCAATGTTTGTGCAATGCCTCTGATTGCATTTTCCTCCTTTTCTTGCTTTAATTCAATTCAAATATATTTACTCTACAGAAAACACAAATGCATTGGTCTTACCACTCCAATCTGTTTTGATGGGAACTGTAGAATAGACTGTTTATATTTTTACGTGATTCTTTTTGCATGTTAGAATTTTCTACCTGTAACTCAGACACACGTTTTTCAGGCTTTTTGACTGGAAGCTAGAAAGAAACCCAGAGCAGTATCAAGCAGTACAACACATTGTAGCTGGCACATCTAAACCTGCCCCTTACCTGGTGTTTGGCCCTCCTGGAACTGGTAGGGCAACTACTAGCATCATCTTCTTTTTTAGTGTTTTACTGTTTAAGCATTTTAGGTTTGACCTGTTATCCTATAAACTGCTCATAAAGTCAGAAATTGAATTTATTCTGTTCATCTTTGTCTGTTCAGGGAAAACAGTGACCCTGGTGGAGGCCATCAAGCAGATAGAGAAAACCCAGGCTTCCTACCATATCCTGGCCTGTGCTCCTTCCAACAGTGCTGCTGATCTTCTCTGCAGGAAGATTCTGGAGCATGTGGATGAACATAAAGTGTTCCGTTTGTACGCCAGCAGCCGGGACCCAAAAGCTGTCCCTGACCGGCTAAAGGTCAGTGGCAGGTGGATTTACATTCCAAGTGATTATAAGTGATTGATTGTTTCAAAGCATGATGTTAGTTTCAATGTGAAGTCACTTACTTGGTCAACGTTAGCTTATCTACCCCTGGTGGACATTGTGATGCACAGCAGTGTCTCCAACAGGACCACTACCTTCACTTTTCATATGTAGTGCACTCTGTTGTTGCAGTATCACCGGGCCTTGTGGTGCATGTGTTTGATTCTGTTGTAATGACGGCACTTTCACAGGCATGCTCTAACCTGGTAGGGGAGTGTTACATTTTCCCTCCTAAAGAGAAGCTGATGGAGTACAAGATCTTGGTCACCACCCTGCTAACAGCTGGAAGGTAAACCCTGGACTCACCCGCGTGACATGCTAAAAAAGCTGCATCACACTATTACATATCACAGTATTTACATTCTTTTTATATCCTCTGCCATGTAAAATGTTATCTCCTTTACACATTAATTTGTGAGGGAGTGAATTTCTTACCATCAATGTACTCTCTGATCTCTGCAGGCTGGTCACAGGAGGCATTCCTGCAGGACATTTCACTCACGTGTTTGTGGACGAGGCAGGACACGCAGTGGAGACTGAATGTTTAGTCCCATTGGCAGGTACAGAGAACAAATAGCAGTGTGTTTTCTAAGTGCACTGAACTCACTTTAAGGGTTGCTTAATGTTTGCTGTTTGTGGCACAAAGGGTTGCTGAATGCAGAGTCTGGTCAGGTGGTTCTAGCTGGAGATCCCAAGCAGCTTGGGCCCATTCTCAGATCCCCTTTTGCGCTGAAGTACGGCATGGGTGAGTACAAGTACACTCATGCATACATTGTTTTGTTTGTGAGAATATATAGTTGATTAGCTTATTCTAATACTAACTTAACAACACACTCCTGCCCTACTCGAGTATTACATGTCGCTGTTTCTTTTTGTTAAAATGCTCTGCTGTCTCCAGGAGTGTCCCTCTTGGAGCGCATGATGAATGGTTTCTCTCTGTACCAGAAGGACGAGGGAGTGTTCAACAATCGCTATGTCACCAAATTGCTGCGCAACTATAGGTGCGATAGAAGAGATGGCTCTAGGTCACTCTGCACACCTCTAACAGCTTTTTATTTCATTTCTGTTTGTTCTTTTCAGGTCTCATCCTGCCATTCTGAAGATTCCTAACGAGCTCTTCTACGACGGAGAGCTGCAGGTTTGCGCCGATGAAATTTTACGCAACTCCTACTGCAGATGGGAACATCTTCCTCAGAAGGTAATGATTGTTCTCTTAGCGCACACATACAGTGGATTCACAATACACCTGTAAATTTAATTAAAGCTTTGGTCTTGAAAATTTTATGTAGCCAATTCATATAAATTCTAGATGTAAATCAGTTAGTTTTAGATTAATCACATAGAATGTCACATTTTATTTGATGGTAAAGGGGGAAATACAACACAAACATTTTCTGACTTTGAAATAGCATATATTGTGAATGACACAGAAAAGTCAGATTTACATGTGTGCTGTTGAGGTTCAGGATGTAGTGCCTTCTCATCATTCACTGACCTGTTTGCCCTGTAGGCGTACTCCAGAGGGGACTTCCCAGTGATCTTTCATGGGGTCACCGGAGTGGATGCCCGCGAAGCCAGCAGTCCTTCATTCTTCAACATAGCAGAGATCGAGGTGCTCATTGACTATGTGAGGAAACTGCTGCAGGCACAGGGCAAGAAGGGCCTGGCTACCATCTCACCCAAGGACATTGGCATCATTGCCCCATACAGGAAGCAGGTCTGAACTAATGAAATTAAATGAAATTAGTTTTCAGTTTAAGTGTTGCAGATTTCTTTAATACTAAACTGTTTTCTTTTTTCATCACATAGGTGCAGAAAATCCGCAAAGCCCTGGAAAAAGTTGGGAAAGAATTCAAATTTAAGGACATGAACAAACTCAAAGTAACTAAAAATATTTCTCTTGAATAAAATGAAAAACAAAAAAACACACTTTCTTACATGAATACTGAACATATCTGTGTCAGGTTGGATCAGTGGAGGAGTTCCAAGGTCAGGAGAGGAGAGTGATCATCGTGTCAACAGTTCGGAGCAGCCCCAACTACCTAGAAATAGACAAACAGTTCAGCTTGGGCTTTGTCAAAAATGAGAAGGTATACAAAACATGCACATGCACATGCACATACTCTGTATGTCTACACCAAATGTTATTCTGACACACTGCTTACTTGTACAGAGATTCAATGTGGCTGTGACTCGAGCCAAAGCTCTCCTGATTGTGGTGGGAAACCCCAGAGTGCTGAACGCAGATCCTACCTGGGCACGGTATGTATCAGGTGGCTACAAATGTAAATCCAGGATAATTCCTGATAACATTTACCAATTTATTTTAACTTTTATATTAATAGTTTTCTCGTCACACTTCAACTTCAACTCCGCAGCTTCATCCAGTACTGTAGGGATGAAGGAGGCTACACTGGCTTTACTCCTGCAGAGGAAGACGAAGACATTGTTATTAGACTTTCTGCTCTCTACATCGAGATTAATGCTCAAGGTTAAACACATTTCTTTTTATTAGGATCTCCCTCAAAATGGTCATATTGCATTGATGCTAATATTGTTTGATCTCACTGGGAATCTTTTGTCTTCAGTGGAGACTGCAGAGAGTGCTGTTCAGCAGCTCCTGGATCCCGAGTGGAGGAACGACCTGTGAGGAAAAGAAGAGCAGAAACTTCCATCCTTAGCACTTGAAGGAATTCATTTGGTCTTTAGTTAGGTGTATCACTTCCACAGATACTTTAAACAAAAGATTTGTAACATTATTTGTATTCAAACTATCTTACCTTACATGGAGGATTTGGTTACTCCTCACAGACAAAAACAACATACCAAAATATACCTTTAATGTCAGGTTATTGTGTTTTTAATATAAACCATAGAAACATGACCAATGACCAAGGGGGGCAGGGACGTTGATTTCATGTTGAGAGCAGACAGTTTGTCTTCAGCTACCTCAGTGAGCTGCTCAATCACCTCGTTCAGTTTCACTTGAAACAGCCACAGACGCTGCTATTGTACAGTTAAAATCACGATAGCTTCCATTTTAAATCTTTAAACTGAATTTTAACAACCAAAAAATGTCTCAGGTCTTAATACAGTTAAGAATGTTTTGACTTTTCTCAAGGATCTTGATCAACGAGTTGTGTAGTACAATGATTTTGAGTCACTGAAATGAGAGACGTCTCTTTGTGTATGTGTCAAATCTATTTTTGGATGACCATTGCTTAATATGGCTACTTTCTATTCATATTAAACACATGAAAAAGGTTTTAATTGCTTATTATGGACTTTTGTGTATTTTCTGAATTAAAAACAAATCAAATTAAAATGTGAAATCAGTGTCCAAATGTCAGTTTCTCATGTTTTGAAAATTTATAAATCCTTTTTAATACCAGATGGAATTTTAACTAATTTCTGCCTGAAAACAAAAAACACAAATTGACGTGATAAACCGAAAAATAGTATTTTTAAGTAATTATTAGACTGTAACATGCACCATCACATGTACAGTACGTGGAGCACATTTTGCCATGTTGGACAGAGATAGCAGGACATGAATTTAAACTTGAGCATATTTTCACAGCATATTTCTGCATTTCGAGATGGCCAAACAAATCCAAAGTAGTTAAGCTTACATAGTATTTCAAAAATACTTTATTAACACGTTTGTCTTGTCCAAACATTCAACACACATCCCACTCTGTTTGTAAAGCATCATCACAATCAAACATTTTCTCTTGAACTATGGTGTTTACAGACAAAGAGGCACTGTCCAGGAAGTAGCCCAAGACTGCAACACTCTGATCACTATGGATCTGAATGTACTGGATTAGAGGAAGGATCACCACCCTTGTAGTTTATCATGGGGGTAATGTCGGAGTACTAAAGGGACCATCGTGCATGTGTACTCTGTTCATGTTACTGCATCTTTTACTCGTGATGCTTCAAATAGGTTCACTTTTACTGGATCTGTGTGCTGTCTGCGAGGTGCTGAAAGGAGGAAACTACAAGTTTGTGCCCAGGCTGTCAGGTGGTGTATCTGATTTAACGTCTGCCGACAGACGGCATAGATGTTTCCAGATATACACACACCCTTCACAAAACCTGTTTAAACAGCCAGTGCCTGTAGGTGCACTGGATGTGCACTTACAGTAGATATCCTCGTTAGCCCCATTTCAAGAAGTAATAATAACCTATTACACATCAATATTAAGAAAATGAAGAGAGCTACTGATCTGGTGAGTCAAACTGAGGAGATATCCCACTGGAAGCAGCACTGTCTCAGCTGTCAACTGGCTTGACTAAAACGTTTATACATACACAATGTAGTCTGTCTGAATTTTACTATGGCTGTATCCATTATGTGCTGAGCCCAATTTCCTGTAGATTACAGTGTACTTAGTAATACATCACGACTACATACTGGATCTAAAACCGTAGAGAATTCAGGCAGGATGCAGAGTTTGCTGGGGGAAGGAGTTGGTGATGTCTGCGAGAGTGTGACTGCGAGTATTGTGTCCATGACAATAAACCACTGTCTCCAGTGCCAGTTTAAACTATCGCGATGGAAGAGACAGACCAAGGTGCAGACCAAAGCCTCTCCACATAAGTAGTTGCTGCAGCTTCAGCTAATGCAGGTTTCAGTGGATTAATGCAGTGTGAACAGGCTCTACATTTAGCCATTGTGTGAAGCTGGAGAAAACAGAGCTCTGCTGACACAGCACTTAGTAAAATAGGACTTTCAAGAGAGTAAAATTTATAGTCGTATGACAAATAGACGGGGTTGTATACTAGGAAATCAAATCTAAAACCTGCCTGTGAGCTGAGAAAAAGACAGTCGGTGAGCTCTCTCTTCTCTGTAAACTATCATATCAGAGACAGGAGCCTGATTATATTTTATATTTAATGTAATCAGGCTTCTACCTCTGTTATGATATGCACATATAAATACAAAGATACATTCATACATACAGAAGGAAGGGGTAGATCCTTCACCCAAACAGGCTGTTGTGCTGGTAGAGGAAAACAAAACTTCAAACAAAAACTGTCAGTGTGTGAGTAGCAGAGGAAGTAGTGTTTTATTTATAAAAGAAAAAGAAAAAGGCTGATTTTTGCTTTTAAACAGGTGTGTCAGTCTTTCATATTCGCTTGTGGCAAATCTGCATCTGTGAAGTAAGTGTAGTCCAAGGAAGTCATTGATTTAAGTTTTCTCTAATGTTAATCTGTATCGGCGGAGTCCTTCTTCAGGTGCTGACTGGCCAACAAACTCTGCCACTTCACAGTAGCTGGCAGCCGCCCCTCTTCTTACGCTTGCGGACCTGCAGCGCTGCTCTGGTGGCCATCTCAAACACCTCCCGTACACCATCCTTGGTCTTGGCGGAGCACTCCAGGTAGCCAAAGGCACCAATTCGGTTAGCCATGTCTCTGCCCTCCTCAGACTTCACTGGCTCCTAGAGGTTTAATGTACAGACAGAGTTAAAATGACTGCATGGATGTAGACATGGGAGATTAACAAGTTTTGATCTTTTTTTGCCAGTATTACAAATAGATACAGAGACACACACCTGTTTCATCTTGGCCAGCTCCCTGCGTGTGTGTTCATCGTTCCTAAGGTCCTTCTTGTTGCCCACAAGGATGATCGGGACATTGGGGCAAAAGTGTTTGACCTCAGGTGTCCATTTCTCGGGAATGTTCTCTACAAGAATGAATCAAACATTTCACTGAACAGTAAATTCAAGATTTCCTTACAAGGTCAGTTTTCTTCGTAATTCTACAGACATAAACATGGAGCGGTCCCTGACCCTTGCTGATACATGGTCTGCGACAGCTAGCCAAAATTAGCGCTGTCTGCTGATGTTGAGATAGAGGAGGAATACCATGAGTGGCAATACCAAAACATTGTGGGAATAAAGCCTATTTCTGTAGGGGCTTGTTTTGGTGCCGATTCGTCATCTCTTTTACCTCTTTTCTCTTTTTTTTTTTTTTTTTTTTTTTAAAGAGTGGTGTGTTTTAGTCTTTAGACTAAAGTCTACAGTTAAATTACAGTATATAATTATTTAATTAACATTATGAACAACATGGACCAGATATTTGTGACTGTTTTAGTTGTTAGAAATACATTCTTTCTCAATTATTTTGTAGCTTTTTTCATATACAGCGACCCTCAGGACCCTACAGAGAGGTGTAGCCTTGCCACTTAAAAATGTAAACAAAAATACATTGTTTTTAATTTACGCAGCTTCTGAGTCAGATTTCATGATCCGAGCATCACTGAAACCGAGCTGTGTGATTTCAGCACATTGTATTCAGTTTTACCTAAACTGTCAGGGCTGTCTATGGAGAAGCACATGAGGATAACATCTGTGTCAGGGTAGGAGAGAGGCCTCAGTCTGTCATAGTCTTCTTGACCTGCTGTATCCCACAATGCCAACTCAACCTGAGAGAGAAGAAGGAAAAACAAAACAAAACGTTATGCAAGTGGATGAAGAACAAGAAAACACCAGAAACAGGTGAAGAATAGCTGGAAAGACAAATTAAAAAAGGGAATTTAAAACAATCAATTCTTGCACTACGGTCAACTTCCCAGAGGCGCCGATGGCTCCCACAGGCTTCTCTTAGGCTGTTAATCAAACTGTTAGCAGTTCAGAGTACCTGACCTGCCCTAGATAAAACAAAAAGCTGTCGATGTAGCACATGCTACGCTGCAACCACAAACCACTGTAGAACTCTGCAGACACTGGTGTCACTGCATGGCTTTTTCCTCTAAAGGTCTCTTAGCACAACTGCAGTATTGACCTTTCTTGGCCTGCACCATGCCGATTTGATTTTATAATGCCCTTACCACCATTACAATCACAGCTGGAAAACTTTCTGCTACTGCTTAGAATTGGGTAAATACATAAACTTCATTGCTCCCTAGAGAGCAACAACAGTATGTTAGCAGTTCATTTTGGCATTTCAGACATGTGACTACGCTTATGTCTTTGCAAGACTTTCTAGTTGGCCAATATACTGCTTACTTTGGCAAGACAGGTTAGCCACACTTACATCTGACTTACAGGCTAGCACTTCACCACACCATGGCAATCTTTGGTGTGGAGTCCTGTTTTACCACTAGATGTCTCTCATGAGTCAGTCTCACCTGTAGTTTATTTTTCCACAGTCCTGTTCGGCTTCAACTCGTCTTTTCAGACATATTTTAACTGTTTATCTGGCTGAATATGATCAACAAATTATGGGTGAAGGCAAACTGAAGTTTAAAGTGACACTAACTTGTTATAAATATTCTACTACATTGAATACAAGATCAGTATACCACAGCTGAGCGGCTTGGAGCACAGTCAACTTTGTGTTATAGCCTAAGCCTCGCTCCGTCTGATCTTAGATTTTATAGCACGGGAAACAGGAATAGGAAATGAGACATTAGTCGAGATGTATGAGGAGAAGGTTCCAATTCTTTACAGGAAGCTGGCACCGATCCTTTTCCTGTTGTTGGCTAAAAGGTCTGCTGCTTAAAAACAATGAAAGACCCAAGGATTTGCTAACAATACATACTAATTTCAATTAATCTTGATGGCACGTGGTTCTCACTAGCACCAACAGGGTCTTTTTTTGTTTTTTAAACACAAGTGTATGTTTAGTGTGTTTCATGAATTCTGTTCTGAAGAATGTTTCAGATTGTTAGTGTATATTAAATACAGATGTATTAAAAGGCTTTTAAAATGTCTGTGTCTGATACACTATCACCCATTACTATTATTGAATTGTTAATACCAACGCAACAGTGGCAGCAGCAGCATTTTACTTTTGTAGCAGGTTAATGCAGAGCTAGTTTTTAATATAATTTATATCAATCACCAGATAAATCTGACAGGATGAATAATAGAAAGAAAGGAAGAATAAACACCATTCTGCTACACTGATAAATTATTTTTTACTTTTTGAACTGGCTTTGTTGTGACTTATTGGGTAATTCCACCTCTTAAGACCCCAGACAGTTGCTTAAATGAAACCATGTGGAAAGGTTACAGGGAAATATCTGTTTGGTGGAACTGCTGAAACTCAGGTATTTGAAAACTGACAAGGAGCCCCAACCAGAGAGGTCAGAGGTCATAAGAAGTGTTGTAATTTATAGATTTAACACATTTTTACGTGAAATATTAGTCAGTGAAGTACCTGTTTGCCATCAACTTCAATGTCAGCGATGTAGTTCTCGAACACAGTGGGCACATAGACCTCTGGAAACTGGTCCTTACTGAAGACAATAAGCAGACAGGTCTTCCCACATGCACCATCCCCTACTATCACCAATTTTTTCCTGATCGCAGCCATCTACAAAACAGAAAATACTTTAATCAGTCCATATGTAAAGATGCAGACACTTGAGAGAATCAAGTATTTTTTAAACAAAGGAGGGAGGTGAAAGAAGGAAACAAGAAAGAGAGTGGAAGCAAAGGAAAAAAGAAGATCCAAGTCTGTTTTAGAGCCGCACCCTCTTTCCTTTCCTGGGCCGTGTGCTGTGTGTGAGGTGAAAAACAGAGTCAGAATGAGGTTCAGCGCTGGTCTGGAAAAGCAGTAGGAGGGAAGAGAACAACAACAAGAATCACAGTCTTGGGACTGCTGCAGCCTGTAAGGCCTCAGTCATGGAGTTACATATAAAACAATCCTTAATCAGTCACTTCTGCACCCCCGTGGCCACGTGATTTACAGCTCTTTCAGGTTCCGTCTGACACCTCTGTATTGCACACATTTCTCTTGTTGCTTGTAGCCCTGAAAGGTGTGTATGTGTAAGTGGAACCTGGGTTACCAGAGGGAGATGAGATGACCACACACAAACACACAGATCAATAGCCATCTCCCGCAAGCCGACAATAATAGAGAGAAGGCAGCAGGTGATGAGACAGGGTACTGGCAGTCCGCCAGCAGCATCAGCTTCCAGTGATCTCAAACTGCAGGAACCAACACAGGCCTTTATTCGCAAAGATTTAGACCTCTGTCATCACAATCAGCTGACAGATTAGGTTAGTAACTAGCTAGTGGAGCATTTAGCAGCTAAAGAGACTCACTAGACTCACTAGATGGTCCACAACACAACTTCAAACTAATGAAAATGTCGCTCCATGCTGTCCGAGTGCATATAAAAGTGGCCGATTACTAACAAGTTCACCATCATCAATAAGTATTTGCAGCTTTTTTCAGCTGCCACCCAAACAGCTACAAAAACATTACTGCATGTTTAAGGATCAGTTAAGTAGTACAGCATTTGCTGTACAGTGATATAAACATACAGTGGCTGAAGAAAACAGGAAATCAGAGCTCCTGTACTAGTACTCGTTGAATCATAAATGCAGATAACAAACGCTTTCACACTCACAAATATAACCTGTGATGGTCAAGTGAATTGTGCTGCTTTTGTGTGGACCAGAAATGAGTTGTTGGTCAGAAATCCGTTACAATATGTGGGATTTACTAAACATTTAATTTGAGTTGAAAGACAATAAGACATGCTGGGGTTTGTGTATGTCCATTTGTTCAGTTTGTTTTTGTCTCCGACACATTAAACCAGGCCAGTGTGTTGTCAGCTTGTCTCTGGGGAGAGCCACCTGTTCTCTGTGATAGCAGGCTGCTGCTACTCCATACATTATACTGTCACTGCCAGAGGGACGACACATGCATTCACACACACACACACACACACACACACACACACACACACACACACACACACACACACACACACACACACACACACACACACACACACACACACACACACAGCTTCAGAAATGGGGCTGGTCCTGCAGATCTTGTGCTGGGATAAAATATTGCTGCAGCTTATTGACGACATTCACCCTCACGAGTGTGCTGCATGCTGCGACAATGACACCACATGGTGCTTAGAGGAGAAAATGACCCCTTTCCTTTGCATTAACGTGTGCGTGTGTGTGTATAGACACACACTGTCCCAGAACGAGAACAAAAACAAGAACAAGAACAAGAACAGCGACTTCAAGGACTTCTTCTATAAATAAGAGAGCTAACCATTGGGTGACTTCTCCTGCTATTAAAATGTGGCATTAAAACTATTTACCTAAACAATGGTGGCATACAAATGCAAACACTTTTAAGAATGTGTTATGTAATATAAAAATCAAACCGGCGAGTTTGGTCAGTTCAATATCTCTAACAAAGAACTTGTTAGTTGAAGATCTGCAGGTGTCCATGTGTTTTGTGGATTTTCCCTATGTCATTTCTGTTCTCACTGGCCTTCCTTCCCTTCTTTCTTTGCTTCTTCTTATTGACTTCCTCGTAAGACGTGAATGTTAAGTAACTGAGGGAGGGGAGAACATGAGCAACAGGAAAGACAACTGGAATTTGCCCATGTTGTCATTTTCCCGTCATTGTCCCTCAACTGTTCAAACAACCAGTCTGTCCTCTTCCTCGTCCAAAAGTCAGACAGTTCAGAACAGGGGTGGGGTTTGTCTGTTCGTTCTAACAAGCATCTACTAAAGGACAATTATAGCGAGTTTGAAGAGTTACAGTGAGCAGACATACACACAAAACTGAGCTGACGTTGACATTGTTGATATCAACTCAATAACACTCAGTACTTTCATGTTTAGCTTTCAATTGACTCAATTTAACTACATCCCAAGATAAAATGTTATCACATTACAAATACATTACCTCATTAAAAGTAAATGAAATGCAAGTAAGAATATCATCTGACAGTGCCTGCAGCTATTCATTGTTTTCCTAGTTTTTTGTTTGTTTTGTATTATCATACTCAACAATCAATAATTAAGTGTGGCCCAGATTTTAGATTTTTGTAAATTGGCTTCTGTCGAAATTAGGGATTATTTTTTAAAAAGGATAAAACGTTGAAGTACACTCATATTATGAAGATACTTTATTTCCCCACGCACACCTAATTAAAACAGGTCATATAACTGTGCAGGTGACTGCATGTTCACACGTGTAAGGATAAAGGATCCTGAATAATGTTTGTCCCTGTGTGTGATGTGAAAGGACAATGTTCTCATTCCTTAGCCCACGAGGCACAGACACTCTTGTCTCTGGGAGTCTAGTAACATATTAACCAGTCTTGGTCATTAGACCTAGTAAGAGGTAACGAAAGCAAAAAAATCTGAGTTGCAGGAGGTGTGACCGAGACAGAAACCTTTATCTCTTCTCTAAGTATAAACCAGATTCTAATCACATAGATGAGCAAACTCATAGTAGTTATTCCGGTAACAGTCCAATCAGTTACCCATTTGATTACAAGTATGTAAAGACATAAAATTCCTATTAAGAAATGTCAATGCAAGTTTGCTCCAATCCAGCTCGAGAAAAAGCCATCAAACTACAGGCTATGTGTGTGATTTCACCTCAACAACAGGACGATAAAAGATCCAGCTCAGCAGAAGGAGCTGAAGGTGATGATCCATGAAGTTTAGGTCTGATCTAATTTGCCTTTGTTATATTAGCCTTATCTTCAAGAGTTCAAGAGTACAAAACCAACAGACCTGTGGCACTTGTTACATCAAGCATTTTGATAGCCTGTCCAAACCCTTGAATGGCTGAATCACACCCAGTCTTGAACTTTATTGAAAATCCACAGAGACATAGTGTTTTTTTTTTTTTTTAAATCAAAGCTTGATGGGATGCTTTCTAGAGCAACACAGGTGACGGGGAAAAAGTAATCTGGGTGTGAGAAGAGACAAAAGTGTAATCAGTAGTGCCCTGAACTGTACTGAATCAGAGGTCTGACTGGCAAGATGAAAGAAGTTTCAGTTTCCAGTTTCCCTAAACTTGTTAAGTCTTGCTTTGTGAAAGAAATGAGCCATTTTTCCCCTGTAAGGCCAAAATTAAGAAGATAGAACATCAATGACTCAGACTTAAGATATCTCCGGAGATTTATAAATAAAGACAGACAAAGATAAATAAGAAATTAGAGGAATATAAACTAACATGACCTACATCTGACCACAAATGGGACAACAAGCCCAGCCTTTTTCCATCTTCCTTGGAAAGTGACACAGGCAGCTCTGCCGGGATCCCTCCTATCAAATGTGATGTAACTGTACATTTGAAGGTAACAGATGACTGATGACTGATCTCAACTGAGTTTTAGCAGCTTAGGTATCAACACACTGATTGGATGAAGAATGCAAAATGCACGCCACATCACGATTAATAACAGGTCACTGAGCGCCCACACACAATCATGTCTGAGTAAAAAAAATGAGGACATAATCTATGAGGAATGTCTCACCCAATTTAAATCCCACCCCCACTCGCCACTTTTCTTCTGAACACAGAACATCACCTCCTCCCCCACCACAATCTCTGATTGTGCTGATTACGGGATTAGTAAAGACCCCTTAAAACATAATGACATTTCAAGCTTATTTCGCTTACTGTTCTTGTAGATGCTCAACAGTTGCTGCTGCTCTGTTTGATTGGGAAAAGTACCAGCAAGCTTAATTCCACACCTCCGATTCAGATGATGCAAAACTGCCAACACTTCCATCTCACACTCGTCTGGCTGGAGCAGCTTAAGGTGTTTTCAATTCAATTCAATTCAGTTTTATTTGTATAGTGCCCAATCACAACAACAGTCATCTCAAGGCACTTTACAGTGTTTTGCATCTAAAGCATTTCCATTTCATTTCTGAGGTGCTCCAGCTGCTCAAAGTGATGCAGTTCAGCTTTAGGGCTCCTGTCCATGCTGGGGAAGGAGATGCTTTCAAAGTCTTGGAAACAATCTTGACACGACAGATTCGCACAAACTAAGACTTTTGCATAGTCCTGTATATCTCGACTGTTTAACATAGTGTGAGGTAGATATGTGATGCTAAAATACTGACCATGAACTTTTGTTCAACTCATCTGTTAAGTGAGGATACAAATTCTAGCTATTTTGCCCTTATGAGTTTGGAGTAGAGAAGGTCTTGGAAAGGAGTTGAAGCCAAGACCAAAATTTCAATATTAAATCAAACTTCAGTAAAGAAGTGGCTGCTCAGGATCCAGGCCAGGGAGGAGGCTAAAGTCAGAGAACCTAGCTGGAGCCCAAAATAGGGCAGAGCCATTGAGACTCCCTCAGCCTAATTTATCACAGCGCACACAGCTCAGCTAGGAGGAGGACGAAAGAGAGAAATATCACACAGAATCATACCGTCATGCAGCTTCAGTATGCAGCACAGACAGAAAAGTCTGTTTGTTGTTCGATAAATAAATAAATAAAAAGTTGCACAGATGGAGGAAAGGAAGGATGGAGACAAAACTAGAACACGGGCACACTGTAGCACTTGAGAAACTTGAAGATGTACTCAAGTGTAGTAAGTAAGACTTTGATTAATATTCCATGAGTGAGAAATAAATAAATGAGCAAATTAGTCATGGTGAGGATTGGGAACAGAGTTAATCAGGAGTTGGTTAAAAATGATGAATGTAATTCTGCTTTCCAAGTCCTTAGCACAGGGCGCTGTTACAAGATTATAAGAGTGTGCAAATGTGCAGGCACACTGCTTTAGCCGGACACGCTGGAGCAGCTGAATCGACTGTTCCCGGTTTCTTACCCTCTCTGTGCTCCTTTAGCTCCCTCTCCTCTCCTCCAGGCTACTACTCTGTCCTCATCTCATAGCTTCCTTCGCTCTCTCTCTCTCTCTTCCTGTGTTGCAATGTGATGTCACCATCAGGGAGCTAATGTTGCGTATCCTTAGGGTGTTGCATACCTCTATACCAACTCACATATGCAGCAAAAATGTCACTAATGCCCAAAGCTGACACATGCAGGCACACACCCTGGATGGAGTCACCACTCTCTTCAACCCCAGTCCATCTATGCTTTACAGCTATGAAAAGTGTCAGGGTACTAATCTTTGAAATCTGTTACTGAATCTTGTTTGTTTGTGTCTGACCAAATGTGAACTGGATCCAACATGGACCTGGCTATCAGATCCCATCCTGAGGGGCTCTGATGCTGAGGTCACTAAGAAGAAATGTTTAGCTTTCTAAATTGTCCTTTTAGGGACTTCCTGAACCAGCAAGCACTGAGATCCAAACAGGAAACTCTTCCAGTGATTATTTTTTTCCCCCTAAAGGATTTTTTTGTCTGCATGTCGCCTCTTTGTGTGATACACCCCACAGTCTACAGACACCATTCTTCATGCAGATGTGTTTGTCAGTCACTGCCAAATGACTGGAAAAGAGTAAGAGCCTAAACACAACATTTTTCAATACTAATATTAAGTGCAGGATAGATTCAGTATAACACTGGCATCGTCATTGTTACCATTGCTAATGGACAGTTACCCAGACTGATATGAGACAGGATACCACATCAGCTGATAAATACAAAAGCACATTGCTAAACCTTTGCTTGTGACACATGGTCACCATTACAAAACCCTGGTTTGACAACGCATATACGTAAAACACATATACAGTGGTATACGTGCACTATTGCAATTTTCTGGCTTTCTGCATAAGTTGGTTATGAAATGTGCTCTGATCTTCACCAAAGCCAGAAATATTAACAAGTGCAATGTTCCTATGTTTCGTATATTCATTGAACACACCCAATAAACATCTATAAGTGATCGTGGAAATAGTACGTTTTTTAAATGGTTGAACCACTTTTGGCAGCAATAACCTGAACTAACCTGTAGCTGAAGATTAGACCTACACAACATCCAGGTGGACATGAAGCTATTCTGTAGTAGATTTACTTTAATGTTTGGGGTTATTATCCTGCTGCATCACTCAGCTCCTACTGAAAGTCAATTGGTGACAATGTCAGTCACCCTGATATTAACCTCTAGGATACCTTAACAAACTTGGGAAGATTTTTTTGCCTCGACAATGCCTAACTGTCCAGGTCCAGAAGCATCAAACTAGCAGTAAAAAGTCCTGATGCACCCTCCACCATACTTCACTGCTGGGCTAATGTTTGTGATGTCGATTCACGGTTCTCTGCTTACACCATATGTAATGCTGCAAACAATTCAACCTAATTACTGCGCAATTTCTTTTCCTCAGTAGCATTGTGGAGTGTCAAGGTGGTCTCTGACAAACTGCAGGTGTGCTGCAAGGTTTTCTGGGAGAGAACATGCAACACTAAGTATGGCATACAAACATAACCAGATACCAACTTCAAAACATCATCCCAAAAGTTAAGTAAACCCTAAGTAAGACCTGAACAGCTTGTCTTGATGTAGGGAACTATGCATTCCAATCTATCCTACAGGATAATTTCAGCTGAAGTCTAGTATGGGTTGGGCTAATGCAGGACAACAATGACCCATCAAGACAAAACCCAACATCCTGAGTGGCCCAGTCAGATACACGGCACAACCCAATATTAATGCTGTGGAATAAACTGCAAGATGCATCCACCCCAGAATATGACTGAAGTGAAGCACTGGACAGTTCACATTCCCCACCCTTGGTTGTGGTTGTGCATTTGCCAATGTCTCTCCTAGTTTTTATCAGCTTAGAAATAGTGAGCTTGTTTATATTTGTAAACATTTTATGACTAGTCGATGCAGAAAATGCAATTTTTTCTTGCCACTGTAGGTCAGTGGACAAGTGCATGCCAAGAGAAACAACATGATCCACTTCATCGGGGTTGAATTGCCTCTGGTGGTCTTGGCATGCCAAGATTCGGCTTGGGCTTTCTTGTTTATGCACTACATAATCAGGAAACATTTAATTACTGAGCGATCATAAACATTCAACTTCATCATTCCCTAATTCAATTTTTGAAAGGATTCCTTTTGTGTGTGGACTCTTTTCCTTTCTGCATGCCAATATGTACGGTATTAAAATTATGTACAGTATTTGTATCTGCACATAAAACCACTAACACTGCTACTCTAACCCAGGCTAATTCAACATTACATCATTACGGTACATACAGATGAGAGTCAAAACCACAGTGTGATGACACCAGCCCTGATTTGGGATCGCCACAACATTTCCTTCTTTGCACAGGCACTGATTTAAGTTGTTTGCCATCGCTGTTGGTAACACTTGTACTTCTGCCCACTACCTGCAAACAGCAGGGTCAGCACTCAGCTGTTCAGCCACAATGACATCATACTTTCTCTTGTAGCAGCAACATAAAACCCCAAACACAGTCTCATGCAAGCGAACGCATACAGAGACAGAAGGGTGGAGAGTGATATATTTCATGCATTCTTCTCCTGTATATGTCCTCCTTCATGATGTGTGTGAGAGAGGGAGGGAGGGAGAGACTGTACAAACACAACTGGGTGTAGCCCAGTTGGTGCATGACAAGAGTTTTGCGGGTTTCACTTCGGTTGTCACTGAATACTGGCACTGCTGATGTTTGTTATGGAGGAACATGCCAAGACGACACACCAGGCTGATGTGAGACATACTGGACCGGGCTACGGGAGCCGAGCACAACAAGGGTGTGGTGACTCACAGAGAGAGGAATCATCGGGACAGGCACATGTTTAAACTGTAGTTTAATATAATCAACAAGAACAGACTGTTTGACAGCATAACCCTGATAGAATAAAGACCACTCACTACTTCTTTCCACCACCTTTTCTTTCTTTCTTTCTTTTTTTTTTTTTTTTTTTTTTTAAGTTTTGCTTTCCAGGAATTTCAGTCCTGGTGGAAAACATGTGATACTACCTATTGATATTCACTGGTCAAACAGGTTTCCAAAAGAGAAAGAAAACTAAATCGACTTTATACAGAGAGTTAATATCAGCTGAGCGATTCAATTACGTAATGAAGTAGCTCTATTACAGGTATAGTACTTCTACAGGGCTCGGTTAGAGAGGTAGAAAAGCCGCTTCCCCAACAGGATAGGGCTGGATATAATAAACAAGTGAGTCGCCAGTTTGTGGCACTTTTTCCTTCATATTTCTAGGAAGCAAACCTTCAAGTATTTCAGTCATTCCGCAGGAAAACTTCTAAACAAGTAACAGGTTTCAACTCGCCGAGCTCCTGCTGCTGCTGCTATCTCGGCTCTTGAACGCGTCTTCTCACAGGTCGTGCAGCTGCTTTTCCCTTCAGGTCAGTGAACTCGCTTTACGGACTCAAGGAGACTTTCGGTTTGACAGGAGAAATAAAAATGGACATTAAATGTCTTACCTCAGAGACTGTGCTTCCTCCTCCCTTGCTGCAGCTGTAATCGGCGTGAGGAGACCCGAAAGCAGCAGAGCACACAGCCTCAAGACCCGCCCAAACTGCTGCGTTCACGGCCACTCTGACGCAATGTACTCCTATGAGCTGCGTGGTTTTAGTGTGAAGTACTATAAGTGGTAGGATTAGACCTTTACATTTTTAGTACTTATGTAAAAGTGCAAGTACTTGCCTAAAAAATGATACATATGTTAATGTACTTAGTTTCTTACTACCTCTGCTCAGTAGAAATACAGCTAGTGGTGGGAAAGTTATAGATTGTTGGAAAAATTAATGATTACAATTTCCACCTAAAGCTGCAGTATGTTACCTTTTAACAAGAACATGCTTTAAATCATTATGTGCATGTCGCAAAGGGTGGGTTCATAGTTGTTCAAGTGTATCATAAAACAGTAATTAGATGTCTGCGACGACCTTTAAAAGATTCATTTTTAATACGCCTTTAAGGCAATTTGGACAAATGGTCACAGTTTTCAAACATTTATCTGGATTTAATATGGGACAAAGGCAGATAAAGAAGATATCTTCCAAAGTTACCTTTTAGCAGACCACTAAATACCCTCTTTGTATTTTTCATATTTTCTTAATCAAATGTATTATTTACTGTGAAATATTGCTTGACATAAATACTGATTGCTAATTAAATAGCATACAGTATTGCTAAGTTTGCTATTTTAACTTAAAGAGCTGTGCAGTAACTCTGTGCCTGAGCCTCAAGTTCGCGCAAGCTGTGATTTCCTGACTGCACTTGAAGGCAGCACAGTGCGGCGCCTGCCTGTTATTGGTTGAAAGGTTTTAACTGCGGAGATGTCCCCTCCCCTTTACGGTTAAAGAATAATTACATCATGTTTATATAGAGGGGGGCTGTTTATATATGATCTTTATTATTATTAATGTTTATAATGAAATGATTTTGACCCAGTGTCTTTCTCCCACAGTGCAACAGGAAATCACAGTACAGAGGTTTGAGCTTTTTAACATACCATTCTCCAGTGAGTTCATGCACCCAAACAGTGCTGTGTACAAAACACTGAGGCTCTAAGAATAAAAAGAACATTTCATGACCTGCAACAGTAACTCTCACTAACTTATTATTATCAACAATCATGTCATGGCACAGTTTATTTAATTTTAAGTCGGGAAGTTGCTTTTTTGGGGAGAATAGCAGATATGCAGTTTACTACATCAGTTTCTCTTTTCAAAGACTTGGTTGTTGAAGGGATAGAGCCACACACCTCCACAACTAACTGACCGTATTTAACCTCTCTGTATTTAGACTGTGCAATAGTGTTTTGGATGCTTCACTGCACTTTCCCATGGCAATCCAGACATAGTGTAGTTTCAGATTAAAAGATGCACAGCGGCACCTCCCTGTCCCCTAATACTGATGCTATTTGTGGAAGCTGTCTGGGAGGAGCTGCTAGCTGATGTACAGTACTAGTGAGAAATGAGAACATACCTCTCTATGTTTACTCATACTCTTGGAGCCAACGTAGCCACTACACAAACCAACTCCCAGCAGGACCTATTTTACCAGGAGGTCTGATTCAATACGTGAATACTGTAGAAACTCTTCACTTTTTTAACTTGACAGCAGCAGAAATAAGAATGCTGGAGAAGAAATTCATATACAACAACTTTATATACTGTATCCTTTGAGCATCTGTTATTTCATAAGCAGCATATAACTATAACAGTAACTAACAATGAGCTTTCAAAAGTTTCCTGAATTATTCAGTAAAACTGGAAATTAGCTTAATTTGCTGTATTTATTATCACCAACATGTAAGTGTGTGGTCTCAGTGAACACTGAGTCATCTCAGAACAATTCAATTCAATTCAATTCAATTCAATTCAATTCGATTCAATTCAATTCAATTCAATTTTATTTGTATAGGGCCAACTCATAACTAATGTCAATCCAGTGTTCAAGGTTTAAGACCTTACAAAATATAACTGTATACAGAATTATATAGAAAATCCAACAACCCCATTTGAGCAAGCACTAGGTGACAATGGAGAGTAAAAAAATCAATTTAGAGGAAGAAACGTCCAGCAGAACCAGGCTCAGGTTGGGCAAAAGAAAACCTTTTGTGCAATTTAGAGAGGGCAGCTGATTGCCTGCACTCAAGCTCAAACTTAAAATCAGTGCAAAAGTGTTAGTTTTTTTTCTGGCAATTAACTAAACAGCTCATAGTGAAAACTAGTGATTCACATAGTTTGTTAGATATAATATGGTCGTTCCCTTAAACAATTGGTGTAAGTGTAAGGTATCAGAGGTGAACAATAGTACAAGACACTTAACAGACCATACTGACATTGCCTCACAGTGTCCAGAGTTGCATGTAAAACTTTAGCAATAGTAATAATATTTAATACTTTGTTAACCCCCATGGGAAGTCCACAGTTCGTCTTATCCAGGGACACTTGTGGGTTTGTAGACAACTACTGTACCCTACCGAGCCCTGGATAAGGTCTTGGACGGCAAAGCTACAGAGGCACTTAGAAAACTCAGCACACTGCTTCTGAACCTTTCACTGATTTAATAAAGCTTATGGTCATATAGTACCTTCCCCTGAGGACACAGCAGCAAAATATCAATAAAACCTCAGTGAAACACTGAGTTGCCTTTTTTTCTCTCTCTCTCTTTCCCGACACTGGCCATTACGGATCAATGAACACAGAAATCAAGCAAACAAGCTTGAGGCTGGAGTGAACTATTAAGTCACCCATCATATCCCTGGGGAAGTTTACTCGTAAGCAGAGAGTTGGACTGGACGTCCTCGTGTCACCCTACAACAAAGATGCAAGGACATGGGGACACCTAGTGGTGGTACACATTCAATGCAAACCACAAATAGTTATCATGTAGGAAAGGAAGGTGGACGTGGACATGGAGAGAAAATCCACCTCATTGTCTTCAGTTTGATGTATTTTGTTCGGCTGTTAATGAAATCATCATACAACCATCTTCTATGAACTTACTGAGGGAATAGAGACAACATCTGAGCTCATTTTCATAACAAACAATAATGGTTGCAGCTTTCTGTTTTTTCTTACTCTTTTTCGATGGCAAATGAAATATCTTTGTGTTTTGGGCCAAACACATGAAGATAGATATGTTATCTGTCAGTCTGTCTTTTAGCTGCGCTTTAGACACACTTGTGGCCACAATATTTATATGTGAGAATGTTAATTACATCACCTTCCAGGTGAGAAGTCACCAGCAATTGGTAAGTTAAAATGCATGTAGCTCTGTCCACTAGAGGGCCCTAAAACCACACAAATGAACCCATGTAGAATCTAGTCAAAAGTAGTCTCCATGTTTTTCTTTCTTTAAGATTACATAATAATTAGTTTTCTTTATATAAGGTGTTTTATGAGGACACATTTTATAAGGATTGACATCCCATTAACCACCTCTGTCTACTGTTCCATTCATCCTGTTTAGTTTAGGATTTTTAAACTAGGCCAAAACCAAATTTAAAGAATCATATTTCTCCACTAGATGACATTTATAACCACAGAGCCCGTCTGCCTCCTCCTACTCATGCTTGGAGCTGATTTTTCTTCAAAATAGTGCTATTAGTAGCAGGGAATGTGGGCTCACTGGTTCTCTCCTCTCTAAAGTGTCTTTTATCTTGGCTCCCTCTGGTGTCTTTTTCCTCAGTAAGCTGGAGTCAGTTGAGTAAAAGACACGATTGGGAACAGAGACAGAGAGTGAAAATTCCCCCTGCTACCTCTCATAGAAAATGTGCCCGTATTGCAGCTGATGGCCGCCATGAATTATCATGCGTAGGCGCTGTCATTAGGGGAAAATGAGGAGGTCAGAGTAAATGAGTAAGAGGAGAAGGGGAAGCAGGTGGGAAAGAAGGACAGAGAGAGGGGGAGAGACAGATGAATGAATGCAGTGTAGTCCCACTGGCAGCGTATACAAACACACTGAATTTCTTTCATTGGCCGTGCTTTGCACAGTGATGTCTTTAAAGGATTATGGCCACGCCATCTATATGGATGAGATGTTGTCTAACTATCTGGCAATTTGAACCTGTAAGAGTGTGAATCCAGGCTGGACAGACGTCGCTTAGCAGAAGTTGAAAACAATTGTCTCCTTCTTGTAAGGCTTCACAAAGCTGAGCAAGCCATACATTAAAATAAAAAAAAAAAAAAAACTAAACAAACACACACAACAAACAACAACAAAAACAAATTGAGGTGTGAGTAAAAGGTTTATCCTATTTCACTCGGGCCAGATATCCAGCTGTGCTGATCAAATATGTAAAGCTAAAGGCCTGCATCCGTGCTTGTGTCTGTGTCAGACTCTAATCCAGCTTATGTACACTGAGCCACAGTGTAGCAGGGTGTTGGAAGCAGGGATGGCTTAAGGGCACAGTATCTGCTAATACTTTTCAATGCAAGTGGAAGAACAGTCTCTAGACCCTGTAAACCGGGCTCTCTCTCTCTCTTTCTCTGTGTCTCTCTCTCTTTCCCTCTGAGTTTCTGCTCCTTTACCCTTAACTGCTACAGTACAGTGTAAACCTGACAAATACATTTGCAGAAAACTTTTCTCTCCAGCCTCCAAATAGAGCCTTTTCTGTCTGATCCCATCCTGATAAGAACTAAAGCTGTTTATGAGATTTAGAGAAAGAAAGAGAGAAAGAGAGGGAGACAGCGAGAGAGAGAGAGCGTGTGTACGGCCGTGAGAGAGAGAAGCAGAAAAAAAAAAAAATGGAGAGTGAGAGAGGATTAAAAAAGAAAGACAGAAGGAGTGCCAGATATTCCTGTCCCTGAACCAGTAGCGTGGAACAACATAATCCCAGATTTTTATGGGCGTTGTTTTTCCTGAAAAGCTTTTGGATTATGAGTGGCTGTTGCATTATAACGCCTGTATCTCATTGTGCTCAGGAGATTATAAACATGAACCCATGGCCCTGCTGCTCAGATGAATGGAGCTGAGAGGTCAAGACACAGAGCAGGAGAGAAAGTATGAGAGGAGAGGGGAAGAGACGTTTTCCTGTTGGAATTTAAAACGATGATGAGTTCAGTAACAAAAATTAATGACATGTACAATCTCTCTGTTTTTCTCTCACCTACTCGAGCATTTTCTGTCCCCCACCCCCTATTTTAGCATAAAAACAACTGAAACATCACTTTTATTTGCACTGTCCAGGCCACAAGCTGTGCCATCATCGTCACCTTCACCGCCTGAATATTTTAAAAAGCCAGGGAAACAAGTCTGGGTGTACCCTCTCTCGTTGCACTGAGTGAGCTTTCCAGCTGGTGTGCATATCATCCTCCATGTATGAGATAACTGACTCCTATCAACACATAGATATTTGATAAGTTCAAGGATCTTCCCCCTGAGTCCATGTCTTGTTTCAGAGCGGCCTTTGCTGACATGTGACAAAATACGTGCTGATGCATTTCTAAACAAACACACGGAAGTGAAATGTTTGGACAAATAAAACAGTTGGACAAGGATGGGGATTACGATCATCTAAAAAATCAACACAATGAGATTTGGAGAGGAGACTAAGTCTTCAAGTTTAAACAACCCACTATTTCTGTGATTGGTCCTGAATATAAACGTATGTTAAGCAGATTTGAAAACTGTGTTGGATTTCTGTTCCTGCAGAATTGTTCCTGTTGCATTAACACCCACCCAGGTAGACAGACGACACGAGGACGTGCAATTTTGAGAACATCACACTGTCTTGCTATTCTCCTCATTTCCTCTTATGAGATACAAGGTGTGACATATTTGTTGTGTTCATTGCCGACTGGATGTGAGGACACTGCTGTCCTGAATGGCCACTTATTCATTTAATATAACGTGACTACAGATAATGGTACAGGATAACAACATAATGTACATCATCCCAATGTGTTGTATTGTAGGTTTTACTGGACCCCAGGGCCAAAACACAGACACAGTGACCCAAGGTGTCGTTAAAGTTGTACTAATCAATAGTTTTTATTGTACCAATGGATCAAATTACTACATGTAATGTGAGAAGCATTGCCAGCACGACAGCCTTTTTACTCTGCAGTTCCCTGTAGTTGTAGCATTTTAGCAACTTTCAGCTCATTGTTTTGTTTTTACAGCCCGTAGCTTTAGTATTTTGTTACATATTTACAGCTGTTATCAACTTTTTTAATGACAGCTGTAAAGGCACAGCACACAGCTATGAAGAAACCCACTGTACACAGCCTGCTCAGCAAAGTGCTGGTGAACATCCTGGATCATTGAGTGACTAAAGAGTCAGAGGTTAAAACAGGGCTCAAAGGACAGTGGATATAAATTCATATTATGCAAGTGGCTGGAAAGAAGACTCCAAACAAGTTATACTGTTTTTTGTATTCTGGATGTAAATACTGTCGGCTAACCTATATGGCATTACAATTTATTATGGTAAAGATACATGTATATAGTTTGTTTTACTTCCCTTTAAATTACATTATCAATTAATCCTCCTTAAAAATGACTTAATACTCAGCTGCAGTTTATTCCTTCCTTAAAGTTTCAGCAGCAACCAGTCAGTAGAGCATCATAGATGTATTTTCTAAATCAGTGTCCTGCAGCTTTCCCCGGGGGAACTCCAGGTGCTGCCTTACAAACTAGGAGAAAGTGTGACTGTGCATTGTTGCTCATGAGTCTGAGTTTTAACAACTGCCTACAGCCAGACGCTAACATCTACTGACTTTCCCAGGTCACAACCTGAAAAAAAAAAGAAGCATTTTCATCTGATTGGTCCACATATGGTGCTCTGGGGCAAAGATTGAGCTTAATGCAATTGTTCACACTTTTCACACACTTAAGGATCAGAGCTGTGATGAAGTCAAATATTCACTTACTTATAAAATATAACATTGTACTGTATTACTAAAAGTGGTCCCCTATTGTATGTAATATATACAGTAGAATTAATATTAGATTGTTCACATGAAAAACTGTGGGGTTATCCATCCACTTTTAGTGCAATGAAATCACCCAACTCACTTTCATGTATTGCAAATGACATTTAAAGTGAGGGAATTACACCAAGAGCAGAGCAGCATAAGGTGTGTCTGGGATGTCTGTAATGTAATTTTAATGGAGCTAACTGTAGTGTCGTTACTGCTAATGAGAGTCTCAAGCAAGGCTCATCTAGCTTTCATGCAGCAATGCAAGGTCATCAATTAGCAATGAGGGCGGAGACTGGTCTTTCATGCTCATCATAGCTTTGAAGGAATTAGTCCGTTTGAACATTTACATCTGTGAGTGAAAGAGAAAAAGAGAGAAACAGACAAGAGGAGAGAGAGATGAGCTGGTAGGTTGCACCCTGCTGCTATGTGAGATAAAGTGTTCTATGCCGAGGGCAGCTCTGTCTTTCAACTCAACTTACAGCCTGTGATAAGTGATCTACTGTAACTTTTTTTATATAGTAATTCACATTATTTCGGGGGTCTTCTTAAGAAACACGGCTTGGGTGAAAAGGCGTCTTCAGCAGTTTTAATTTTGTAAATCAATGCAGAGATTTCTAGATTTGGGGAACTTTTAGGAAATTACTTTTAGGGTTTCCCGGAGGTCAGAATATGCTTGAATTTCAGGCGAGAACAATGGCACAAAGTGAACATTTACAGGGGATTTGTCAGAGCTGTGTGTGTAATAGGTGCCCACTCTTTGTGCATATACATAGATTAGTTGCACATGGAGTCAGTAGAAAACAAGTGGCATGACTGACAGAGGAAGGAGACAGGAGGGAGTGCAACAGTGAACGTCTGTACGGCGAAGGATAGCAAGAACAGAGGAACTGCCATCCAGATAGAAAACACAACCAGCAACAAGTAACAACAACAGTGACAGCTACACCTTCCAGCTGCTGTCTTTCATATGCTAATGCTGGTATTACTGTCTGCCAGCACAACACAGAAGACAATGTGCGCGTTTGTGCACACGCATGTGTGTTTCTGTGTGTTTGTTCTAAAACGAAGCAACGTGCTCAGCGCTTGGTGCCGCATGGTATTGGTAAGACGACTCATCTGGCAAGGCTTTGAAACCAGTGCACACGTGCACACATAATATGGTGTAAAACGCTGTCATCTTCACTTAAATGTTTTTTACAAGAAAATTAAATGTAACACAGTGTTGGACTGGATAAGTGTTATAATGCCACTTAGAATATTTTGTAACAGGGGGTGGTTAAAGGACCCCCTTTAAAGTTTATTGATGCTACTAACAAGTATTTCCCATGGAGGCAAAGCCTGACATGCTGTAGCTACTGAAACTCTGCAGGTCACTACACAAAACACCAAAGAGCCACACTGTTCAGGCTGATATGTTCCTTCATTGCAATAACATGAAGACTGTAGTTTATCTGCAGTCGATCCCCAGAAATACTCATACAGGAGGGCATATTGATGAGCGGGATCACTGTGTGGTTTGGCAATAACACACAACGGAAGAAGGAAATTCTCCTGTGGGTGGTTTAGACTGCAGGGAGGATCAATGGCTTCTCTCTTCCATCCATAGAGATTGCGTACAGTGGCCACTATCTGAGCAAAGCTTGAGCAATCCTCAAGGACTCTCTTCACCCATGATCTGTTGAGGTGAAGTAACACAGGATACAACCTGACACACCTCAGACCAGAGAGTGTGAACGTACACTGGACCAGATTCACCAACACCCTCTGCCCGGCAGCTATAAGACTGGTTGCACAGAACATAAATATATAATTCTTTGTAGTAGTACAGTACAGTAGTTTCATCACCAAGAGCAGCACCTTTGAAATTCTCATTGACGTAGTGTTTTCATAAAAATATCAGTTATTTGAGCTTTAACAAATAGAATAGAACAGAATAGAGTAGAGTAGAGTAGAG
This sequence comes from Anabas testudineus, assembly GCF_900324465.2. Taxonomy (NCBI): domain Eukaryota; kingdom Metazoa; phylum Chordata; class Actinopteri; order Anabantiformes; family Anabantidae; genus Anabas; species Anabas testudineus. The sequence goes on along the minus strand of NC_046616.1, from coordinate 13,725,062 downwards.
TAGTGCATGCAGAGCCATGCGGTAAACCTCTCATGACTGTAAGGATCATCTTGCCGTCCAGCAGCACTTGTCTCCATTTCAGCTGCTTCGTTAATCTGATTTACAATTAAATCCAGCTATTCAAGGAAGTGTATGAAAAATGAATGTGATTATTCTATTCTGTTCTATTAATATGTCCACGGGGCTGTGCTCGGCTGCAACCATGTGCTACTCCATGTACTGTACACAACGTGCTCCTTCAGTGCCGTCATATACTCTGCAAAGCTTTTTGCTCTGTGGGAAATGACCATCTATTCAGTGACAGAAATGCACTGAGGTCTCTGATTGGCACATGTTAGATCCCTGCCTTTGTCACTGGGTGACTCCCAATTTGGGTGAGTGTATGAATACTTGTATTACTCATGTTGTGGGGACATAAATCTGTTTACACAGTCATGTTGTGGGGATCCAACTTTATCCAACTACATCCTCACAATGTGAATCAATATATTTTAGGTTGAAGACTTGGTTAAAGTTTAGGTCAAGGTTGGAGAATTAGTAGTTAGGGTAAGTCTCCATAAAATTGTAATAACTCATGTAATGTCTTCGGAGGTGATGCAAACATAGCTAGGTGTGTGTGAGTAAATGTGTGTGTGGTGGTGGTGTGTGTATAAGTGCCACAGACCCCAAAAGAATTAGGCTGCTTTTTGAGGGGTTCCAAGAAGCCCAGGGATATTGCATGCATGTGTGTCTCTATTTGTTATCTTGCAGTCCACATGCTGAGTTTAAGTGCGCTGCCAGAGAACGGTGCAGAAGACAAATCCCATGGCTGGGTTATCCATGATTCACCCGTGTTAGAGAGAGAGAGAGACAGAGAGAGGAAGGAAGAGACAGACAGAAGGAGAATATTTAGGTAAATCAGGAAGTTAATATGGAGGGAATCAGGAAACGAGGAATGAAAACACAGAGGTTTGTCACCAGATGAGAGAGGGGAGGGGAGTGGAGGACAGCAGAGGAGAAGAGATGAGAAGAATGGAGAGTGTTGAAGGCTGGAGGAGGAGGATGGAAACGAGAGATCAGTAATCTGAACTCTTTGTCAGAGTAACAGATTAGCTCACTGGGTGAAATGATATATGACTGGCACCAGGCCTCCTCGCATGCACACGCGCACAATCACACCCCTCCCATGGATCAATTACCCTGTCACACATGTTCGCAACCATACATCATCACCTCGATTACATCGCGCACACGGCCACTTGTATGCTGACTCCCATACATACTATACACACCACTAGAACTTCAGTTGTGCTCTGTTGACGGCGTGTCTGGTGTTTTACAAACAAGTTTCTCTACTGTCTGACATCTATGGCCTTGATACCTATTACTGTCTATCTGTTTCTCTAGCTGCTTGAGGAGAAACTGCACATCAAAACACACACACACACACACACGTAGAGTGACAAACATAAATCGCAGAGCCAGTGGGGCTGCTTCCTCAAATGAACTGCACTGGTCAGAGTGACAAAGACATGTGATGTGAGTAAACTTCTCTAGGCAGCTCAGGTCAGTCCAGGCAGTGGGAGCAGCAGAGACCACACACACACACACACACACACACACACACACACACACACACACACACACAGGTCAGTTTGGTTGGGCATGCTGTTGATTGCCCCCCTGCTCCAGTTGGTGCAGTCTACTGGGAAATGGCCACAGTTCAGCTAAAGTGAGTTCAATTTAATTTGAACTTCACACAGGAGAGAAAGAGAGAGAGAGAGGGGGGGGGTGTCCTTCTTGAAGTGACACAAACATTTCAGATTTTGCCCATATCCAGTAACTAGCCCCCTGAGAGGCATTGCTGACGCACTAAGGGTTGTGTGACTGAGCGTGCGTGTGTGCGTGCCTATTGTACGGACGTGTGTGTTATGTGGAGAGACAGTGGTCCATGCTTCATGCTGTTTGTCTGCCAGTGTACATCGACAAGATACTAATAGCATGTATCCAACAGGTCTCGGCGCAGCCCACGCGGCCTTGTTACGTTTGTTTCATGCTCTCCCCGCGGTTGTTTTCTCATGAGGTCGCCAGGGAGCGCTGCTCCACTTCTGAGCCGACAGCCGAGCAGCGCTCTCCATCTTTCCAGGCGGTCAGAGGAGAGCGCACAGCAATCTGCCTGACTCCCCGACCGCATCGCACCTCTGTCCCGTCACCCTGAGCTACTTTCTTATCACTTCCCTTTAAGAAGGATAAAGAGGAGATTATCGGTGCAAACAAAAGCCTGATAGGAGGGCTTCGAGGGTTTCCCTCAGTGTCTCTATGGCTCAGTGAGTAAGTTTTTCCTGTCACACCCGCAGTGCATGAGAGGAGAGGCGGAGGGGAACTTTGAAGGGACCATTTATTGCACCGGAGTGGCCGAGGGGACAGCGCGCTGGTTTTAACTCAGGAGGTCACATCTGCCATCGGCTCCGTTTCTCTCTAGCCTCGCTGCGGAGGTGGAGGGTATGGTGTAACTTTTTTTCGCTTCAGTCGAGTCCGAGCGGCCGGAGTGAGAGAGGAGCCGTTTCACGGTACTGGAGAGGGGATGCGAGCCTCTCCTCCGTCTCGGATAGCAGAGCGGCTATGAGGAGAGAGGTGCACCTGCTGGGCTAACAGACCAAGACCATAACGCACCAACAGGTATGGATCACTGGATTCGCCTTTCTACTTGTGCACAACAGCCCTGCTGCATCCAATGGTTTCAATCTGCGTTTCGTTAACAGTGTGAAAAGTGTGCGTGACAAAAAGTGAATTAGTGGCACACCTGTCACGCATGGATGTGATTGTATAACAATCCACTGGTTATCTCGCCTTTGAAAAGCATTTACGCACGCAGTGGATTACACTTTATCTTTCCCACACAAGGATTTGATCTTATGAGGGCTTTTAATACCCCGTCCGCCTGCTCTGGTACAGCGTTTTATTATCACAGTTGTGATTTAACAGCAAAGACAAATGGTTGCGGTTGTTTCAGGTGTTGCACACCCAGTATAGGTTTCCCTCGTCCTCCCTTCTTGTCTCTAACACACACAAACGCGCTCACGCACACGGTGGCATGCAGGTCTTGACTGAATAGAGCCGGGTTCAGTGCGCTATTTTAGGCAGAACTGGTGCTTAGTGGTGGCAGACAACTGTCATGCTTCCTGACTGATTCTGTAAGGTGTGCTCTTTCCAGATGTGGCAAATAAAAACTATCTTGTTGCTAAATTGCACAAAGAAACAATAGATTAGAAACAATTCTTATGTGTTCACGCTCCTTTCCCATTTAATTTTTTGCCCTTTTCTTTGCCCTCAGCAGTGATATATGTTGTCTCCACATGGAAGGAACATAATGCGCGCTGTTTTTACAGATTAGAAATTAGAAGGTGCCTCTGGAGCATGCAGGGAAACTCATCACCCTGAAACCAGTGGTCCGCGCCTTCAGTTCCGCACCATGGATCACCGGATGTGAATCATGTGATAACTTTTATTGATGCCAGTGGTAACACTGTGCATCAGTATGGTGGTAGGAGGAGGCTATGGCAGGTTGCAGGTGTTGCTGTGGCTCTGGACACCATAACATGCACTGTTAGAAATAACAGGTTAACCTGCTGTCGTTATTATTATTATTGGCTTTTGCATGGAGAGTTTTAAAATTATTAATCACTCAAACTGGTTTGATTGAAAGATGGTCATCCCGACTGTGAATACATTTTTAAAAATGCTCCTGCTCCATCTGTCTCTGTTTTCAAGAGGCTCTGTGAAGAACATAGACAAGGTGAGGCTGAGAAGTGGAGATGAGGTAGTTACAAAATAAGGAAGGAGGAAGAGAACTGATAGTGAGACATGACTGACAGGAGAGAGAGGCAGTGGTGAGCAGAGCAGCAGGAAACTTGATGTTGGGATGTATAGAGACGCACATTAAAATACACAAATATGCTACTGATCAGTTCCTGAATGGTTCTGATGTGTCTTTTCAGTCTTTCCACAGTCTGATAATGTGTTTATTTGTGCACTCTTAGTGATGTCTACTGGATAGAGGACATTTTGGAAAGTGAGTTAAGATTGTTTTCAGGTTACAGTTAGACTAAGTTTGGATTAAAGCTTTGTTTATATGATGCATTTTGTCAAAGAGGCTTAAAATATGCAGTGTTATTGTTATTATTATTTTAGCTTTTCATACCATTATGAAGTAATTAGTGGAAATATGACAGGCACCGAGGGAGAGATATGCATCAAAGGTCACCATCAGTGTCTTAATCCCTATGCCACAGAGATATCCCAGTGTGTTTGCAGGTGGAAAATTAATGGCTGTATATAAAGAGAAATGTCGGTATAGCAATATACTGCTTTTCAAACAGTTTGCAGTACTTCAGTTACTGATTAATTTTGTTATTGACTCATTTCCATAATGTTTTCTTGAGCATTTCAATTCCTAAACCCTATCCAACTTTTAGATATGTCTTGTTTTGTCAGTCCACTTGTCCAAAACCCAATTACGTTACATTTCTTAAAGTGCAGTGCCACATTTTAAAACCTGCAACTATAAACGTCTAGTATTTCTATCTATAAAATTTTAAATTTTCTTTAAAAAATGAATTCATATGACTTTTTAAATGGTTTCTAGATCACGCTCAGCTAATCATTGCTCTACATTTTATACAATACACACACACACACACACATACACACACTTACACAGTACTCTTGCTTGCTCCTGTCTTGAACATGGTGGATGTAAGCTCAGGCCACAGGACTTGTTCAAATTGGACCATTTTACCAGCAACCGGCAGAAATAAAAAGTACAGTGTGAGTCCTATCTTTTTCATTTTCCACCTCCTGTAGCTGTGCGTCATGCGAAGACCGAAAAAAGCAAGAGCAAGAATGAGAAACAAGAAGGGGAGGAATTGACCTATGAAGAGAGAGAAAGAGATGAAAAAGAAAGAAAGCTACAGGGGATAAATAAAAATAAATAAAAAGCATGTGTCCTATAAAAGGTGTTCTGTATTTCATTGGCCATCTCCAGTAGCTGTGTGTGGTGTACTGAGGCCCAAGGGGGACGAGTAGCCACTCTAAATGTGTGTAACCCACATAAAGAAATTGTTTCTGGGAGATCGGGCCCTGTAAATTCATTCCTAGCCGCCAGCCCTGTTCTTATCCCTCCTCCCAAAGGTGAGCTATAACATCCAAACACATATATTTTTTAGGTTCTTTCTCTCTCTTTACACACACATACACACACACACACACACACACACACACACACACACACACACACACACACACACACACACACACACACACACACACACACACACACACACACACACACACACACACACACACACACACACACACACACAGGCGACGTTCGCAGATTCAAATCTTTCACTAAAACCCCACATTATTTGTATGCAATGTTTGTCGCACACAAACACACGTTTTGTGTTGCAAAAACACACATTCACACATTGCTTTGCTCCCAAATGGCTTTTGTGGGACAGTAACAGTGACAGCTACAGCAACATCAGTACCTGCTGTGGAACAGGAGAGCGTCAGAGAGAAACAGCAGCAGATGCTCCGCTCACAGCTTCAGGATTACCTTAGCCTGAACAAACTCCATTACTGCTTCTATTACGCAGGTATACAGAGTCTGGGAGAAAGCACTTTGCAGAACCACTGTTTACCCAGCACCTTTGTGCCCCACACACTGTTTCCCTTGACTACAGAGCAAGGAAGGGATGAAGACCAGACAAAAAGGAGAGAATACAGAGTTGCACTGGGCTAAAACGTGAAGCTTCTCTGTCAGTGTCTTAGTCTGAGACGGGGCCGAGTATGGTGCACAAACAATCAGCTAATTAGTTAAATGAGAGAGGATTAATTATTAATCACCAACTTAGTTAATCATTACAAAATGAATAACAGCAGTTTGGATGAATGTGATTTTGATTAATAATACTGCTGACATTAATTTGGGTCATTTATAAAAGAAAAATGCCAAAACAGGATTTGCTGCTATTTTATTAAATGGGAATTTTAACCATTTATTGGACAAAACAGGAATTTCTGCAGATTGAATGGTTAACAAGTTCATCTAAAAGGGACTCTCCAATTAAAAAGGATAACAGTGATAAAAGTATTTTCTCTACAGTAGAGTAGAAATAGCAAACCTCTTCCAGTCACAGCCATATTGTGTTGATTTAAATGTGTTTGATGTGTTAGTCAGACTTGTCAGGTAATTTTAGGACATCAGCTTGAACTATTGAATTCTGTGATTGCCATTTCTCATTATTTCTGACATTTTCTATACTAAATGACAAATCAATTCACGGAGAGTAATAAGCAACAGGTAATAGATAATAATAATTGTTCATTGCAGAGACAGACAGAGATGACAGGGGAATACTGCTCCGCAGTGCTCTCCATCTTGGACTAATGAGGGTTCATGATGGGGCAGCAGCGAGTGACACTCTGTGTGTACATGAGGATTTTCCAAGGCTATGTATGTGATTCGGTGCCAGAAATACATTGCTGAAGGCCTGGTGCAAAACAGCGTAAGTGGTTATGCAGAAGGTTAATAAGGGAGAGAATGAGCAGGAGTTTGGGTAAGTGAGTGATTCTCTGTGTGCAAATGCACCATAAGAGTGTGTGTGTGCGTGTTTATGTCTAAGGTGAGTGATGAACTGTCATGTATTTGAGCTGAAAGCCATCCATCACCCTCATCAGTGACTCCGGAGTCCTGTCATTACATGTTTCCCTTCATTTACACTGTTAATGGCGTCTCTTGACCAAACTGTGTGTTGTGCTGTCTCACAGTCGGCCCCTCACGCTCACGCTCAAGTTCTAGTTTTCTGTTTTCTGCGGCTTGGAGATGCATCACCCTTTAAATCCACTTCGGATCGTACATCAGTAAGTGACTGCATCACCGTTTACAACACTTGTCAGGCAGATTCTGGTTTTCAACCCTCACGTTCAACCTGGTGCTATCTCAATCTGTTAATCTGCTAAAATTCAGTCTGATCTCTCTTTACCAGGTTACCTCAGCAGCAAACTATGATCCCATGATGAATGCCTCTGTGGTTTTGATACCTTCAGCTTTTAACTGGGAACTAAAGTACAGTCAATGCATGTGTGTTTTCAGTCACTAGGACCAGGGTTGGGAACTCCTGATGTACTGTATATTCTTAGACAGCCAAACAGCAAACACACACATCAAGCTTTACACTGTGCCTGTGCTTGTGTACTCATCTCTTGTTTCATTTCTAGGTACTGTTTAAAGCTTTATCTTGTGATTATCTCTTTGTATTGTTTATAATTATTAGGGCTGGCAAGAAATCTAATTAGTTGCATGAGCTGTGATTATTTAAATTAATCACACAAATATCCATTGTTGTTGTGAAAGTATTTCACAATATTTTAATTCAAACATTCAAACATTAATACCTAATCTATTTAACATCTGCTTTATTTCAGAACCCGAACAGTTTTTCCCACTATCCAATATTGACCATAAAAATAAAAATGTGACCTAATATGCTGAGGAAATAGAAAAAAATAAATGCTTTACCAAGAATGATGATATACTGTTGTGATGGTTGTCCACAGGTAGTTTTTGTTTTAATGCCAGGTCCAGGTGTGGCTGCTGTTAGCAGTTAGCATCATAGACTCTGCTAGCTTGGACATCCTGCTAAACTCTTTGCATTGCAGAGATATGTCAGGTTTGGAGTACTTCAGTTAGTGTTTTTTTTAAATAATTTTAATCAATTGTTCCAAGCTACATCTTCTCGTCTGCCACCATCATGTTACAATGCCACAGTGGCTGAAATGGTTTCAATGATGCAGCAGATCACAAGGCACCACAAAACATGATTAATCAGCATTAATTTTGTAAACGCGTTCTTTTTTTTTCTGTGATTAATAAATTGAAGCTAATGCATTACTTTGACAGCTCTAGTAATTATTCAATAATTAACAGCGCTGTAGGGCGACTCCACCACCTTTCTAAAGTCTGGGGTCACTTAGAAATGTTCTTGTTTTTGGAAGAAAATCTGATTTATAATTCATGGGCATAAAAAGGCCCCTTATCAGCAAACATTAGTCCTGTGTTCTAATGACACACTGTGTTTGCTAATGCAAGTGTATCAAATTAAAAGTCTAACCATTAGAAAACTACTTTGTAATCATGTTGCTGCAAACACAAAGTATATTTTCATGGAAAATAAGAACATTTCTAAATGTCTTTACACATATTCCAGCTTCTTAAATATTACAATTGATTTCATGTCTGTGTCATAACATTATAGAACACGAGATATCTTTTTCATTGTTGACCAGATCAAACAAGTCTAGATTACATCAACAACATCAGCTTGGGCCGTAAGAAACTAATTGTAATAGTCTTCATATGTTTCATACTTTGAGCAGTTTAATGATTAAATCATTTGCAGATTAATTAATGGCTGATGAAAACATTTTTTAGTAGCTGCACCAGCAGTGTGTATGCATGCAAAACAAGACAAAGCTATGTATTCCGTGACCTACAATACAACAATATGCTAACTTTTAACCCATTTCCTGCCCAGCCCTTACATCAGTTTTGTATAAACCCTGTGTCCTTACTGAGGTATAATTGACAGTTTTGTCGAGACAGATTGTGGCAGATACTACAGCATCACTTTAGCTAAAGTCATGGTGTGCAGATGAACTTTCGTTAGTATTGTAGAAGCCAGCCCGCTCTGACATTTTGCAACTTATTAAAAAAGCAATTTGATTTGTAGATTTTGAAGCAGCTATAGCTTCTGCTAATGACTCTGCAGTGACAGTACACTCCACCAGTGTGTGGGCTGGGAGGTGGTATCACTTTCAGCAGTGGTTATAAACGGACCAACACAGACACTGTACCTTTGGCGGTATCAAGGCTGACTCATTATGGCTGATGGCAAAGAGGAGCTCTTAGCCAGAAGTCAGAGCCACAGACACATATACAAGCCTTTGGCTCCGACAGCTTACTTCATTAACAACAACTAGACACCAATCACTGTGGTCATTAGGCCTGCATAATTAGGGCCTGGCCTTGTGTGTTGTATGTGTGCATGTGTGTGTGTCTGTGTTATCTCTGCTCCCCTGAGGCATGCTTGTGTGTGTAGTTCGCCTTGGTCACTCCTTCAGCAGTATGAGGAGTAATGAAAGTATGGTGCAAATGATGTCCCAAAGGCTGTGACATGGGACCCACAGAGAGCACAGTCACTGATGAATTGAGCCACTGTTGACAGAGTATAATGAGAGGAGTAAACTCACTTTTTCTTTTTTCCCTTAATAATTTCTACTCTTTTTTTTTTTTTTTTTTTTTGCCTGTGTGTAGCTCCGAGCCTCTGCTACTGGCTGCCTGTGTTTGTCTGTCTCTGCCTTTTATCTTGTAGTCTTTGATTATGTTCTTATAAGTGGAACCACTAGCTATTTTATGGCTGCCTCATTAGGTTGTCAGACAAGCCCACAGCACATGCAATTATATCTAATTATGTAATTATGGATTCAGTGTTGAGCTTTATATACTGAAGATTGGTATATTTGAGCTGGGGCTCAGGCAAAACAGTAATTAGTGCAGTTTTACGGGTGTGTGAGTGTCTGTGTGAAGATCGCTAATGGCAGATACAAAGTAAAGAAAAATATGCATGCCCCAACAATCATGCATCTTAATACTTACGTCCATATGCGGCTGGTGAACATTTACCTGGATGGGGCTAACAGTGCTCTACGACTAGCATGTTTTATTTGAATTTGAAACATGAAAAATGCAATTGGATTGCATTGCATATTCATAATGTAACGACAAATTGAAATAGCATATTTGTATAGCTAGCACAATGCCCTACATAAAGAAGAATACAACATAGTATCTTGGGGGTTGATGTTTGAATTATTATACAAACTGCTTAAGAAGTACATTTCAAATGTTAAAAAATGCATTTTTCACTCTGAATCAATCCTTGTACATCGTGTACTGTAGTCATGAGTGGTCACTTTGGCTTCAGCCATAATTGCCACAATGTGCCTGGTTAAGAGGGAACACCTTGTTAAAAAAACTTGAGTACTGGTTCTTCTAATCTATGCGCTTCAACCTTTCAACACAGCATTTCAGTTTTTCTACAAAATGTGCTTCACACCGGCACTTCAATAGATGAGATAAAAACACACACACACACACACACACACACACACTGGAAGAGGCGAATGAGCTACAGTAGGTGGTGCGCTTCAGTGTGTCATGTTTCTCTACAGATCCTATTGAGGAAAAGCAGGCGAGGCTGCTAGGCTCACAGTGTGTGCGTGAGACAGGGCTGACAGTAATACAAGCAGTATCTGGCACCCCCTCCCAGGGATCACATCCTTAAGACGGTTTCTCTTACTAATCCCCCCCTAATATGACTAATATTATGACACCGCCATTAGCCACAGTGCTCTGAGGGCACATGCAGAGAGAAAACTATAGCTGTGCATATGTGCACAAGAACATATGGTTTTGTTTTGGTTTCTTTTTTTATGTTGATGTAACACAACACTGATCTAGCTATTAAATTTTCAAACACTGAGTGCTGCTATGGAGAAAACAATTGCATGGACAGATGACAATGACCTTAATATTTTTCCTGGCCACAGTTGTTTATTACAGGAACTGGTTGCTTAACTGGACTTAGAGCTCCCGAGGCAGAGGAGGCAAAGAAATGTGTCAGAGCAGACAGACAACAGGACTTAATTCAGAAAAGGTGTGAATTAAGTCTGTTAACTATGTCTAAGGGTTTATGTTTTTGTCCAATAAAAGTAAAAAATAATGCTTCACATGCAGTCTTGTCAGTTGATAACACATCATTCATTGATTGTGAGTCCCAATAAGACTCGTGCTGCGTGGCGGAGACAGCGAGAGGCTCTGAATGCAGAACAAGAATTCTAATTTTAAAGCCATGAATTACCAAAAGGTTGCTTTCAATTTGATTGAATCCAACTTTATTAGCATTCCGCCTGCCTTTATGTGATGAGGCTGAGCTGGCCTTGTGTCCTCTCTCGGGCTGCAGCTGTGGCAGAGAAGGGCACAAAGAGGAGCTTAATTTGTGATGTCGATAGCTTTAGGGCTTCTGGTCACAAGGAATTGCATTGTTAATTATTTTTGTCAATATGTTTTCTCTTTTTTTCACTGAGTGACATGTTCCTTCATTCTAAAACACTAAAACTTGGTCAATACATACATACTGTGATCTGCATGTCACATACTGTCAAAGACGTTAAAGTGGTGTATATAGTAGGAGTAAGTCAGTGTTGAGTGTAAGAGAATTAGGAGTTGATTAGTTAAATCCCATCATGAACATGCAGTGTAATGCTTATGCAGCACTTGTTATATACTTTAATCCTGTTAGTTAAACACTCACTAATCTTTGCCTGAATTTGTGAGACATCAGGTAAGATTTCATGCTAAAGCTATGAGAGTATTCTATTATATGGTCTGTCTAATGGTGGGAATGCTCCGCAGAATCTGCATACCCCTGACTATAATGAGGTCCTTAAAGACCATTGGACCCCTTGTTGAGAGTTGCCTTGTGTCATGGGACTGCTGTCAGTGGGGAGCTGTCTGTGGTGCTGATCAGTGCAGCAGTAGTCGCTGAGGGAGCTGTCCATGGTGTGACAGGAACAGTGTGCAGCTAGCTTTAAAGACAGAAATATGCATGTGCACTCTGTTTTTAGATGTATAAAGCCACACGTACGTCTGGTTCTGTGTCATAAATCTCAGTCACCATGGAACTGGGCACCGTGCATTAGCCTCATTTACCGTATACTCCCACAGCTATGTCATGAATGCTCTTAAACATCAATTTGTAGACTGATACTTTTGCCTGTGCAAATGAGAGGACTGGCAAAGAAGTGCTGTATCACCGATTTTGTCACACGGGTGAGGTTCTCTAACAACACTGTTACACACAACCATTAGTCAAGTCAAGTCAAGTCAAGTCAAGAAGCTTTATTGTCATTCCAACCACATATAGCTGAAGCAGTACATAGTGAAATGAGACAACGTTTCTCCAGAACCATGGTGCTACATAAAACGGCAACAAGACAAACATGGGGCTGAGGACTGCTAAGTTGTCCTAGCAAAACACATAAAGTGCATCCTGTGCAACCTAGTGCAAACAGTGCAAGAACACAAAGAAAAAGTGCAGACAGACGTCAGAAGACAGTGCACAAACAGAACACAAAACACAAAACAGCAGCGACCAGTAGCGGAAATGAATACAATTTACAACTGAGGGATGGAAACATGTCGAATCTAGCGAGTGTGTGTGCTCAGTTCAGTTTGTTGTGTGTGTGTTGAGGAGCCTGATGGCTTGGGGGAAGAAGCTGTTCAAAAGTCTGGTTGTGAGGGCCCGAATGCTCCGGAACCTCTTCCCTGATGGCAGAAGTGTGAAGATTGGGTGTGAGGGGTGGGTGGGGTCGTCCACAATGCAGGTAGCCTTGCGGATGCAGCGTGTGGTGTAAATGTCCGTGATGGAGGGGAGAGAGACTCCAATGATCTTTTCAGCTGTCCTCACTATCCGTTGTAGGGCCTTGCGATCCGAAACGGTGCAGTTCCCAAACCAGGCAGTGATGCAGCCGCTCAGGATGCTCTCAATGGTCCCCCTGTAAAATGTAGTTAGGATGGGGGGCGGCAGATGGGCTTTCCTCAGCTTCCTCAGGAAGTAGAGACGCTGCTGGGCCTTTTTGCTGATGGAGCGGGTGTTGAGTGACCAGGTGAGGTTCTCCTCCAGATGGACACCAAGAAATTTGGTGCTCTTGACGATCTCCACTGACGCTCCATCGATGTTCAGTGGAGAGTGGTCACTCTTTGCTCTTCTAAAGTCAACAACCATCTCTTTAGTTTTCCCAACGTTCAGAGACAGGTTGTTGGCCTTGCACCAGGCTGAGAGCTGATGTACCTCCTCTCTGTACGCTGACTCGTCGTTCTTGCTGATGAGACCCACCACAGTCGTGTCATCAGCGAACTTGATGATCTGATTCGAGCTGTGCATCGCTACACAGTCGTGAGTCAGCAAAGTGAACAGCAGTGGACTGAGCACACAGCCCTGTGGGGCCCCAGTGCTCAGCATGGTGGTGCTGGAGATGCTGTTCCCGATCCGGACTGACTGGGGTCTCCCAGTCAGGAAGTCCAGGATCCAGTTGCAGAGGGAGGTGGTCAGACCCAGTCGGCTCAGCTTCCCAATCAGCTGCTGGGGAATGATGGTGTTGAATGCTGAGCTGAAGTCTATGAACAGCATTCGAACATATGAGTCTTTGTTGTCCAGATGGCTGAGAGCCAGGTGGAGAGTAGTGGTGATGGCATCGTCCGTGGAACGGTTTGGACGATACGCAAACTGCAGCGGGTCCAGTGAGGGTGGAAGCTGGGACTTGATGTGCCTCATGACCAGCCTCTCGAAGCACTTCATGATGATGGGTGTGAGTGCAACAGGGCGGTAGTCGTTGAGGCAGGAGACAGTAGACGTCTTCGGCACCGGCACGATGGTCGTTGACTTGAGGCATGTAGGAACAACGGCGCTGCTCAGGGAGATGTTGAAGATGTCAGTGAAGACATCCACGAGCTGATCTGCGCATTCCCTGAGGACCCTGCCAGGAACGTTGTCAGGACCAGCAGCCTTCCGTGGGTTGATTCTGCGTAGAGTCTTCCTCACGTCGGCTGTGGAGAGACAGAGCACCTGATCATTTGGGGGAAGGGTGGATTTCCTAGCTACCGTGTTATTCTTTACCTGTACCTCAAATCGGGCGTAGAAGTCGTTCAGCACATCTGGGAGGGAGGCATCGCTAACACAGACGGGTGGAGTTGTCTTGTAGTTAGTGATCGCCTGGATGCCCTGCCACATGCGCCGGCTGTCTCCGCTGTCCTCAAAGTGGCCGTGGATCCTCCTGGCGTGCGCGCGCTTCGCCTCTCTGATGGCTCGGGACAGTTCAGCCCTTGCTGTTCTTAAGGCCGTCATGTCTCCTGCTCTGAAGGCGGAGTCCCTTGACTTCAGCAGCGCACGCACCCTAGCAGTCATCCACGGTTTCTGGTTGGAGCGTGTAGTGATGGTCTTGGAGATGGTCACATCATCAACACACTTGCTGATGTAGCTGGTCACTGATGATGTGTACTCCTCCAAGTTGACGGAATCACCGGTGGTTGCAGCCTCCCTGAACATGTCCCAGTCGGTGCACTCAAAGCAGTCCTGAAGAGCAGAGATGGCTCCTGCTGGCCAGGTCTTTACCTGCTTCAGAACCGGTTGGGAGCGTCGGACAAGTGGTCTGTATGCTGGAATTAGCATAACAGAGATGTGGTCTGAGTATCCGAGGTGGGGGCGGGGCTCCGCTCGGTACGCGCCGGGGATGTTGCTGTAAACACGATCCAGCGCGTTCTCCCCCCTCGTAGCAAGGTCCACATGCTGATGGAGTTTAGGGAGAACTAACTTGAGATTTACATGGTTGAAATCTCCGGCAATGATGACCAGGCCGTCAGGTTGGGCGTTCTGCACGTCGCTGATAGCTCCATGTAGTTCACCCAACGCCTCTTTGGCATTAACGCCAGGAGGGATGTAAACTCCAAAGATGAAAACAGTGGTGAATTCCCTCGGTAAATAAAAAGGTCTGCACCGAACAGTCACAAACTCCACAAGTGGTGAACAGTAGCTGGAAACCAGTACAGAGTCCTTACACCAGTCCATGTTAATAAAAACACACACACCACCGCCGCGACTCTTACCACACAGAGCTGGGTTTCTGTCGGCTCGAAACGCGGTTAGGCCGTGTAGCTTGATGGCGGCGTCCGGGACTCTGTCGCTGAGCCACGTCTCTGTGAAGACAAAGACGCAGCAGTCTCTGTACTCACGCCGCGTAGTTCGCTGTAGTCGGATGTAGTCCAGTTTATTGTCCAGGGAGCAGACATTAGCTAAAAACATGGACGGTAAAGCCGGCCGGCTAGGGTTAGCACTTAGCCTAGCCCGGACACCCGCCCGTTTGCCGCGTTTCCGCTTCCTCGAGCACCGCTTCCGATGTGCCTTCGCCCGGCCACCGGCCTCAGGCAAGGCCGGAGACTGGGGGCCTGGTGTTCGTGGCCGAGGTCGTAACCCGAGGTCGCGGAGGTCGTCCTGCAGATCATCATGCAGCTTGGTCGGTGCATTATACCTGAGTCGAAGCAGCGTCTGGCGATCGTAAACCCGAACACAACTGTTGTTGGTGTTCATTATTGTGTGTGGTCGTGCTAAAAACGCGGAAAACCACGAAAAGCACCATTGTTGGTCTCCGGAGAGGCCGCTGCGAGCTACTGCCGCGCCGCCATCTTGAAAAACACAGACTACAAGCCACATGGCTGTGGCTATTTATAGTGCTGGTACCACTTATTCATCACGTGCGCAGATAACCAATTGTCACGATAAAAGCTCATACATCAATATTAAATGTATAAATGTAAAACAGAAAGTCAATTAATAATTTAGATTGAGTTCATATTGACACAGACTTTGCTCTTGTGCTTCACAGTTTAGGTAAAAAAAAAAACAATTAACACAGAAAGATGCTGATAACATTACGTTTTACAGATAGCTGTATAGACTGAGGAAATACAAATACAGAAACACGATCAGTGACAAACAGCCTAAACAATGTAAAGTTCTTGTGTATGATTATGCCTCTCACTGTATAATTAATCTACTTCTTGCCAAATCACCTGCAGCTGTCTCCAGAAAACCATGTGCACGTCTAATCTGAAGTATAAGTCAAGCGTGCTCATTCTCACCACATGTTCTACTGTAAACATGTGGGAATTGCTTTTGTGGGTACAAATTATTTCTATATCTCGACCCGGGCAACCCCCTTGGTATGCATGACATAAAATCATCAGACACAGTCAGTTTCCACTTTGAATGTGTTACGTCCTGGTCACCCACACGATAACGACAGCGCTGTCCTCTCCCCGCAGTCTGAAGTAGAGGTGAGAGAGTTCAGCTGCTTTAAGGACAGATTTGTTCGCATTTGAGACTTCCCAGCATGAAGAGACAGTGATCTTAAGAATCTCCTTGACACAGCATGATCCTCATCACCCCCCAAAGGTATTTGGAAAAGAGGAGAAAATGCAATGAGACATGGTGTAGAGAAAATCCATCTGACAAGGAGTTGTTTGTTCGTGGGGAGAAAGAGGAGCGGGAAGGGCAACGGGTCACTGCAAAGGAAGAACAGCGACTGAAAAAAAAAACCCAAAAAGGAATTCTTGAATGTCAACATAAGAGATGGAAATTTGTGAAGTTTGTCTCTGAGTTTAATGCAGTATTAATCACCTGCAGAACGCATGGGTTTTTTGTATTTTATTTTTGGGTAGGGGGTGGAGATGGGGAAGACAAGTCAGTGTCTTCCTGTGCCATCCTAATTCAATTTAAAGCACCCTGTTAAAAGATTAAATGGCTCCGTTCTCCAACCTGCTCTCACTCTCTTTCTCTGGATGTGTGTGTGCTTCCCAGTGCAAGTGAGTGCATTAGTGCATATATACGCATGCATGTGTGAACTTTTGTCTTGCACCTCATTAATAGATAATAAACCCCGACTGGACAGAGCTGTGCTAATGCATTACTGTCCATCCCTCTGTTTCTTGTCTCTCTGTGTGTGGCTCCCACAAATCACCCAAAACTGCTTTGGACTTTGGAAGGAATTGTGAAAACTGAAATGGGAGTTGGGGATGGGGTTGATATGAGGATGTTGTGTGTACATATGTGTGTGGGTGTGGGTGTGTGTGTGTGCAGGGTAAGCCGAGGGGTAAGCTTTTAGAGGTCTGAGCAGAAGGGTGTGAGTGAGAAGGAGAGGACAGATTACGGAACAGTTATCTTTCCCTGCAGACCTCCTGTCCTGCCTGCCCACATACCCACAAACACACACATAAACAGACACACACGTACACCATTTCCATCTGTAATCATGTTTAGCATGGCTTGCTCACACACACACACACACACACACATGCAGCCCAGTCATAATGGACTATCGCACCCAGCTAGAACAGGGTTCCTGTGCAGAATGAGTCTGGCCGCTCTGTATTTCTTGTGCAGCAGCTGCAAAATCTCTCCACTGTACCTCCTATTGCTCACCAGAAACAAGCCCTGAGCTGCGAGCAGACAGAATGTTGCCCGGGATTGTGGGGTTGATGCTATTTTTACAGCCAGTGTGATGAGGGTGGTGCTGAAAGAAAGCTTGCCCCCCCCCCCCCCCCCTTCTCCAGATAGTTTAAGTAGAACACTTCTTCTACTTCTTGAAATCTCACCCGTCTTTTACAGGAATGAAAACACGTTAAGGACACACAGGTAAACGGATAAATGGGAAATATAAATCTCCTGAGAATTGAATATGAATTCACTTTGATTCTTGGTAAAGGAGATTTACAGAGAAAAGATGCTTCCAGGGATTTGGCAACTGCGTGTGCACGTGTACGCGTGTTCGTTTTGCGTGTGCACGTGCGTGGCACACAGCGTTGCAGTCAGAGTGGAAATCAATGCAGAGAATATAGAGGCAATTAGTGCGGCAGCCTGCAAGTGAACCTAGTGGAACAAACTAACTAATACATGAATAAATAAGCACAGTGAAATGGAGATGTGTACCTATGTGAGTGTGTGTACGTGTGTGTGTGTGTGTGTGTGTGTGTGTGACTGGTCTGTAGATCTTGGACAGTCCTTTGCTGTGCCAGCCAATTAACGAAGTGTGTAAACCGAGCTCATTAAAGAAACACTGCATTGACCACACACGAACACACACTTTCATACACACACACTGTCACACCAACACATAGCACCGAGCCAGACTTTCTCCCGTTTCAAGCATATTATGCATAGGAAGTGAAAACTCCTTTTTTTTTTTTTTTTCTCACAGCACAGGTCTACTACAAAGTGTCTGGCATTGTCTGCTTGTTTGTGGTTGCTATTGTGTGTATGTCCTTTCTTGTGTCCATGTGTATTTGTGTGTATGAGACTATTTGGACAAGCTGTGAAAAATTGATTTAGAGTTTGCTGCTTTGAACCAACTGCCAAGTGCTGCCTCACTAACTCTCCGTGTTCAGAGAACAAAAGCTTTTCAAGGTCCCCACCTACTAACCATTCCTCTCTATTTCTCTCTCCGGCTTCCTCTCTCCACGACTCCCTGCCTCTTGGCTTCTTTTCTTGTCTTACACTCATCTATTTCAATCCGACTTCTCCATTTCTCTGACTCCGCTCTTTTGTTTCCGTGTGCTCGACGAGTGCAGCACAAATATGAGCTCTTCATATGCTTCGCCGTGTAATAACGTTGAGTTGCGAAAGACGCTGTTTTGTTTGGTATCGTGAGTGAGCGAGTGCTCGGTGAACGTCTTTTAAAATTCTCTGCTCAATGAGACTGTGACAAATACGCAGCCAGGAGACTCAGGTGAAAATCTTTTCTCTCATTGTGCTTAATAACCATGATTCATGGAACAGTGTGGACTGTTATTAGTTATCTGAATGAACAAAACAGAATGTAGTCGGAAAACATTAAGCGTGACTGGATCAGGCAGTGAGGTTAGTGTTATTCCTTCAGGGCCTGAGTGTTGAAAGACATGTCTGTCTCTCCTGTTTCTGCTCCACACGCATTTTGTGTCTTAGCTTGATGTCAATTTAAAATTATTCAACATGGTTTAGTTCAATTCATTGTGAGTTATTGGCACGAAGGATGTAGAACCATACCAATATTTGATTTCAGCTTTTTGATTTACATGCCATGTAAAAATATGTGGAAGTTGATTCACAGGAACTGGACTTCTTTCTTCTTAAGTCGAAATGTTTCACTACTCATCTAAGTGCCTTAAAAAAAGCCACTTGGACCAAAAGTGAACTAACATCACCTGGATGACTGAGAATCTCCATCGACATCTTGTCATGTTAAAGTACCAACCACTTCTATCTGCATCAAATTACCATTTAACTTCCACACGGGATCACACGCAACATGCAGGACACATTTGTGTCTTTGTCAGACATAACTTTTTTTGTTTGTCTTTCTTGGTTATTTGTTTTCTTTATCACACGTGTTTTATTGTTTTGTAATGTCAGACTGCTGTTTACTGTTCTGGGATATTTGTTGTACATATTTTGGTAAATGGGCATAAAATTAAAAAAGAAAATGTTTATAGTGAAGTAATATTTGATTAATTAAAAAAAGATTAATATGTAGTGAAATTAGTCATTAGTTGCTTTCTCTAGCTCTAATTACAATTATTCTGCTATTTCTGTGTGTACAGACAGTAGATGGTCTGAGTTTGATTTGATTTTTGTTAATCAAATGAAACCCAACAGATGGAGTTTATGTGATAAATTCATGCTATTTTTATTTTTATTTTTTTGCTTGACTGCATGCAGCGTTACTTCCTGTGGTCTGGTTGATTTGCAGAAATGTAAAAGGTTAGCACACACATAGGAACCAGAACTTTATGGAGAACAGATGCATCTTTTTTTGCAAAGTGATGTGTGTGTGTGTTTAGGGGGAATGAGGGCAGAGTGTGAGTCTGTGTGCACATCTTTGTTTTTTGTGTGCGTACAAAGCCTGATAATGTGCTGAATGAAGGATTTGGAGGACGGGGAAATTAAGCTGCTGCGTCCAAATTTTAGTCACAGATTCCGGTTGGTTATGCAATCCAGTGCAGCCGCACACACCTCGGTGAATGAGTGGTGATACAAACTGTGATCCTCTTTACTATTCTTCAAACCTAAGAAAAGCATTTATTTTCTATTCATTGGCCTCTGTTTGGACCTACGGCGTAAATGGTTAGCCTCACACTCACACATTCAGAGACATAAAAGAATTCTACAGCACACACATTTACAACAAAGAGGTGGACAGCCAAGCAGAAAAGCTCATCCAACAGATGGGGGATTTAACTACAAGCTACATGCAACATTGCTGAAGGGGAATCTTAGAATTGTGCCATTCTGAAAAGACTGACTGCAAACTGGTAATCACAGACCCAAGAGCAAATCCTCCCCTGAGGCAAACATTTATGTGTTCACATACACTTATGCAGCAGTATAGCCTGCGGCCCATCAATGGCTCCAACTGTACCCAGAGCAGGCGGTCTACACAGTAGATGGTGTGTTCAAATGAGATGGAAGTTCAAAAATAGGCTGCATGGCCTACGTGCACTTATGTGCTCCATCTCTCCATCCATTTACAGTTGAGTTCCTGTTGAACCCTCCGCAACATGACAGTAGGAGTTGCCAGATTGAAGGGCTGCAGGGCTTGGTTCCATGCCAGTAGAGCCAGGTGGTAGGAATCTGTTGGAGATTAAACTGCTTGGTGACCAGCTACCCAGCTCACCATGGCCCTGACAGACGTGGCACCCCTGGCTGACTGACCGGCAGGTGTCAGGGGTGCGGGTGGCAGGTCAAAGCCTGCCCTTATCTCTCTGTTCCTGGTAGGGAAGAGAGCTGTGGATGTGGGAGGTTGTTGCCCGATGATTAAAACTTGCCATAATGCCACGCCAACGTTCCCTGAATTAAATAAGTCTTATTGCGGTCCTATTGCTACACAAGGTGGAATGACATGGTGCAATTATTCATTTGAAGTGAAATTTAGAGTTAGGTGTTTAAATAAGTAGTGTGAGTCTGGGAAAACTCTGTCTTATTTAAAAATGAAAACTCTGGAGCAGTTTTGGAAAAATGTGCCTTCCTCCACACAGAAGAGATTTACAAAGACCTTAGAAGAAGACTTGTTAATGCTCACCAGACTGGGAAGATTTACAAAAGAATTTATAAAGATTTTCGACTCCACCAGTTCACTGCCAGGTACACTGTGTACAAAATGGAGGACATTCAAACCTGTTTTTACTCTCCCCGGAAGGGGTTGACCAAATCACACCAAGAGAGAGGTATGTAATCACAAGGAGGCCACAGTGAACCCTGAGATAACATCTAGGAGAATAAAGGCGGCTCTTGTAGCGGCTAATATCAGTGTTCATGAGTCCACATCAGGGCAACACTGAATAACAACAGTGTGCAAGGCAGCCAACTAACATCCCTGAGTTGAAGTTGTTCTGTAAGAAGGAATGGACTAAAATCCCTATAAGCTGATGTGGAAAAACAATTACAGGAAAACATTTTGTTATTATTGCTGCAAATGGGTGTCACACCAGGTACTGAAGGCGCAAGTTTATATATACAAACACACAAATATAGCCTATAGCCCACAAATATTTATATATATTGTGTACAAATAAATTAATTAGTGTGATTTATTATCTCATTTTTTTTAACAGGTTCCTTTGACCTACTTTTACAAAAGCCGGACCACTGTAATTTAATGAGACTACTGGGCTGCTTATTCTCACAGTGATGAAATCACAAATGTGTTTCAAATATGTATTAAATGGGTGTTAGGAGGAGGCAACCTTTCTTTCAAACAAACAAATTAGGTTTGCACAAAATAGCCCTGTGTCGTACCATTTTGAGCTTTTACTTATATATATATATATATATATATATATATATATATATATATATATATATATATATATATATATATAACTCTCCGCTTGTCCCGATGCTGTATCCCCCTCCCGCTCTCTGTCTTCATATTGCTCCTGTGTGGAGTATCAAGTCTATGCAAGTCACTGGGGAGCTGCAGACCTTTACCTGCTCTGGTCTGGCTGTGTTAAAGGTCAGATATTAGAGGATCCAATACACTGGTCTCAAATGTCGACACTGCCCGCCTCGCACAGCTTGGATTAAGAGGCAAGCAGACGATAGCTGCCAGGAAATCACTTGTCCTCCAGTCTGTCAGTAACACTCTGTATCATTGTCAGGGGTGAGGAGTGTGTGCTCGCATGAGAGAGAGAAAGAGAGAGAGGCACACGCAGAGAGATGCATGTGTGTCTGTAATATCAATACCCCGCTGATCCTCTTCTGCCTGCTCTGTGTGTTTCTGAACATCTCTGATTGCCAGATGTGTTTATACAGTACGTGTGTGTGTGTGTGTGTGTGTGTGGATGAATTCATGTTTGTGAAGGTGTGTGTGACGACCAGGTGTGTGTCTAAGTCTCTTGCTCGCAGTGAGAGATCTCTGTGTTGACAGGGCTGGTGCTGTTTATTTTGGCAATATGCTGTCAGGGGCTGTGGGACACTGGCTGTGTGTGTGTGTGTGTGTGTGTGTGAGCAGGAGGGGCTATGCTGCTGGTGGTGGGATGGCGAGTGTGTTGAGTTGTACATCTGAATTGCTGTCACACCCTGTAGACAACATTCTGTAATCAGGCATAATCTGGTGGTGAGAATGGGTGTGCGTGCGTGCACTGAATGCGTATGTGTGCTCTTCTGTAAAAGTTCAACAGCAATCAGCCTAATTATGGACCTGCAGGTGCACACACACACACACCAAACCACATCTACTGGACTGCATTTTGTACATTTCAAGTCCATTTAAATGTCTGCTGCTGTTGTTTTTTTTTTTTGTTTTGTTTTTTTTACGAGAAAGCACCCTACAGCTAACTACAGCTGCAAATGCAGCAGTATCATTTATTGGCACCACAGGGAATTTCTTTAGGTGTCTGCTGTCTCACTTGGAACCTTCGGCACAAGTGCACAAACACAGCACATATGGTGTGGATGCAAAACAATTTTTCTGATATTAAATTTAATAGCCATCCACTTCTGGGAAAGGTCTGGTGAAACGTATGAAATGATACTAGCAAAACATAAGCAAACAAATCCAGGGATGTGGCAATCATGTTTTTTTGGGGGGGGCCAACAGCATCAATAATGTTTGGGATTGAATAATAAATTGAATCTGGCATTGAATACAAAGCATGAGCTGGAATAAAAACACTGACACTGAAACTATTGTATTGAAAAAAAAGTTGCACTGAAAACTAAAACCCATGTTTTATGATAAACATGGTTTGGTCATGTTTGGCAATGATACAATATTGATTGGTTGCATCCCTGGCTGTGCACTGTGCGTGGATTATTTTTACTACAAGCCGTTCTTTTTGGGAATGACCACAATGACTTAAAAGATCTGAGTCTAATACTATATATAGTTACACAGCCATCTCTGTACTGCCTGCAACTTTTTATTGTATAAGCAGTCAGTCCACACAGCGTTAGCATCCCGCAGGCTAAACAGTGGGTGGTAAAAGGTTAAATTCCTACTCTGTTTTCTACATCCAAGGATTTCCCATGCTAGGAATTCACTGAACTGAAAATGAGATTTCAAACAGCCATGGTTGGCAAGCGTTTTTACTTTGTGTTTTGTTCACAGACATCAGTGATGATGATCCATTCTCTCTTTCTCTTTCTCTATTTCTGTAACACACATCTCCATGCACCAGATAATTTTCAAAGGTTTTTGACCTGGTTTGAACAAACCATCATCTTCCGCCTCCGAGTAAAACAGCTTAAACGACTGACTAAAAATGAACTGTTTGAAGTCCGCCTTAGATGAAGGCTGTTTGACATTGAGGCTCACAGCTGTAAGTCTTTGATGAAACATAACTGTGACCTGCAACAAAAGATGAGTCCTAACTAGTTGCTTCAGTTACCACATATTTCACAATACAGTGTTAAACTATGATGCAAGTGTATCACTCAGTCTTTCAATGCATTACAGAGCTCAGATCTATAGGGAAGCGACTCTCAATGCTTTAAACTGTCTGTAAATTAATCCATGCAAATTTGATCAAAAGGATGTGAAAACAAGTATTTGAATAATAGGGGTAGTGTATGGCAAGCATGTAGATGAATCATGTGCATACATTACAGATCGGGGGGATTGACGCATTTAAAATCCCTTGTGATGTTTGAGAATTATAGCTTTCATTTGCAGATGCAGAGGTGACAGTGCAGTTGCTTACAAGAGGTGTCATACTGACTCGTGCTAATGCATTCACTGACTGAAGACCTCCGATCGCAGCTGCGTGTGTGTGTGTGTGTGTGTGTCGGAGCGCAAAGTGTATTTCACGACTATTTGATTAGATTTGTTTTGGTTTGTTTTGGGGAGAAAAGTGCTTTTTCATTTAGTGTGCTATTTACATGCAAATACGTGTTGTGGTGGGGGGTGGGTGGGGGTGGGGTGACAACTTGCCCAGCCGTGTGTGTGTGTGAGTGACAAACGTCCAACATCTAAACCCTGGAGAGGTGAAGCTGTCATAGGAATGCAAAAGGAAAAGGGGGGAGGGATAGAGGGATGTGGTACAGGTGGAGAAAAAAGAAACGTATAGTGACAGAAATCCCAAGTGAGAGAGCAGCATGTTCATTAGCAGCATAGGGATGTGTGTATCAGTGAGAGTGTGTGTATGTGTGCACGCTGAGCAGCATTGTGCTAACTAGGACACATTTCCCAAAATGAAGCAAAGCCTCGATTTTGAACGAGATTCTTACTCGAGTATTTCTCACAACACTTTTTTACCTCTGCGTGAACCGCTTTGTGCGATGCCTTCCTCAGCATATCAGCATTCAGATCTACCTCGCTGCTACTGAACTGATGCGTTGCTTCAGTGCGAGGACGCAGCTTATGTACTTTGACTACATCACTTGGCAATTAGACAATTTCTTGATAAGAGTACACATGAGTGTTTTTCCATCTCGGGGTAGAAGAGACTAAGTCAAATGCATCCTGGCAGCCATTTGCTTTTTTAAACCGCCCCCATCTCCCCCCCCCCCACCACTACCACCAGCCCTCAAAATGTCGACCTCTTTACTTTTCCCACTGAATATTGCATGTCTCCTTCTCCCTGGTACATTGTATTTGCAGCAGCATTTTTTTCCCCCTTTGTTTTCAATTTTTCTAAGCCAGCAATTGTTTTATCCATCCCCAGGCAGATTTCCTCCGCTGGTTCTGAGCAGGAGTTTCAAAAGAAACTTATGTATTCATAAGACAGACATACTCACCTCAGATTTTTCCAAATTGCATTCATGTTCTTGGCTGTGTGTTTTTTTCAGCATTGTGTTATAAGTTGCGGATTGAATTAGACTCAAGGAAGGAAATCACAAACACAGAAACATAGGGATGACTCTGTCTGTGTGTGTGTGTGTGTGTGCATCCCTTATAATGCGAGGGAAGGATGTATTCCATTTGAGGAGACCAGTTTTCTGTGATCACAACTCTGATAAGAATTGTGGGAAATCACACTCACGACAAGCCACACTGGAATACCAACTAGACCTTGCACACACACACTCTCTTGCTGTCTCTCTTGCTGTGACACATGCGTACAGATTCTCATACACGCACACACAACAACAAACACACATGTGACAGGAATGTCTACCCATGTTTACTCTTGCTCTAGATCTACCTCTGAATTTGATTAGGTGCCTTTCCTCAGCAATGTAAATGTTTTCTTGTTGTGCATACAGTGCATCCATGGAAACAGAGGCAGGCATGTGAGGGGGGTAGGGGGGTAGGGTGGAGGCACAGGGGTGCATGAGGCCAAGCAGTATAAATGATTTACTTACCTTACAGTGACATCGGAGCAAAATGTCTGCCCAGAGTAGCAGGATGTAAGACACCATATCACTGTCAGGTGAAGAAATAGTCTTAGCTCCTCATATTCAGGTTTATTCCTGCTTCTACCAAACACATATTGTTAGAGAACAGAGTCTAAAGCAGCTGTAATGCATTTTTTATCATTACATATCAAATGATAATGTGGCAAAATGTGCACTCGTGGTGATTAGTCCAGGAAGAATTATCACCCTAATCTGTAGCTTGTAACAGTTAAGAGTTAAGTAATGTGGTTCTCCTGTAAGACTAAATAAGGCCCCGAGGTGGTGTTTCCATTTGTGTTGGTAGACTAGAGTTGAAGACTGCACCATTTGTTTCTGTGGTAACGAGGGGTGCAGGTTATAATCACCATGTTCTACATCACCCCATGTTACCAGCCACATCACCACTCATACATTCACCGGGTGGACAGACTCCAAACTAGCATCACTTTGTTGGTTGACTAGTTCACTATAAAAGCTGACTATACTGCCAAATAAAAAAAAAATTAACACACATCTGTCTGGGACTAAAACACTGACTTCTGTAGACACATCCTAATCTGACAGTGCTTAAGAGTAGATTGAACCAGTTATAAGAGCATCTTGGTTCTCCACACGTGAGACAGAACCAAACGAGACATAACCAGAAGAACTAAGCTCTGTCTGTCTGTCTGTCTGCCTGCCTGTCTGTCTGCCTCTGATTGTTGCCATCCCAGCTGTGGAGCTGCCTGCCCCAGTGGTTACAGTTCTCAAATAACACGTTTGGTGGAGAGATGTGCGTAGAAGTCAATAGCTCATCCTGGTCTGTTGGCACTAAGTGGGCGTTTGGAGTGATGGGAGTTTTGGTGTGTAAGACAAAAGCTCACATCTGTCAGACTGGCACTATAAAGCGGTGCCTGCTGAGTAGAAGCTGCTATGACACGATACATTGTGGCTAAATGCTTAGATGCTAACCTGCCGGTTTCAATATGAGCCTGTACAGAAATGGTTTAATTGAGGTGAAGACTAAAGCACCGTGGCCCTAATTCACACACACACAAGCAAACATACAGTTATAAATATTCCAACAGGATGTGCTACTTTTATTTTCTGTTATTTCAGACTATGACAAATGGTATGCAAGGCAGTGGTTTTTTCGTGCTTGTGTGTGGACTCTCATCTGTGTGTGTGTGTGTGCGTATGTGTGTAACTGGAGCCCATCTGTTGTTGTGTATGCTGATATGGCAACTGCATCTGTGGGGAGCTGACTAGCACATTAGGAAAAAAATACACACACAGACACACACACACACGCACACGCACACGCACACACACACACACACACACACACACACACACACACATATTGAAACTGTACATGCTGGACAGCTAACAGTTCATTTGACACTGTAATTACAGCCACTGATCATGGATCCATTCATCAGCCCTCTTCCTCGGGGCGTCCACTGACCTCCAACAGTATCACCATGAGACACGAGGGATTGATGGAGACACAGAGTGGGAATGTAAGGGATGAACGGTGGAGGAAAGAGTGGAGTAGGGATGGAAGGGTGGACAGCAAAAGAACAGGTGACATAAAAAAAAAACCCCAGAAAACAGAGAGCTTCAGGCAAATATGGGAGAAAGTGGATGGGGAGTGACAAAGAGATTGGCAGGGTACATGTTTATGGGCCTGGAGGTGTGTTTGTAGGGACTGATTCATTCATGAGTCTGTGCATGTGTGTGTGTGTGTGTGTGTGTGTGTGTGTTATGTATCCAGGCATTTCACCTTCCACCACAGTCTTGTGTGCTGACCTTACCTGCTGCTGCACTGTTGCATCATTAGGATGAGTTATACGCATTACTACTCTCTCTCTCTCTCTCACACACACACACTAAAACTCAACATAAATACAATCACACAGTGAATCATGGCAACCTGTATGAAAACAGCATGCATAAGCTATGTGCACCAAGCTGTGAGTAGGACTATGAAAGCCACAAGGAGTGATCCGGGAAGGAAAAACGAAGAGGTGAGGTTTGCTTTATTCTCTTTGTTGCTTTTTTTCATCAGGAAACACTCCTGTAATAATAATGTACAATTCACCAGAAGACCTGAAAGATTAGTTTGCACATGCAGCCTGTCATACACATTAACCAGCAACCAATACCCCGAATCACTGATATAATCGACACAGCAAAGGCACAGCTTCCTTTAGACATTTAGACAATTTTGAACTTCTATAACTACTTACACACATACACACAGTGTGAAATGAAACACTGTAATATGGCATAAAAGTGTTTACAATAAAACAGACCTGCTTCAACTACGAGTTTACTGCCCCAGAAGCAGTTTGTATCGACGTTTTCACTGTAACTCTGTTGTCATTAAATTTAATTTCTGTTGTCTGGTCAATACTCCACAAGTTATGTTACTATGGAAACACAGAATTCACGCTAACTGTGATTTTGCACATACAGTAGAAATATTGACGACCACTTCTTTGATTTTGTCTGCAGTATTTCCAATTTATTATTGGTCTGAAAGCTTCCACTGTATTGTTTGTCTGTGCAGCCCCAGTAGCAGACATGTGCAGAACAAATGTGCTCTTTAAAAAAAGGCCTGTCCCAATTTACAGAAACCTAAATACAGCTTTTTCTCTTTCTGTTCACGCAGCAACCTACCTTTTCAACATTGCGATTCCTTGTCTATGCATGTACCAGCATCTGTTGTAAGAGTATATCTAATGCTCTGAGAAAACATCCCATCGTTTCTTATTACTCCTTCGGAAACATACCATACTTGTACATTTTCAAATATTGGCATATGGAGCTTAATTCAATGTCACTTTAAAAAACATACTTCCTAGGCGGAACATATTTTTTGGTAAAATTACTGCAAAACTGCATTTTTGAGTAATTGTGCTTGGGCCTGTGTGTGTGTGTGTGTGTGTGTGTGAGTGTGTGTGTCAGCCTGAGCCTGATACACATGGGTCTACTGGGACCACCCAAGCAGATGCTTCATTTACAAAATTATGCATTTAGGGCAGAGAAATAGGTCTGAACCAGGGGAATTTGGGAAAGTTACTGAATCAGACCGAAGAGGTCTGAAGCCATCAGTGAGACACCCCGTTGTGATCTCTACATTGTTCTTTCAAAACTTCTGTCCTGTGTGTTAAACTGTCAGAAAGAAGGAGAGAGAGAGAGAGAGAGACAATGGCCTAGAATGAATGCAAGCAGGAAGAGATGCTGCACCAATGCCCTTTTACCACCTCTGAGGATCTTTCTCACCTCTTTAAGTATTCATTAAACTCAGGCAGAAGTTTCGAAGGGCAGATTGGACACTAATCATTACCTCCCACCTCTCATCTACTCACGTTAGAGCTCATCACACTCATCCCCCCCTCTGTTCACACTTGTCTTTAAATGGGAAAACACTGACTTACTGTATAGTAATATACTTTTATCCTGCTCCACTGAATACCCTCGTTTGTTATATAAACTGTACAGTACTGGCAGTCATCCTCTGACACACATGAATGAATCCACTTCTGAATGATGTTTTTCACATTCTTATGGTTCCCAATTGGCAGCAGTTTGTCTTTTAATCCGACGTGATGGATTTTAAACAAAATACCGCGTGTGAGTCTACCACTAAGCTCACTAAGTGAGCACACAGTGTGGGTTTTAAGTGTGTGTATTTTTTCCTCAGTTTTCCTTAGTGGCAGGTGCTGGTTTCAGACTGTCTGAGTTTGTTGCCCTGTACAGACAGTGTGTGTGTGTGTGTGTGTGTGTGTGTGTGTGTGTGTGTGTGTGTGTGTGTGTGTGTGTGTGTGTTTGTGTGGTCCTTACACATGTAGGTCACATCAATTCTGAATCTTCAGCAGCTGAGTTGACGTTGAGTTCATAAGTTCAGCTGGCATTTATATAAGTGTGCAAGTATTGCTTTTGCTCTTTTGCAATTTTTATATTAAAAATAATCAAGTGTATTAAGAAATGATTCTCCTAATATTTTTTCTATGTTTAACTAAGTGCAAAGTCTTCTATCGCTCAAGCAAATCTTAGCAATGACATTTACAGCTTTACTTTCAACAGGGAATGTTGGAAGCGGGCAGACAAATGATGCAGATGGAACCATTACATCAGAAAACACTTCCAAAGGCAATGTAAAATGCATAAACCAGAGTTGCGGCTAACAATTATTTATTGCTGCTTTTTGCCTATTTAGTTGAACGAGTACTCATTTGGTCTACAAAACATCAGACAATTATGAAACATTTATCCAAAACCAAAAATATTCAATTTAAATTGATCATACAGTATAATTACAGATACACTAGAAAACCCTACATTTGAAAAGCTCAAACCAGAGTATAATAGTTATATTGGCCAGAAAATGACCTTAAGATGGATTATAAACATGAACTGAAGAATTAGATGAGACGTGAACCATGTTTAAAAGGCTCAAGAATGCCCAGTCGCCACTGAATAGCCCTTTTAAGATAACCATGACGGACAAGCTCTGCATTTATTTATTATAAAAATTGTTGCAACAGGCAAGGTCAATCATTTCATCCACTAATTGCTCCAACTCTGGTATAAACTGGTAAAATATATATGCAACTCAAACAGCATTTGTGACACTGGTGAAGAAACGAATGAACCGTAAGTGAAGAGAGACAGAAGTGGAAGGGGAAGAGAGAGAGACAGTGTAAGTATACCAGCTGAGGGCGGTGGAGAGGAGAAGAAGAAAACCACAGTGTGATGAAAAATTAAGTTGGGAGGCACAGGAGAGAGCAAAGAATATAGAGGGAGAGAGATGAGTGGAAGGGAGTGAGAGAAAGTGCTTTTACTGCCGGTCACTTTCACCTGTCTGTCTGGAAGATGGACAGATTAAATCAGACTCCTATTAAAGGGAGCTGGGAAACTATAACCTGCATTCTTCCTCTGTCAGAGAGTCCAGACACAAGGGAATAGCTGCACCCTTTATTGGCCTCCTGTGCCTCCTGATCTTAAAATATGTATGCCTAAAGCAGCTCCTTATTGTTTTATACTCTCAGATGAGACTTTTTCTGAACATTGCTTTTTCAGAAACATTGTCGTTTTTTTTGTTTTAGAGCAAAACTCTGTGGGTTACATTAAATTGTTCTTCCCACCGTGCAGAACAGCCACCACATTTGTCAACAAAGGCTTATAGTAGTGGATGGATTTCCACTTTGCTAATCTATCTCTAGAATAATCCCAGCCAAGAGGCTGTGGAAGTCAAAAAAAGCTGGATTGAAACCTAATTGAAGAAGCTATTCCTTCCTTCCAGAAGATGATGCCTTCCCATGCATGACGCTATGCTCTCTCACAGTGTCAGGGACCACACTGTGGAGGCAATTAGCATTTTTACTTTAATATATTTCCTGTATTGCAAAGCTTCGAGAGATCCCTACTTTGCATTTGTTTATTTAGTTCAAAGTGTTTTCCTGTTATTGCCCAAGAACCTTGTAGAAAATTGAAGTGTAGTCAAAATATGATAGATAAATATAAAAGTGGTGTACCGTGCATTCTATGGAGAGAGGGGCTTTGATGTTATTTTTGCGGTGTTAAGCCAGCTTATAGCTATGGTGGATCTTGCGCCTGTAGGTGAGGCCTGACTATTCCCTTTTTCTTTTATTGTCCGATGCTGTTGGACTTATGGGAGATAGAAAGGCTCAGACAACATAACTGCATTTACCACCTGGATCTGCACTGTCAGCATACACGCTGCAGCCGTGTGTTGTTTCTGTATTTGCGTGTGTGTGTGTATGTGTGTGCGTTTGACCCGGGGATGTTTTAGGGGTGGTTGTGTTCTGTGTGGCCGATGGATTTGTAGTGACATCAGGGCTGTACCTCGCGGTGCAATGAGCTCTCCAGGTTAGAACAGAGAGCGGCAGACAGAGACAGAGCAAAAGGGAGAGAGGGGAGAGGGATGGATGGAGTGTGACACCCTTGGGTCGAATCAAGCTTTAGGGATGTGTTGAGGACACACATGTAGGAGCAGTAGGCAAAACCTGATTTGAAAGATGGGGATGTCAAGTCTGTGATGCACACTCTGCTGAAGTCATAGAGTACTGTTAGTGAGAGACTGATAAGAGGCTCAGGAATGGAGGAGGAAAGGGCCAAAAGCTTCGTACTCCTTATTCTCTCATTTCCCATTTTTTTCTCCATCTTCCTCTATATTTACCCCTGACACACACACACACACACACACACACGCACACACACACAGTTGAGTTTCCACAATGCTTGTTAAATTGGAGGCTTAATTTGGAGCCGCTGGCTTTCTCCACAGGTCACATGGAGTGAATTTATCCACAAAGGCCAAACTGTGGATTTCATTAATGAAACACACACTCATGTACACACGTATGCTCATGCTGCAAGCTGGATCAGGGAGGCCTAATCAAACTGATACCTCCCGAGGTTACAATTAGGTTTGGGAAGCCACAGTCCTAACTCTGACTACAAAACAAACCTTCCATTAAGTCACAGAAATACACAAATTTCCTCTGACAAATCATTATATTATTGTGCTGTGTCCATTTAGATCTCCAAGGCAGTAAATGCTAATGTCAGCATCCTGACATGCTGATGTTTACCTGATAATTTTAGCATGTTAACATACTAATACATGCTATTTAATACTGTGACTGTGCACAAAAGTGTAAAGCAAGTATTTTGATGATCTTATCCATGGCACCACCTCACAGCAGACTAGTGGGTCTGTCCTTATCTTATTTTCTTACATTTAATGATAAGGTTGCACACAACAGAATGTAAAAAACAAATCTAATATATTTATTCTGGTCCAAGGGTAAATTGATTGACTGCCCTTTAGTACTGTTCAGGTTCATATTCACACTGACTCAACCAAGAAAAGAAAACATGAAGTTATATGCACCGACAGGCAACTCATTGATTGGACATTTTTGGCAACTGTCATCCTGCATCATCAAGCACAGAGTAGGACAAGCACAAAGATGGCCTTTGACTAATCAATCAGGGAAAATGCATATATATATATATATATATATATATATGTTTTGATGTTCTGATGTTCATACATGCAGAGCTAATACAGATCACTGATGATGACTGATCACAACTGGCAGATGCATTTAAGAGCAGTTTTCAATCTTATGAAATCACGTAAAACTCACATGTCTGACCAGCTGGAGCCTGGCCAGCACACTGCATATACATTGGTAACTGCACATATGTTAGAAAAATTGAAGCACAGAAATGTTTCTAACTGGAAAATGTACTGCTAAACACAACTCTTAACCACAGAAGTACAGTTAATTTAGATTTAAATGAACCTTATTCAAGATGTTTTATCGATTTGTTTATTATTAGATTCACTAAACCCCCAAATATAAATACAGCTGTCCAAAAGGATGGGCTATGATCCAGTACTATCAAATACTACTAGAGTTGATCTTTTAGCTTCAACTGATTCCACTGATTTAGTTTTAGGTGTTAAATTACTTCACTGACACAAATTGAAATTTCAAATCAGATTTTCTGGGCAAGGGATAATGTTGTTGTATATCCAACTGTATCATCTGATAGTAAGACCACTTCGTGTTATTACTGCAGAAGGTACAGGCATCCCATTTTCCAAATGGTGGATATCTCAGGGAATGGAAACTCCTTGAATATTAATGCATCTCCACTACGTTTTTCTCCTCGACCATTGGGAGCTGAAGTAGAGCTCATACAGTATGCCTGTGAGATGTCTGTCCGGCTTTAGCTAAGATGCATACAAACACACATGCCTGTGCACACACATAAGTACAGATTGGAGATATAGAGGGGAAGCTGATCAGCCACGTGGAGCGGGGAGGGCATTCCAATGGGACTAATTAAAGGGATGGAACAGACTGCAGAACTCATCTGAGACTGCCACTCTTTCTCCAGCTCTATCTCTTTCTCTTCTCGCACTTCCTTTCTTTTTTTGCTCCTCTGTGCTCGATTAATGAAAGCTATATCATCCAGGGTTACAGGATCCAATGCTGCTTTTTTTTTTTTTTTTTGCTGCTATTCATAGCGACAGACAAGATCAAAGGAATCTAGGAATTTCTATCTGACATTACTTCAAGGGGCTTAATCAACGCATGTGCGTGAGAACAATAGGCAAACAGATGTAAACGTGTGCATACCACCATATGTTTAAAATTCGCAAACTTTCTGACGCTATGCAGTCTTTTGGTTTATCAGTGCATAAAGCTGCTGATGTTTGGGAGTTTGTGTTGATGTGTGCGCACATGAGTCACCATCAGCTGCTGAGTTTGATACTGATGGAGAGCCGAGCTGTTTAGATGCTATTGATCTGCACCCCATGTTCCTGAGCAGTCTCACACACAGACAGACACACACACACACACACACACACACACACACACACACACACACACACACACACACACACACACACACACACACAAAGCTCTGCTTCCACCCCCCTCCTCCTTTTCCTCCTTTCTGAATCCATTTTTATAACACACACCCACTCATTCTGCAGCAGACAGACCAAACAACCAGCCATAATGAAGTGGCGGAGCATCATGACAAACACTCCTGTATGTCTAAATGAGCTTTAGAGGAAGCTGGCAGCATCACTGCTTTGTTTCTCAATTATTTACTACAAGCAGATCATAGGTGAGGACAGTAGGAAGGGGGAGATGGGAGAGTAGAAAGACTAAAGGAGACAAGAAGCGATGAATAGAATAAAAACAAAAAGCTACAATAAAGTGTATATATGTATGACTTCTTGTCTGTGTTTGCGTGTGTGAGTGAGATGCCCTCTAACCAGAGAAAGCCTTGGCTCAGCCCGTCTGGCTTTGCAGCTTGGCTACATGGCCAGATGAGTCACACACCCAGATCAGAAGTCAATCCAGGGTTTAACACAGAAACTTCCTCATCATGGCAGCGTTCGCACATGTACACAAAGATATAGACCCAATTGCATGTGCACAAACTTATTCCCAACCAGGTGGGTATAATCGTATCTCAGTCTGTGCTGAGCTAATCTGCATAGACTGTCACAGAAACCTGGAAAGTTTGTTTTACCTACAGCATCATACAGCATCATTCCTCTGCTCAAATGGTTCAGAGCAAATATACACTTATACTTCTGTCCACTTAGATGTATCCACTACTTTATAGTTTATTTAAGCTTTAGGTTAATTAAGTATATGAATACTAATGATCATATATTCATATACTTTATTCACACATGTACAGTTACATAACACAGTTTCCCTAGTGGAGAAAGACAGTTTGTTTGTCTCTGGTAGACATTTTTCTCCTGCCCAGTGCTCTGAATATCAAGTACTTTAATCATATGCATCACCACTTCAATGTAAACACCTTCTAGCATTTGGAAAAAGAGAGAGAGAGACACAAACAACAAGAAATTCTACATGTTTTGGATTGATACTCATATTTGGCTTCATCCTCCACAGAAAAAATATATTAAGAAAATAAAATCCATAATTAGAGTTATAATACTGACTAATAATCAAACAAAGTTCTTGTGGCTTCCTGTAGCTGCCCACACTAAGGTTCAAAGCCCTGACCCTTGCCTACAAAGTGGTCAACTCAACAGCACATGCTGTAAAAACTTTGGTCTCTTTTGGCTGGGAACTCAACACTCTCCTCCTCTTCTCTCGGCAGATATCATGTATTTGCAACTACCCACACATCCAGTGGACAGAGATGATGAATTGACAGAACTTGGATAACCTGTGTTTTTGATCCTGATTTCCTGTCGACTGCCAAGACAGAGAATTAACCACAAGTTTTTAATTTATAAGAAATGATAGTTTCATAACGTTATCCATCTGTACATTCAGCCATTCATTCCTTTCTCTCTCTCCATGTTTCCTTCTCCTTGGCATAGCTCTTATCAGCTTCCCCTTTGTTTGGCTGTGTTTGTTGTGAAAAAAATACTTTTGCCTGTGTAAATACTATTGCTTTGGTGAGACAAACACACTGCAGGGACTCTGCAAATGTTGGCTGGTCCTGTATGTTATAGTTTTGCATGTTTGTTTTAACAAAATTCTTAGCTAAACTCAGCATCCTAACATAATGACAATGCTGCTTGATTTCTGGCAGGTATTAGGTTTATCATGTTCACCATGTTCAGTCAGTGTGTCAGCATGCTAATGTGTAACAATAACAATGCTTAGTTGAAGAATTTAGGGAGTGTAATTAGGTTTGCCGGGGGTTAATAAGAAACCAAACTGACAGAGAAGTGCAAAGTCAAAGATGGGAGCACCAAAATTATTACAGTTAATGAAAGTGTGAACCAAATTGCATTGTAATCCATCCATTAGTTCTTGAGATTGTGCCATTTCACAAAGCCACAAATGTCAATCCCAAGGTGGCGTTAAAGAAGAAGTCATCTGGGATAGCTGCACAAAAACTAAACTAGATATTGAGATATATTAATTCACTGGATAAGTGAAAACTTGTCTGAAAAAGGTTTTTGTATGTACTGAGAACCAGGAAAGCCTGTACATACATTCAATAGTTGAGATAGTCAGGATATTTCCATGCAAAGTTGTTAGACTAGCTGAGAGACAGACTTCCCCCTCTATAACTATGGTGCTAGTATTGTTAAAAAGGTAGTAATATGTATTATGTAATAGTCTTATAGATACATCTATATTCACCTATTACCAGTCACACGATGTACATTATATAGTCATTCTGTAATTATTTAGTCATGTGTATTTTTGCTTCTTTCTGGCAGAATGCGGGAACGTGGTCCTTGCATTTGTGGAGTAGGTGTGTGGAGTCTTCTGCTGTC
Organism: Anabas testudineus; assembly: GCF_900324465.2. Lineage (NCBI taxonomy): Eukaryota > Metazoa > Chordata > Actinopteri > Anabantiformes > Anabantidae > Anabas > Anabas testudineus. The sequence continues at coordinate 13,688,714 of NC_046616.1, read as the reverse complement.
CCTCTGTCTGGCCTCCCTCACACATGCACACAGGAGCCATACAGGTATGTACTGTAGATGCATGTGGTTATGTGTGTGTGTGCGGCACATCCTGCCGTAAATCAGTCAGTGTCTGTGTACAGCACAGTATTGGATCATAGATTACCAGCAGGCAGCCACTGCAGCCAATTTCTTTTCACATGTTGTAAAGTTGGAGTGAATAGGCCGCGCGCTACCCGAGGGAATGCAGAGGTCGGATTCAAAATGAAATACGAGACCACAGAGGCAGGCTGCCAGGAAGAACACACAAAAAGTTCTGCTATAAAATGAAGAGCAATAAGAGTAATCCAACAAAAAAGGTCTTTTCAGTTCAGGGACTTTCAAGTCTTTTCAGTCCCATTGAGGTGAGGCGACTCTCAAAAATGCCTGTAGGTTATAGCACAGAGCAAGCAGTGATCCCTATGGATTAGAAATCCCTGGCTGAATTGATACCTCCTCCCAATGTGGACAAAGTGACTGAGTGACTAGTACATTGGAGCCCAGAGGCCTCTTACTGTTTTCCAGTTCATTTCTCATGTGAAGGTTGGCTATTGTCACCTCTTTAGTTCACAACGATCAACGGTGTGTGACACTGAAAATTTACCTCTGGGGAAAAAATCTTTCATGGGAGGCACATTATACCCACTACCTGCATATGAATAAGAGCTTTTTATGTGCATGAGGGCATGTGATTTATTTATACACATACTGTACAAGGAGTGGAAACATGAATATGAACAATATGTGTCCTTGTGAAGCTGCTAATATTTAGATTTTTGTTAAACTCCAGGGCTATTTTATTAGCTGAAGTCTTGAACTGAACTGCATTACAGTGTGAGATGTTTGTGTACATCCATTATTGTACATGTACTACAGTAGGTACAGTTATTAGGGAAACCTAGCAAACCCTACTTACACATAAGACTCAATTCAAGATTCTAAATAGCTAAATCGTGGGTGCAATCTTCCAAATTGCCAAATTAATAAATGTTCAGAACCAAATGCTCGGCATCTGGTTTAGGGGCCACAGAAACTAATTTAAAGTATATGGTCCACGAATCCCCTCATAGTATTTTATACTGTACTTTATCATTTCAAATATATTAACATGAATGGTAAACACGCATTCTTTTATTTCTCCTCTGCATCCTACTCCTTTCAAAAGTATAAAATTTAAACGCAATCCCAGCTTGATATTCACATTGCCTGTTGACTTCACAGGCCCCACAAGGCCACTAAGTCTGCACATTGATTGCATTAATGTTACTGATTTGGGGATTTCCGGGGGTTTACATGATAATTTTAAGATAGCTCCTCCAGCTTAGTGGGAAAAAAAAGGACCAAAGCAGGATACCACTAGCATGGGGAAAAAAACATATCAACCAAAATAAGTACAGTAATTGGCTATGACAAAAAGACCTAAGGATAGAAGCAAGCGGTGATTATAGTGGATTTTGTGATTTGTTTGACTGCATGTGATGGGCAGTGACGTCTTGAAAAGGTTAAGCTCTGCCTTTGGCTTTCATGTCGTGACAGAGTGGCGTGTACCAGCTGCCCCTCATTGGGGCTCATTGTCTTTGTTTGTCATTGTTACTGTTGCCTAATGTCACAGTTGCTAAAGATGTTTATGCTGCAGTCAGTGTTGTATGTCTCAACATCTGCCTTGTGCGGCTGTTCAATTAGTGGATGTCTAAAAGGGAAAATGATCGATGAGTCGGAGTGTTTTCTTTAATCCTTAAAAATGAATAAACTGTCTTGAACAGATAGTGTACGCGTTCTGTGGCCTTCTGTGTAAAAACTGAAGATTTCTAATGTTATCCCCTTCTGGGGAGTACAAGGTTATTCGCGTGAATTTATGTGTGTGCAGTAAATGTGTGTGTCCTTGCTGGAATGCGAGTACCTATAACCACGGCTTTGTGGGGGTGTGCGTTGTGTCTGTTTGTGTGTAAGATTGACTCTGCTGTTCTTTGGCTGCCAGGCATTATCTCCTCCTCTCGCAGAAAGATTCTTGACAAGGCAAGGGCATTTTCATAGATGGAAGGATGGTGAAAAGACATGGAGAGAGGAAGGAGACTCTCTTATTGTGGCAGATCACTGGGCTTTCAGCGAAGTGCTGAGGTCGGCACAAAGCAATGAAAACACTGAAAACACCAGGTGAGAGAGATGAATAGCAGAGTCACAACGATAAGAAAAGTTTAGCAGTCGTGGCTATTTTATCACACTATTCTGTGAGGAAGTGGCAGTTACGGCGGCGCTAGTATTTTTGGTGACATATCCGTATGTGTGTGTGTGTGTGTGTGTGTGTAAATTTGTGTGCTTCCATTTACGGGTGATTGATTGTAGAGTAAGCTGTAATCACAGAGTTACGGCATTATCCAGTTGCAGGTTGTTTGAGTGGGGAGAAGCAGACGAGTAATCATAATTACTGAATACAATCCCTTAGGTCACTTCAAGGTTGACGCTCTCACACGTCCAATACACACATGCAGCCTCTTTCTTCCGCACACATTTTACATGCAGGCAAACAAAGATTCTTGTACTGTATTGAGCAGCTCGAGCGACTGAAGCCGTTCAATTCGACTGTGATTCATGATGCGATGGTACTATATCACACGATGGTTGCTGCATTGTAGCAGAGGTTAAATCAAACACAGTGAGTGAGTGTGTTAGGGCTGAACAATTAATAAAATAAAATAATTTTGTTTATTCACCATGTGTGAAAAGTTTGTTGTTACAGGGTAGGTGACACGTTTATTTTTAGAGAGCCATTCCAGCTCTCGTAGTGAATTTAACTGTCACATCAACTACAGGAGCAGAAATGAAGATACCTCTCAGAGCTTGGTTCCGTGTTGACCAGGTGTTATATCTTGTTATGGTCAAGGGAGTCAATAGACCAGTGTGCACTTTCTACTTTAAGTAATGTTAGCCAGCCAGCTGTTTGCACACATCAGCCTGAGGTCTGGTTAAGAAACACAAACAGCAGGAACAGATGAATTTTGTGCAGATGCTCATGCTGTCTGTGCTGGAACAGTGAATTAAAACCGAGTCCAATGCTTAACGTGGTTAAGTGGTACTGACAGCTATACAGGAAAATCTTTTTTATGTCATACTTTTCATTATGACAATAATAAATCTTTGTCCACAATGAATCCTAAAATGTTGTTGCCGCAAAATATTAGCCTCACATGATTTACACCACATAAACCGCCCTCTCACTGGAGGTCGCTGGGAGGGAATACAGCTCACAAGTTGGTGACCAAATGGCTCAAGGTTTTACGAGACTGCTCTGATGTTCTCTCGTGGTCGGTTCAGCCCTTGGTGAAAGATGAAAGACTAAAAGACTTTGAGAAAAAGACTTCAAGTGTCTCTCACCAAATAATGGTACACTATGTTGGGGGACTGCTTGGAAGTTCTGAGGATGCGGGTTGGATACTCAAGTGCAACACACAAAGCAAAGAGTAAAAAACATATAGAGGGACTCCCAGAGCTGAGTGATGTATTTAAAACATCAGTATTCAGTAAGAATAGTAAAACACTAATACTTAAGTAGGTACTACTACAGTATATTAGCCTACTACAGTAATGGCTGCTTATTTACTGCATACTGAACAAAATTATTTGAAATATGGTCCGCACTTGGTCAGTGTAGTTTGTTGTTGATGCAGGATTGTATTTGTCTGCGTGCCTTCTTGGCTACAGTCCACCTTTATTTGCCACCTTTTCATCTCTTAGACCAGAACAGAGAACATTCCTCTCCTTTGCCATCAGCTATGATATACCTAATTCAACACAGCTCTCTGAAAACTACAGACGTTACACCCAAACACCAGAGCTCTAATACTCTCGGTAGACTGATCTCTTGCAAAGGAACTCATTTGTCGACAAAGTCTAGGCCTCCGTTTAACCTCTCAGTGGCTTTATCAACAGGCTCAGAGAAACAGCTTGGCTTGTATTTTGAAGTAAAGCGGAACAGCGATTATGCTGATCACTTTACCACACACTGTCGAGTCATTGATTCTCAATCTATAGGCAGCAATCTCCATACATCACCACTGATTAGAGGCTTCGAGGAACTGAACTTACTCTGAAGGCATTCTGTCTGCCCACAAGGGGAAATAGAGACGTGAAGACAAAGATGTATAGGGATGCTAAGATGAACCACTCTCACACAAGCTTAAAGGAACATGGGCGTTCAGTCGGGCCTGCAGTAACCGCACATGAAAAGACACACACATACACATGCACACACACACGCACCTACATGTATGCATACTCTAATGTGATGTGCAGAGACAGGCTGTCTACCCTCCTTAGAGGCTGCTCCAGAGTTAAGCTGCCCTCCACGCTTGGTCCACAACATGCCTCCATATGGCTTGCAAAAAATTCAAGCTGAAAATTACAAATGTGAAATTTCTCATGCTGACAAACACCCCAGCAGCGCCCCTGACTTTAAATCCACTGGTCAAGGGATGGAGATAGTGTGTTTGTGTTCATGCATATGAGAGAGAGGAAGAAAAATAGGACAAAGTCATGAGATCAACTAATTATTAGGAGGTAAATAAATTATGCTCATATCACGTCATCCTCTAAGGCTAATGTCAGGGTTCAGTGTTTATATGCAGCAAGGTGGAAAGTGAGGATGTGGAGGGGAAGCATGGATCTAACTTACATTCAGTTTATGTGTAATGACACCCAGGATTTCCAGAATATGAATGTTTCTGCTTGTTGAAAGTCATGGGATAGACACTGAAATAAAAAGAAAACACTGGTAACACTTGAATGAGATAAGTAAGTTGTCTTAACCCTTTAAAGCCCAGTCCAATAAATAGTAGTTACAACATCCTATATTTTTAAATGTGTATTGCACACTTTGTTGAAAAAACATTTTAAGACATTATTTCAAAATGTAAGATTTTTCATGTTTAATGTTTGTTTTTTATGTTACATCAGAAGTTTATGATAATTATTTAATCAAAAGATTTTTGTGTATCAAATATGATACAATTGGCCTTATAGGGTTAAGTCTAACTTACTATTTAGATCAACTTGAATAATTTTTATTTAAGTACATTTGGCTTTCATTTCTTGTAAAATCTTCTTGTCATTTCAAGTGTTGACATGTTTAAAAATGACCATATAGAAATCATTTTGCTCACCTTCAAATTACACTTACAATACATGTTGTTGGTTTCTACTGAACACATAACAACTTCCCACTGCCTACAGTGACTGAGATACCTGGTAATTATGATATGTCCATTTGTTCATCATTATGGGTGTTATATAGCCTCTGGCTCTCTCGTTCTCTTTTTCTTGCTCTCTCCACTTCAATTGGTGTTGACAAATTCCAAGGAAGTACATTTGCATAGACTCACCTTCACCAATCAGCGTGTCCTTGGTTACACATGTTGTTTTAACCATGATGTATTCTGTTATTAAGGTGCCAGGAGTGTGTTTGATAACTGGCTACAGGCGCTCTGGCCTTTTAGAGTCTATCACAGGATAATCTTCTGTGTTTACTCCTACTCACACATGACTCCATTGCATATTCAAGGCATGTGGGGATGAAAAATATATTTTCTAATGTCTGTCAGGCAGACTGCCTGTTTGCTAAAATGTCGAACAAGAAGAGCACAAAGCAGCAAAAATGGCTTTTCTACCAGTGGGAAATATGTTTACAGCTGTTTTATTTCACCCAATGCAGAAAATGAATATCTATGAAAGTAGAAAGGTGATGGCAGACAGCGAGATGCACTCGGCTAGGAAGCAGCATGATTCATGGACTACGCCTAAAGAACCAGGTCGACAGATAAACAAAGGCGGACTGTGCGGATGTGATTGGGTTACTAAGAATTAGTCATGTGCTGTGCATACTTTATATCTAACTCTGTATAGGGGCTCAGCAGTGTATGGGTGTTTCACTGTTTTCAGTGATTCTGGACTATTATAATCACATAAAACATTTAAATTGAGTCTGTGAAGATAACAATCAACAGCACTGAATGTTCAGTGGGTCCAATATTTATCATGATCACCATCGTATTTTATTTAGCATGATGATGTTTTCTAATTATCACCAATCACTAATCACAGCCAAGTCTGATGGATATCTTTGTTATATGTTTTATGTTTATCCATAACCATGGAGAAATTAAGTGATGATGGCTCTCGATGAAAAGTCAAAAAGTTTCTATCATTCATCTTGAATTACAGTAACTTTGCTGAACTTTGCTGAAGTTGTTGAGGCATTTTACACACACACACACACACACACACACACACACACACACACACACACACACACAGAAAGAAAATGTCAAACGTAGGGTGGAGCAAGAGGAAATGTCAGAGGATCACCAAAGTCAGTAGACCTGACTGTCTGTATAATATTTCAAGGAAATCCATCTAATACCTTTTGATGATGTAGAGACATTTCACCGAAGTGAAGAACCGACCAACAGCGTGACATTGCCGTCTCCAGAGTCGCTCAGCTAATGTGGCAGATAAATTTCCCTGTTGAAAAATGTGAAACGATAGTATGAAGACAAACGACACAGAAACTGCCACGTGTGAGGCAAGAGTAGTAACCGCGCCACCATGCAGCCCTTTCACTATAATATTTTAATCCTTAATTTTCCTCAAGTGTGGAGAACGTGAGACAGATCCCGTGGAGGCATTCAGGCCAGGCAGCCACAGGAAGAGCAGAATCCTCTACAGTAAAATAAAAACACATTTACAGTATGTGTGTGGCTGCTGTGGTCACTGTCTGATTATGTGCTAGCACTAATTGGAGTAAATGGTAAGTTTCCTCTGGCTGCACAGAAAGATAACCTATTTGGGGGCCTCTCATTGCATTCATTAGTGTTAATCGTTACTTGTTAGCTCACCAGCGAACCCCACGTAGACCCAGACTGGTACAACTGTGTTTTCTTTAGCAAAACTAAAGCCTCTATTGATTCCCTGCCTTTGGTTAAGCCACTGTGTAGAACAGTGTGGCTTAACAGTGTGGCAAGAGAAATATAGGGGGGTATTAATAAAACGGTAATGACTAATTAGTCTTTGCTGCAGTTTTTACCAGTCATAAAGTAATTTAATAGCCATTACATCTATGTCTGTGTTGGTCTTCCAAGTCTTCCTCTCTCTCCCTGTTGTTCCACCGCCACACCACACATTCCTCTCTTTTGCCCTCTGTTTCATATTCTCTCTTTCACAACTTTTACTTTATTTCACAGCTATTAAACCAGGAAATTTCAATCAGGTAGCACAGCGTGAATTTCTGCAGGGGCACGAGAGAAAGTGAACTTTTATTTAATGCAGCCGTTCATTCCTTTCTGCTCTCCACCTCCATCTCGTCTCTCTTTTCTTCCACAGCTGAACTCAACCTTGGCTCTTTATAGTTTATGATTCAATTTCCAATTTGTCCTCCAGAGGTATTTGCCTGGTGGGTGGCGCAGCGGTTTTGTTCTTATGTGTTTGTACAATACTTGCCTTTGGTATTCATAGGAACACAGTCTTACGGATACATGCATTTGAATTTCCAATTCTGTGTCTGCAATTCCTTTGGCTTTATTTTACATGAAAGTCACATTGAGATGGGAATCAACCTTTCAAGTAAGCTCTTGGCAAGTGAAGAGAGATGTGCTGAACTATGTATAACGAATACATACAATTTTCTCTTATTGGAGTCAAGGATGACCAGAGGAGTTTACTGTACTTGAAGGTTGTTGGTTCATCAGGGAGAAAACTCTGTAAAAAAGATTTTTCCCAAAATCTATCAAGAAAATCTAATTTACTAGTTCTATGGCATAAATTACAAGTGGTTTTAATCCACATACAAAACAAACAAACAATAAAAACCTATAAAAGTATGTGAACTATCAGAATGAATATACAATAAGGGGGCATAGGGATAAACTAGTCATTGTTTAAATGTATGTAAAAAATCTATTAAAGTAACAAAGTCATTACAAAAGAAGCAGTACTTGAACCTCACGGAAGAATGTTGAATAGTCAATTTTAAAATCGACTCTAGCGATAATTGCGACAGTAAAAATATGATTGTGGAAAATGTTATTTGCTAAAGCATTTTAAACAATCCTCGTGTGTAGCCTCAGTCATAAAAGATTAATAGCACCTCTATTTTGGTTGATTTACTGATACAGTAAACTCTATGCATATGATGGTGCTGTTTTATGTGTGCGTTCACTGTGCGGAGCAGCTTTAGTATTCTTAACAGCAGCTCCACAGCCACGCACTGATGGATGGGGTGCTCTTTACTTTACTGATGTACTGTGATCAATGCTGATGCAAGGAAAGAGAGAGTGGTTGAGAGACAGCGAGAGAGACGGGGAGAGAGAGGCGGTAATGTGCTGCCTCTGCAAATCTCTCTCTCATTTTTTCTCCCTCTCTTCCAGTCTTTTTGCATTAATCCTATCCTCTCTCTCTCTCTCGGTGAGTTTTCCCACTCACTTGATCCTGCCAGTATCTGCATATGCTACACTCTCACCAACATCATCGCCTTAACTCGTGCGACACAGTGTTTTCAAGTAGAGCATATGCTGCACGGGGCAACTTTCAGCAGATTACTAGATTAGAGACTAAGTACGAAAAGTTGAGCATGTGAGGAAGAGCCTGTGCGTTGCCTGAGTGTGTTTATGTACATTCGTGTCCCACACAGGTCTTTAAGGCACACAAACATCATGTTTGTAACTGTCCGTGCTGGCCTCTCATGTTGCCTAAATGTGGTTAAGAGGCTTTTATTTTTAGCCTTTTGCTGTTGTGAGTTAAATAAAACAGCAGTAATGCAGCTTCACTAATCCTCTCACACAACTAATCCTAGCAGAACACCACTGTAAATACTCTGTGGGCTGCTTTAAAGCATAAATCACTCAATCCCTCACTGAGTGTTTTATGCTTATTTTAATTCAGATTAAATAATCAGATTTTTTATCTGTGAGAAAGACGTGCTGGAATTAACTGTGCTTCATCTTGGACTTATTATATTCATATAATAAGTCATATATTGGATTATTTCAACTTTTGTCCAATGTTAAAAAGTTTTATTCCCAGATCACTTCGGAAGTTATAACAGTGAGTTGTAGTGACTGAAGTGCTAAAGTTCACTCAACTCATTACATGACGTTTACAGAGATAGATAGATATAACCTAAACTAACCTAGTATCAATCAGCACAAGAAGTTGCATTAAAAAATGCTATAATAAATTAGGATAATGGTGGAAAGTAGGTGAAGTTGAAATAAAATAATGTTCCTAGGCGTTTATCTAAAGAACCTGCAATTGCGTTGACAATCAATACTATTATCTAAGTGCGTGAGACAGACGTATTTGTAGAAGTGGATCAGGAGTATCATGATTTAAGTTTGTCTTTTGTCTGAATCAGTCAGAATCTATGATTAAACCAATATAAACCATTCACACGTTGCATTTATGAGATGCGCATTTAGCTTGAATTTTTGTTGCATTCCAATTAACCAAAATTAACACCTTTATTTTGTCTTCCACATGTCCTTCTTTATTTTTATCTTACTACCAAATAAACACCTTCTGAAATATCAAATATAGAGTGAATTTTTTCTTGGCTTAGTGACATTGAGTTTAGTTTGGGGTCTGTGCCAACTGAATACAAAAAGGTAAGATATGAAGTAAAAGGTAACTTAAATAATCAAGAAAATCTTTTTCAATTAAGAAAAAAAAAGTGTGCATTTGAATCAATTAGTTCCTCTCCACTGTCAAGATTATGTGTTTTTGCTTTGAAATGTTTCTCACAAACACAATCTTGAGATCCCACAATATTGATGTTCTTGTATGTGTAAATAAGATGTGGCTAGGGGAAAAGAAGGAAGGATAAACATACAGATAAATAAATATGTGTGCAACATAGCCCACAGCTTCCCTTGAAGCTTAAAGTTTTTAAGGAAACCGAGGAAACAATAAAATGTGTAGCACATAAATAAGTGTTTTGTATTTTTTTCTCAGCTACCACTGAGTTCTTTAATATTTCCCCCAGCGGGGGTGAAGTGAATTATACAAGCTGCCTGAAGCAAATGTAGAACATTTGTTGTGCTATACAGACTTTGGTGTGATTCCCTTTAACAAAAAATGAAATGTTTTGAAATGTGGTGCTGTGAGAGGGAGATGCAAAAAGCAAAGCAAAGGAAAAAGGAAGTCCTGTCTCTTTAAAAGGTGACACTCCGCCACACAGGTGTTGTCAGTAAGTCCGCTCAGACTGATGTTAGGCAGTGCTCGGGAGAAAATACAAAGTTTCCCCATCTTCAGATGGAAACAACTAGTCATGGAGATGTCAGTCATACACAATGCACCATTTATATAAAGTACACCCACATAGGTAAAGTGGGTGAAGTAAAGTGAGGCAAAGTAATTGGATTTACAATGACCATTTAGGGTCTTTAAAAGCCCTGCACACCCACACAGGTGTTTTCCATTATCTTAGCTAACAGCTGGATTACCGTTAAATGCTATATACTATTGAGAATGATAAGGGTGTCACTGAGGATTGTGAAGATGGAGTTAAAAAGAACCTTTTATACACGCAGACACATTTATAGGAAGATGTGTAATCAGGCAAGATAAATGAATACACCTATATACCTACACATGTGGACTGTAGGTGTCACTGTGGGCTTTGAGGTCAATGGTAACAATGTGTGCTCTACAATGGACAAAGCAAATCCAGTTAATCCAAGGAAATGTACCTCTGAACAGTGCTCACAACATCACCACTGATGGATAAAAAAAAAAACAGTATGAAGTTTGGTCAATCCATAATTCAAACTACATACGCATATGCTGTATAAACACAAAAGAATACACACATGTGCTGAAAGAGAGGTCAGTCACTCACTGCCCCTCTCAAACTGGCCTGATTTCACATGTCAAAGTTCATTCAGACTGAAGTGAAGTGAATGAGTCAGGGCTCAGTTTGCAACATGAGGTGAATACAGCTCACCCTGTTGCTCATGGAAATGAAAGGGGGGCGAAATGTAGGGTGAGCAAAAGTTAAGAGGTCTGACCAGGTGAATTATGAGAGAGCAATGTAATAAAAGGTTACAACACAAACACTGATAAACTAAAACCTGCAAAATATTTTGTTTTTCAGTAACTGACAATGACCCTCTAATGTAAACACATCTACATGTAATCTTTCAGGAGATGCTTTTATCCAAAGCAATTTGCAAGTGAAGTATAAAACCAGCAAAATAGCTCACGTCAAGGAAAAGACACAGACAAAGCAAAATGTTTGAGTTTCGTCATTCATTAAGTGGCAAATTTAGATTTTATGTGTGTGTGAACAGTACGTTTTTTTTAGATGCACTGGAAATATGTTGTATAATGAAACGTCAGAGGAGCATCTTTAATTAAGAGCTGACCATGAAGTATGCAGAACAGGCACTGAACGTAAGTGTCTGTGAAGACTCATCCAGGTCAAGATCATCCCAAAGGTGCTGTTCGGTGTCAACTGGACTTGTACTAGGTTTCACCTCTCATTCCTTAGCCGTGTCGTTTTTTCTAGCTGCCCAGGTGATTTCACAGTCGTTCTCACTGTGTCTCATGTGGCCTCAGCGACACACATGAAAGCCAGGGGTGATCGCCAAAGTGTTAAAGACTTATGGACTCCACCGCGTTTTAAAGCCTGCTATTCCAGTCAGTCAGTCAGAAATGGTGAAGCCGTTCAGATGACAGGTGAAAGGTCTTCAAGAACTTAAAGCAAGTCCAGATGCTACTGAACAGCAACTCTGGGGCCCTGAGGATAATGTAATGACTTCTCCAGGTTCATTGTTTTCAGTATGATTTTAAAGGCTGCAGCAGCCAGACTTGGAGTCTGCTTAAGTTTATCCTGCTGTGTACTAATATATAGTCCAAGTATAGTGGTCCTTCAGTTTCCTTCCCACAGAATCCTAACAGCGACTAATCATGCCTCCAACAGAAACTCTCTTTTTCTGACTCCACATTTACAGTCTGATCAGGCTGCGCGTTTTCTCCTCTCCCCCTCTTTTCTCGTTCCTCCTCTTTGCCTTCATCTAACCCTCCCTCTCGCTTCTCATCTTTCCACCTCTGGCTCTGCTGCCAGCCAGCCTCAGACACACCAGGGTTTCCCTTTCATTTGCTAGTGAGGGATGGGAGGAGAGACAGAAGAGAGAGTCGGGAGAAGAGTGGAAGGATGCAATGATCTATCCTGATGATGCAGTTAGTGACAAAGTGCTGATGCCATGGAAGAGACTCTTAAAGAAGAGATCAGATGAATGCACCGATCACAGATAACATCAGATCACCTGTCAATGGCCAATGACGGTGTGCATTTAGGATCAACTGTTCGTTGTTTGTTGTGTTCTTCCGCTGCTGCTGTTGGGTATAAATAGAAAAATTAAACACAGATGCCTGTGTGTGTTTGCAAAAAGCGTTTTTTAAATCATTTTTTAAATTAATGCTGTGTCGGACTGCATAAACATAAGAGGCAAAAAATGGTAGGGACCTCCTACCTATGTTAGGATACTACTACTAAAAACAATCTATTATTAACCAGAAACAAAATACAGTATAAGGGGATGGAAAAAGGCATGCATATTTTTTTCCTGAAAGCAGCAAGTAAGGGTTTTATTTTCTTTGATCACACTCACAGACAGTAAATGAAAGCAGTAGGAAAGTCTCAAATAAAAGAAAAGACCAATATATTAAAGTACACTGTAGGTTGTAATTGATCATTAAAATAATATTGTCAGAAACGGTTCAGTACTTGACAATGTGCAAAGACATCAATGGGCGTATTTTCAGCGCTGGTTTGATGAAGCCTGCAGCTCATCGTTTAACCTCTGATTCTTTTCCCATTACTTTTTATTTTATTTTATTTTATATCATCCCCGGTAACATTGATGTACCAGATTATATCTTTAAGGACTAACTGCCCAATATCACTAGAAAGAACCATCATCATCAAAAGTCATTCCTCCATTCTTGTAAAACAGGTTAAAGCTGCTGGGAGCTTAGTGACAAAGTGTGAAACGACTACTGTGGCTTCTTTCCGGTTTTGTTTACGGCATAATGGCTACAAAGAAAAGAAGTTCAATTAGCGCTGCTTTTCATTTGGCAAAGGAAGATAATATAATACTATTTGGTGCAGCAAAGCTTATGTAACAGCTACCTGGACGTTTCCCATTTCTCTCTTTCCTTAAAGGTCAGAGCTGTGAAAACGTTTCCCAGTTGGTCAGTGGTCCCAATTTATTTTACCACAGAGACATTCATTGATCACAGATTAGTGCATTTTAGTCTTTCATGCCACAGATGTGAAAGTTGGTGAGACAGCCACAAAATAAAAAAAAAGATACATTTTATAATTTATTTTAAATGCATTTCTTCACTGACATATGTTATGATCTGTTTCATGCTACAAACATTGGTCAAAAGTTCTTTTGCTAAAAGTCAGAATCAGGAAAACGCCATCTCACCACAAACCTTTATTCCCAGAAAAAGCTGGGACGGTTTGCAGCATTGTGTGCTGCTGTATGTTGACTGTCAGTGTGTGGTGTAACATATGGGACTGTCCAGCCTTTCACCGAGAATAAACAGGTTGATAGCAGGCCATTTATCTAGATCTGTGGAATGACACCTCTACAACCGAATGACATAAACAACAACCATAACTCACACGTGCACACACGCATGCACTCACGCATGTGCACACACAAACACGCGGCGGCCTTTTAAAGTGAAATAGGCAGAGCTTGACGTTTACGAGTGTTCGTCCTTATTCCTTTGACAGGGAGAGAATTCAGACAGAATGAAATCCTCATCAACATGGCTCCTGCGCTATAGATCTCTCCTTTCTATTCACTGACTGACAGAACGAAAACTGGAAGAGGGGGTTGTTTGGCCCGAACACAATCATTGTGTTTCTGTCTCTTTACTGGTTTGCCAGAATGACACAGAGAAGGAGAAAGAGGGACAGAGACAGAAGGAGAAAGAAGGAGAAAGAAACCAGAAACAAAAAAGAGACGGCTCTGAGCTGGCCCACAATACACAGCAGAAACCGCTGTAGGAGAAGAAATGAAAAGATGCTAATATTCCCATGCACTGGGTGGGTTTCTAATGTCGGGAGGAGAGTGGAAGAGGAAGAAGGGAGAGCAAGAAGGACACAGAAATACAAGAAAGGAGACCTGGTCATTTTTACAGGGCTTGTGAAAAGTCACCCCCAGTCAGAGTTAACAATTAACAGGGCTTAAATCATGATGGCCTCACGCATGCATGCACACACACATCCACGCAGGTTAATGGTTGAGTACTAATGCTGTGTTAATACATCTGAGCATATTAACAATTTATACCCAATTCACTGCTCTAATAGCTTGCCTGAAGCACAAATTAGGACAAATCTTCTGCTGCGGGGTGGCTGCAATGGTGCAGTGGGGTTACTGAGACAGGACACAGCATGTGTCACCAGGCCCATCCTGCCACATGAGCTAATATCTCATATGATGTAGCAGGGGGATGGAGGTGGTGGTGTGTGTGTGTGTGTGTGTGTGTGTGTGTGGGGGGGGTAATTCTCTTGTCTGTTCTAGATTAAAACTGCATAGAGATCAGTGATGGAAAACCAAAGGCGTGGTTTGTGGGGACTGGGAGACAATCTGGTTCAAGCTGGTGTCAGTGAGGGTGATTAGTACAGGGATAGGTGGGTGGGTAGGTGGTGCAAGGAAAGCGATACAGATGGAGTGGCCCAGCAGGCTGCTTGTCACATCGTGAATGACACGATTGTCACTTTGTTGAGGTGAAAACGAGCCAGTTGTATGACAGAACTGAAGTGAGGAGTAAATTCAGTCTGAAGCTATAATGAGTGTTTGACGGCGTTGAAGCTTTTTTTTGTTTCTGTGCGGGATGTCTGAGTGTATCTAAATTGGTTGGGTGATTTCTGGAAAGGCATATTTTTCTGACAGTGATGATCCCTCTGTGTGGGCGCCCACAGTATTTTGTTTGTCCTTTCATATCGAAATTCCTGGAGCCAGATCCCAGTGATTCTTCCTCTCTCGTTCGCCCTTCATTTTTGTCCCACTATGAGCAGGAGCTGCCACTGTGCACAAACTACTTCCAATTGTGGTCACTCACTCATTCCCTCGCGCCACGCTGATAAACTGAGGGATGATGGTAAGAGATTAGTGTTTGTGAACACTGGACAGAGAAATGAGTCTGTGTTCAACTCATTTTTCGAAGCGGATGCAAGCTTTGTGGCTGATGTTTTAATTCTTACTGACACTGTTAATTGTGTCACCACACACAAATGCTACATAACACATTATTCACGCATACTCCAGCTTTAATTAACATCTATGCAATCCACTTACCATAGTCATTCACTTTTTTGACCACTTTATTTTTCAGTGAAAAGGGTTTAAAAAGCCTACTGCACACTACAAAATACAGACAAAGTCAGCAGCAATGAGTCACGAGGGGGTGAATACAGTGGCGCTGTTAGCAGCTCAAAAGAAAAGATAGATAAAACTACACCAACAAGTAAGTAGCTGAAGTTTGACTAGCACTGTAACTCTATTTGTTGTCTTTGTGTGACTATAAATCGAGAAACTATTGTGAGAGGAAAAGGGGAACAAGCTGTATTCAGGTACAATGTCTTCCGACACACCTGTCGCAGTTTTCAGAATGAGGGAACATTAGAGCAAATGTGAGGAAAGAAAAATCTATTCCTGCAAACTGTTTTGACGACTGGCTAAACTGCTGGTCATTTGTAATATTAGTTTTCAGGGCTGCACAGAACTCGAAATCCCACAATTCTGCCTTGTTCTGCGGGATACCCAGTTAGTCTGTCTCTAAAGAAATAGTAGTAGTGTTGTACAGTTTAGTTGAATTCAGTTTGGTCTAAAAACATTTCAAGGTTAGCTAACGAGCAGTATTGTTCCAGTTAAAAGGTTTTAGCCACACCGCTCAGCCTTACTACACAAACTTGTAAATAAACACAGAAACTATGGTCTTAAATGAACATTCATTAAGGCTCTGGATACGTTTGTGCAAAGGCCACCATTAGATTTGTTTTTAGCAGTGCTCTGATGGTCATGTACACAAATAGTGGTTTCTTGGATGCTATACTTCCACAATTCCAACTTTTTCTTAGAACTATAGAAGGATCAACTTGGCATCCAGATGAAGCTGCCAGATGTTGATCCAGGTCCTTGCTACACTCAGTTTATGACAGGTGTTCCACTCCTGTCCTTGACCCTGACCTCTACTCCAGAGGTCACACTCAGTATTTGAAGCTGTTTTTCTAATATTTTAGTGCTTTTAATACTGTGTACATATTTCCTATATTTTACTAATAAATAAACATATATATATGCTCATAATAATATAATTGCCAAAAGAACATATCTAATGGTGGCCTAATACTTTCTGTGTCTGTCCATGTGCATTTGTCTGTCTTGAAAAAGAGATTGCAGTGCACATGAAACTTCCACTTGGATACCTTGAACCATTTATCTGTAGATAATTAGAGATAAATATTTGCCTCCTGTAGTTGTTATGTACCCTGTTTTTAACCTTCCGGTAATATTCATTAGATCGAGATGATGGCATTGAAGACACGCAGAAAGCATTCAGACACGGGACAGAATTGAAAACAGAGATGAGGAAAAAGAACACAGAAGTGGTCGAGTGTGCGTGCCTCCCTTTCTCTCCATGCTAATTTTCTTGGCTGGCTCTTAAACAGAATTTTAATTTGCTCTGTGTTTACGATTCATAACGAATGGTGCCATCTCAGAGGCCAGTGTAATCTAATTATTACCACAAATGCATGGAAGTACATGCACTGATGGGCACACACATGCACTGAGCAACGTACATTGTAATTTAATTAACTTGGCAAGCGTTCTGAACTCATTTTTCATTTCAAGATATATTCTTTGTGAATAGGTGATTTTGGGTATTGGGGAAACACTTAAACATTCATATATACTAAATATGTGATTTACAAAGCGAATCTATGTGCACCATGGATTTAGAAATCCGAAGCATATTTCTATTGATTGATTTTTAGTGCTGTATTGTGCTGTGCCACTCACCCAACTGCAGTGTTTCCCACACAGAAAGTTTGCTTGGGCAGGCTGCCCAAGTATATTAGCAGTCAACCTGTATACTGTATTTGGCCGCCCATTTTTTTAAAATAATCTCAAACACTGAATTATCAATCAAATATAAAACCTAAAACGTCTGAACAACAAACAGCATCTAATCTACCGAATGAATTTGAAAAACATTTGTATTTCCAAACTTCAATAGTATGAAAGAGCCTTTAATGAAATCAGAGCATTATATCACGAAGAAAGCCAAACAAAAGTCATGAGGTGAGTTATCTCAGTGGCACAACTCTCCATTCATATACTATGGAAGCACATTAATCAGACCTGATGAAGACTGTCAGCCCCTGTTGCTGCTTTGCCAACAAACTCTCCTGGCATCAAATGTTTGTCTATGATAACTGTGATTTTAAAAGAGAGCCAGCTTGAACTTCATTACTGTAAACAAATTTATCAAAGTGTCAGATAATAAGCACAGAATTCATTCATCGCCTACAATCCAGTGACACTGTTACTGCCACAATAGGGGCTTTTGCTTCTGTAGAAGTAGTTTTAAGTACTGGCTGCTTTACTGGCTCATCATAACTCAGAGATACATTAGCTTCTGTTAACTGCCCATAGACACAAATCCCACAAAAGCAATGTACCTTATGAGACACTGTAATTTTTAACAAGATAATGGAGGTAATTCATCCACAGATTAAACATTTGAAGAGTAATATGTGCACTTGATTGTCAGGAAATGATCTTGATAACAGTCCAGCCCTGTAAATCATTTTCAGTTTGTTCAACTTGGAAACTATTCACCCGCTACCTTGAAAACACAAGTGAATTGTTAATTTAAGTGGATTTTTGATATTGTAAAGCTAACTCGATTAACTAAACTGCAGAAAACAAGTCAAACTAAGATAATTACCTTCAAGAACTCTTGATTGGCTGATTTCACTTATTTCCTAAATATTGTTTTACAGTGAAATACAGAGCTCGACTTTATACCTCACTATTTCAACCCCATCCAGTCCATCCAACACAGAGGAGAGTGGATGACAGGCAGAAGTGTTGGTGACTTGTCTACTTGCAGGTTTTCCACTGGCAAAATGAGGACAGATACAAAGTGTGAAACTCTGCTTGTCAGGCTTCATTTGTAAAATTAATGGCACAACTAACCTCAAATGCTTCCTCCACTTCTTTGTTCTCTGTGCTACCTCAAAGGTCAGCCCTGTAAAGATGGCTTGCAAGTTACCAACAGCTAAAATTCCTGTGTCAAAGTTTAGCTCTGCTCAAAAGCCCTGCTAGACTTGCTATGCCTCAGCAAGTTATTGTGACTTCATAGTAGTGACTCAGTGGAAAATAATGTTGCTGAAGTCGGGCCATTGCAAATGGGAAGTTTTGACAGATGAAATGACTCAGTGTGTGTGTGTGTGTGTTTGTTTGTTACAAGGCCATACAGTTAGAATCCATGGGAGTAAAGACATGTTTAGAAAGTAAGGACCTTTTGGCTGTTCCTCACTGTCTGACTCACCTTCCAAAGGCTGTTTAAGGATTAAGATTTGGTTTAAAATGTATTATTGGTTTAGGTTTTTAGAGGTAAGGAATGAATTATGTCAATGAGCATCATGTCAAAGATAGGATTACCAGCATGTGTGTGTGTTTGTATGTGGTTTCACCCCTGCACATGAAGCACCAAGATAGGGCTCTTGGTCCCAGCAAGCGACTTCTTTCAAATGTCATCCTTACCTCTGGAGCCCTGTCTCTCTCTCTCTCTCTCTCTCTCTCTCTCTCTCTCTCTCACACACACACACACACACACAAACAAACACACACACAGCTCCTGGTTGTCCAGGGTAAGAGTGTCCATCTATCTATCTGTCAGTGAAGCATCATCTTTGGTAAATGGGGTTAACAATCACTGCTGTGTTAAGAGAGGCAGGGATAACAAGTCCTCATAGCACGGAGAGAGAGATGGGAGGGGTTTTAGAGAGGTCGAGACACATCGTCAGTGAGAGAAGGGGTAAGAGAGGGAGAACGCATTATAGAAAGTGTAAAAATTCTGTGATTTAGGGCCTATGATTGAGGATAATGGTTTGCTACCCTGCTGAGTTTGCTGTGCTGAGCCAGGACTAAGAGGGAGCTGTGGAAAAATGGGGCGCTGGAATGGCTAAAAGAGATTGAGAAAAGAAGGTTCATTTATAAAATAGCTCAGGGACAAGGTGAGAAAGATGTGGAAGATGAAGAAGAGACAGAGGGGAGGAGATGGGTGGATGAAGAGAAGCAAAATGAGATTGTGAGGAAGGTAGGTGCCTGATATGAAATAAAAAGATGATTGCAGTATCACCTGGTAAGACTGCACTGGATGCTTCTATTAGTCCATGGTGAGCTTATGTGTTTAAACTGGAGCAGTCAAACACATAAGTGTGTTTTCATCTGCATTTTTTTTACATTAAAAGCACAAATGTGTACAAAAGAGATAAAGAACATTCTTTCATTGTGTGTGTGTGTGTGTGTGTGTGTGTGTGTGTGTGTCCTTTTGTGTATGTCATGTGGTGAGTAATGCTTAATTGGGTATTTAGCAGAGTTTATTGAGTCTGTAACACTGTGCCTGACTCATTGTCTAGCATATTTGTGATTACTAATATCTCCTACTACACAAGCATTGATGCATATGCTGAAGCTGTTTAACAAATCTAGGAAGCACAATACACCTTGAATACACGTCTCCTTTCCTTTTTGGAATTTCATGGTTTTCTGAATTAATTAGTCATAAAATGTGATCTGATCTTCATCTAAGTCGAGAGTATTAACAAATATAATGTACCTAAAGTAATAACACAAAATAAATCCTGGTCTTTATTGAGAACAACCATAGAAACTTCATAGTGATAGTGGATGTGCCACTGTATGCTACTCTTTGTTACAAGATGCTCTTTTTATTTTAATCTCCACCTCATATTACATGTTACTGCTGCCCTTGTACACATCGGCAGTGATATGTGTTACAGGCGTATATTTGGGTGTCGGTTTTCAACAGCGCTGCCAACATCAGCAGCTCAGACATGCAGGGTATCACATCCTGACTATGGCTTGATGGTGGTAAAAACATGTCCTTCCTCTGTAAGTGAAAATGATGGAGGAGGCGAACGCTCTTTAACAATGGCCAAAAGCAAACACGCTTTAGGGTCCTGTGTTTTCTGTCTTTGTCCTGCCTACGTTTTAACCCTCAAATCAAACCCCTGCTGATGTGAAGTTCCACTCAGAAATCTTGTGGAGCATGCCAAACCGTGGAAGAAAATTGCAGTTGTGTGCTGCTTCGAGGAGCCCTTCATTATGTCTCAAGTCTATCCCCAAAACACTCAGACTGTTCCATAAAGGTCTATCCAATACATTCAGCACAGAGCTACCACAAAAGGAATTTATGAAAATCTCACAAGTGGACTGTATTGAGCTTGTTTCATCAGATAAGTTGGCCTCAAGATGTGTTTTAACAAATGAATCCTACTTTTATTATAATATTAACATTTCAAATGCTGATTTGGTGGCTAAGCATAAAGCCACAGGCAGACCACCATGAAGAGAAACATCTTTTTAAACCACTGCATCACTGCTACCTTGCAGCAGTAGTGGTCTAAAAGTTGTCAGGTGAACCTGTCTGTTATTCCAGTGTAAATAAAAAGCTGCAGATGCATAAAATAAAGCCAGACAGTCTGTATCAAGACACACCAAAATATCAATCACTCATCTTGCCATCCGGCTCCAGTTTATGTTGATCCATATTGGGGAAAAAAAAAATATTGCCATCTGTTAACACTTATGTTAGTAATGATGTCTTAATGAACTTTTACATTCCTTCAGCTAGAATCTCACTCTGCCTCCTCATTACTACTCTATTAGTGCTCAACTCGCTTCACTGCCGTGCTGCTTGTTAATGCTGAGTCAATTACTACTGCAGGTGCTGAGCCTAAAAATGGGTCATGGGGTTGTGTGTGTGAGTGTGTGTGTGTGTCAGTGGGGGGTAGCTGGGTTAAGGTGTTTACTCTGTGTGTGTTGATTTTTCCTAAGCTGTTTATCTGCCAACAAGGCTGTTGAGACTATAAAAAAAAAAAGCAAGTGAGTTAGAAAGGTGCAAAGAAACACTTTATTTTAAGAGTTATTATGCTTTTTTATATATATTATTATTATGATAGATGTTTTTTCTTGTATACAAACTTTTGTCCCTGATAGCAATCGGGCATTTGGACAGTTAATCCACATGCCCACCCTTTGGCTCCACTGCTGGGTGGAGGAAAAAAAAATGAAGTGAGAGGACGTGAAAGAATGATGGGAGAGACACAGTGGGTGAGATATTACAATGTGCTTTTCACTGAGATATTAATTGGACTGGGCTTTGCAGGATTGCTGCTTTGTCCTTTTCTAATTAACGGAGCAAATTAAGAACTTTTCAAATCTCTGTTAGTCTGTTTAACATATTCACACGGAGTCTTTCAGTTCGGCTTGCCACACTTTTAAATACTCTTTAGACAGAGCAGACTCATTGTTTGCTGCTTTAGTTTTTCATTGCCACGCAGCGTGCACCCTTTTGTTGTATTGTGGGAGGATTCTTTTGTAATGGAAATAGCAGTAACTTTCAACAACAGTGTGAAAAGGTGAAACCCACACAACCAGACTGTAATGCAAAATCACAAAAGTAAATGTACATACACAAACACAAACACATAACATGCAGTTAAGTTAAGCATACTTCAAAACAGTATACAGTATACATTGCAGGCAAAACATCTAGTCAGTCACAAACAAGTGCACACACACTCACACACAGAAGGTTTTTGCATACAGTGCTCCTGACAAGACTTATTGTTTGTCCTTGACATTTTCATGTATTTGATGAAAGGCTGGTATGAAAGGGGCCATGTGTTGACATCACACATCTTCAAATGAAGAGTGATTTCTTTGTTCCCTCTCTCTTAGCTGACTCAAGGGATTTCTGTGCATGGAGTAGACTAGTGTTAATTAACCACATGGCTGTCGGATTAAAGTGTGAGTAGAAATGTGCACAATAAGTGGTAGCTGTGCAAGAAGGTAAGGGTAGGCGCACCTAAAAGGTACACTGCTGTGAAGACTGCAGAGAAGAGAGAATATGGGATGTGCGAGAGATTTTAAATAATTTGCAGGAGTCAGTGAGCTGCTATGAATATACAAGACATACAAGACACTCCCGTGACTTCTGGGAGACATGGGATGCTTGTTATTCTGAGAGTTTGTGCTTGTTTAACAGGTGTTAAACTATTTTACTCTTTAGTTAAGTGTAATGACATACAGTTGTAAACAGTCTCACTTCTGCCTGCTGTCTGCTCTGTGTTTCAATCAGTGTTTCCTATATAATTCTATATAGATATTTGTTATATTCTGTAATATCTTTACATTGTAGAGTGTCCCGAGAATCCTTACATGTGATTTGCTGCTATTAAATAAAAGAACTAAATTAACTTTATTTGTTCAAATCTTGTTTTAAATGTGCAAAGCAAACAAACATGAATGTTTTAAAGCCATTTGAATCCAAAGTATGTGTTATATGTCTGTACCTGTGTAAAGTGAACACTGCCTTTAGAAATAGCCACTTTTTCGCCTATACAGTGGGGTTTCTTTACAAAAAGGGCTGCAGTGAGAGGAGAGGCTACAGCAGAAATCACCATAACTGTATTCACAAGTTTGCTGCCCTCTTCATGTGCTATGTCCAATAATACCCTTTTCTACCTTTCAGGTTCACATAACATACAGCACAAGGATATTGAATGTTTCCCATTAACATGAGTGCTACACAGAATAAATTACAGTCCAAAATAATAAACTGGTACAAAATATAAAATAACTCTTGACTGTTCTCTTCAGAACAGCAACCAGTTTTAAAGCTAAGTGAGAGTGAGCACATTAATAGCAACAACTTGAATCCCTCAAGGTTCAGTGTATTTCCTCCTCTTGACACAATGGCGGAAATTCCACACAACAGTCTTTACATCTGATGCTCAGGCTCTTAGAAGTTTATTAGTTTTGCTGTAAATTCTCGTTTACAGTTGGTATATACAGTGCAGTCAAATCTAGCACTTGAACAAAAATGCTGGTTGTTTTTCTGCAATGTCCTAATGAAGGAGCAGCTGTGGCAATAACTGCTGCACGAGTGTGTGTGTGTGTGTGTGTGTGTGTGTGCCTCTGTTTTCTTTACATACTTATTTTTTAGTTTGTTGTTTGTATCTGCCCACTGATCAGATTTTAAATAAAGCATCACAATACATGCAATTTTTAATGTGATAGCTGTAATTGTAGGAATTTATAATAGCATATATTTGTTTTGCTCATGGCCGTCTGATAATAGCCTGATAAACTAATTTGCCACTCACATTGCTTCATTATGCAGCTTGACATGTTCATGTTACCATTTTCTTGTTTGGGCACAGGAGTTTATTTTGTTCTGACCTTCCGGCAGTGACTGACGCATTTGTCCTGTCAAAGTTGATTTAAGTGCTGTTATGTAAGTCCACCTAATCAGTGTGTATAGATGCGCTGATCAAATTTTTAGTACTTTTTCTGTTTTTCTGGATCAGGCACAGGAACATGCCAGTCTCATTGTAAATTCGACCAACCACTGTTATTTTGGTTGATTTTTATTCATCAATGAGACACCAGACCTTTTTGGATAGCCAAGGAAGATCTGAGATGTGTGCTCTGAACCCTGGCAGATCAATTAACAAAATGTTCTTTCTCTAGTTTCTTCTTACCTCTTTATTTAAGTTTGGATATTAGATCAAAAGCTGGATTACTATTTATAATATTTAAAAAGGGTAGCACCACTGAGAGCTTGGTATACTTATACTATATACCACTGTGTGTGTTTGTGTGTGTGTGTGTTTTTCAGTGCATGTAAAAGCAGGGACATGTGAGGTGATTGCTGCCCATCGCTGCTGCAACAAGAACAAGATTGAGGAGAGATCTCAGACTGTCAAATGTTCCTGCTTCCCTGGACAAGTTGCTGGGACCACTCGGGCTATGCCGTCCTGTGTTGATGGTACGTATTACTATGTGTCTGAGTGTGAAAAACTCTTTAGGAACTGACTACAAAGTTATCCAGTGTGTCGCTTCCCATGTTCACAGCATCTGGCATATAGATTAAGGAAATTATTTATTATAGTAAAACTTCAAAACAACAACAACAAACAAACAAAAACAGCCTTTATCAGTGGAATTAATTATTTCAAGTCATGTTGGATTCACTGTGTATCTTCTTGTTTTAAATGTATTTTGTGGATGCCTTTTGATACCTACTGAAATGTCTGAGAGCTGTCTGAGAGTGTGGTTATTACAATCTCATTCTTTCCACTATTAGTGGACTATTATCATAGTCCATCCACCACCATAATCTCCTTCCCTCTTGTTATATGTTTTTGTTATTCTTGTCTTTTTACTATACACTCAGTGGTCTCTTTATTGGGTACATCTGTACAGTCTAATGCAGTCCAACAGCTTTGCCATTAATCCTACTTTTACATACACTTTTTAACATCCCTGTCATTTATGTAAATACGGTGGCTGAAACATTAATAAGACCTCTTAATACAATGCGCTCAAGTACCACTCCACCATCCACTATGACCTCAATAACCAGCACATAGTAGAATCATCACTTTTCTGACAGTTTCAACAAAACAAATTGAGAAATTATAACCTTGTAAAAGTTGAATTCGCTGCAGATCTGCTGTATTAGATCACATTAGATTATACAAATGTACCTAATAAAGTGGTCGGTAAGTTTAATTTATATTCCGTGGCCAGTCCTCACAAATATGACATTCAGAAAATGTAGCCAAGTGTTATCTGACCCACAGGTTCTGTATGAAATATATCACTGTTTTACTGCACACAACTGCCATTTAAATATTTGCTCTCTTCTGAAAATTCACATAAAAAATCATATGTGACTGAAGTAAATTTTGATTTTAACAGTGAAGACATGGATGTCCATACTCCCCAAGCAGCATTTTTGTGTTCTGGTAGCCACAAACCTGTAATTGTCCTTGTAGTTATCAAATACAAATGCATGAAATAGAAACAGACTAACTGGACTCCCTCTGTCCCAGCTCTTCTGTCCAATGTTATTTCCTACTTAGAACTTCTGCTGAGTGATTTATTATAAACACAGCCTCTGTCTTTTATACTTTGTGATGAATTCTCATGAATTACAAAGATGATAGATGGCACAAGGTTACGCTGCACCCACAAGTAATTTCAAAATAATGAAATGCCTACTCTGGCTATAACCCAAATAAAGGTATAAGAAATAGAAACCTGAATGATTTTGAATGGTAAAAATAATCTGCGCTTCACAAATAATAGCAATGATACATATAAAAACCGAATATAACAAATTCTAATCTAATGTCATCTTAACTGAGAGGGGAAGAGAAAAAACTACTCCATGAAAATGAATTCATAGGGTTCCTGCTATGATATTGACAATTTCAGTCAACGTTATGTGAAGATAAAAGGAAAAGGATCCTGGTAGCAAATATTATAATCTGCAGAAAGGGTTATCTTTCTGGAGCTGCTTAGTTGACACTGAATGAACGACTGTTTCTGCAGTGTTGTCTCTTTTAAACTTACTTTAAATGAGCTTAGTTTCAGAGTAGTGCTGCCAATTCCAAACTAGGAAATGTACCCATACGACCAGAACATTTCTCCAGCTACACTTCCCATGTCCATAAAATCAGCATCCTGCACTCCCAGCACCTATGGCATGAGCCACTTGGTGAAACTGCCTGCAGTCTCTGCACTTCTGTTGTGTGACTTTATGTTCAGATTGTTCTTCATTGGAACTGAATGAGACATATTCACTTATAATACAACTCCACATTTAATACCACATTTAATATATGAACTGAGAAAGATTAAGGAAGTACAACTTTAACTTAGTAGACACTTAGGAATCATGGTTGTATTACTGAAATCACCATCCTTCTCCATCCAACCCAAAGTCTTCAAAGACAGTAATAGTGTGCATAACTGCCAGCTGTTGTCAAAGCTTAACCACCAGTTTGACTGTTATCTTTTGAGTGTCTCTTTTTACTATTAATTTATTTAGCATGTATTATTATTAGCAGTAGTGCTCAGGGTCCTGTCTGCATCAGTGCTGAGCTGACACAAGTTCTGGCAGCTCTTATGATGATGACATGATGATGGTCAGACTAAGCTTTCTGTACAGTCTGCACCAGTTTTTCGTTTTAAAATGGCTGCCATCTTTAACATCCAATTACTATGAAGAGAAATTCACAAACGCCACTGCAAAGTGTCATTAATCCCCTAAAAATCTATGTCACTGTGGACTGTGTTGTTTTGTTACATTGAATTGATTTAATATGCTAAACATGCAATCACCTGGTAACTGGGTGTAGCAGGTAGCCAGTCATTAGCGTGGCTGATATTGATAAATTCACTCTTCAGTCAGATTATATTGTGGCAAGTTTTCCTTTGTTATTTTTCATCATTTCTCCCTTGATGGCTTTGGCATTTCTAAACCTTTTTCTCTCTCGTGTTTGCTGAAGGCACTTAATCAGCTCATTTGTAGCTGATTTGATGTGTTGAGAACAAATTGACTCTAAACCCTATAAGATCACAACATATCCTAGTTGTCTCCTGCATATCTTGCCTCCAGTTTTGTTGGTTTTGACTTTACTTTTTTCAACACGATGTAAATGTGCTGATTAAATTCAGACTCTGATGCCCATGAACCCTATGCATACTATTTCATATATCCTTATCTAATAAGGCTGGGACATGTGGAAATATATATTATCTCAATATCCATGTGTTTATTAAAGCTGCTTCTGTATTTATAAACTGCATATGTTAAGCTTAATTCAGCTAAATAAATAACTAGACTAGTGTAAAGCCATTCTTGTCGACACATGTGCTCCCAACAAACAATCTCAACGTTGTTCTATTTGCTAAGAATGGAAAAAAGAAATTTAGTTAAAGAATTGATGTATTTAATTTATCTGCAGATTCAAAATTTAATTAAATTTGAAAGTCTAACTTTTTACTCACAGAGCAGCAGCACATGAGCCATGTGACTTAAGCATCCACTCAAGCTTCCACTGAAGAGATGAAAACATCAAACTCAGTCTAGACTGACTGTGACGTTCTTCAAATGAATACATGAAACAAACAGATATTTCATATTATCACACTGTCGCACTGTTTTAGTTTATTTGAGGTTTGATTGACGGTTTTTCTTCATTTGACATTTGATTGGTGCTCTTTTAGTTACATCTTCTCATTTAATTCTCTTCATCTACTAAGTTTAATAACTGGTAATTGAAGTATTGTTGCTACCGACTGTTTATCTTAATTCAGCCAACTCTCAATATTTTAATATACAGTTTACATTAACTCAAGTTCTTTTGTCAGTTTTCCTAAACTTTATTTCCACTGATTCTTGGTTATAGAAAACTTCATATAAAAATTCCAACATGCAGTAACAAATTGCATCTGTTCTTCTCTCGCTCTCTCTGCCACTCTTCCTCCAGCCTCAATTGTAGCCCAGAAGTGGTGGTGTCAGATGCAGCCGTGTATGGAAGGTGAGGAGTGTAAGGTTCTCCCAGACCTCACAGGATGGAGCTGCAGCACAGGCAACAAAGTCAAGACCACAAAGGTCGGTGTGTACACAGTCCTTCCATCTTTTTCCTCCTCTCTCACAGTCCCTCTTCACACATACTGTGCGTGCATGCACACACGTGGTCAGACTGACCTCCACCTTGTTTCCCATTACATCTCCCTCTTTCTCCTTTCATACTTATTTGTCTCTGTCCTTCCATATTTCTCTTTTTACCCCATATCTTTTTTTTTTCTCACCCTATTTCTCTCTCTTTGCTTTCTCCTCCCGCCTCATCTTGGACCTAACATCAAACATTTTCAGAAGAAAAACAAGGCCAACAGGAACAAGAAAAACACCACACACACACACAAACACATAGAGAGAGAGAGAGAGACCTCACAATTCCCTTCACTCCCACTTGCCCTGCTTCCCTGCATCAGACTGGCATGCCATCTGACTCGATGCAAAAACAACTCCCCACATTGGATACACTAGAGTGGCAATTGTCCTCAGATAGTTTCATGCTCCGATTCGCCCACAGTATGTGCAGTTTGTGCATGTTGTTTTCCCTGAGTTTTCCTCAATTTTCCAGTATGGTTCGTTGTGCCTACTTGTGTGTGTAGATCTACAGTACATATTTTTCACTCATTCTCCATCTGTACCTGTTGGCTTCCCTTCACTGGCTTGACCTAGGCAGACTCTTAGCTGTCTGTCACAGGACAGAATTTGTGCGAGACTCACCTCTTGTCACTCTATGCTTCTGTTTCTATCCTCCATCCTTCTCTCTGCCTTCTCACCTTCCATTATTCATGGCTGGGTGCAGACCTTTGTTTTCTGCCTAAATAATTGATTGAAGGCATGGTCGGAGAGAGTGCATCTGCTTGGGAAAAAAAAAGGGATAAGAAAAGCCTAAAGGCACACATGGTCTGCTCTTTCTTTCCCACTCGTCCTATCTCTAAAACAGTCAGAAATTTCTCCTATACGCCAGAGTGATTAAGAATTCCTTCCCCTCTTTTTACCTCTACACACCTCTCACCTAGAAATAGGATCTCACCTCCACAAGTTACACTTTCCTCTTCTTTCCTCTTCAACAGCTCATCCTCTCATTCACACCACAAAATAATTTTCTGCAGTGCTGGCCTCAGCTTTCCCAAATCACAGCCCTCATCACTGAGACATATGTAAAGAGGCATAAGAGGCAAATAGAAAATGACAGAGTGGTCTTGGAGAACATATGGGGGGAGATTAGATATGAGGATGATGTAATTTCCTAATAAATGAATGCTGTTCAGATGTTGCTTCATATATCTGATCTCATGCATTTAGTTTTATCAAACCCAAAGAGCGCATTTATAATTTTCTGAACGAGATCAAAGAAAACCAGCTTCAGCCAGACTTCGCTTTATCATTGACTGTGTCATAGTTGAAAAGAGCACAAATATTTGCTGCCTCTTGCATTCAGGTCTTTGATCAATGCTTAGTGTGTGTGTGTGTGTGTGTGTGTGTGTAGACACTATTTGAACATGTTAGCTGATGTGTTTGCCTGATGATGAAAAGAGCGATTTTTTTTTTCTCCTCTGGAGGTCAACATGCACAGGCATTCAGATCAATAGCATCGAACGTTCTCTTATAGTCCCATTAAGACTCGCTCGTAAATTGAAATTGACGATAGAGTGAGAGAGACAGAGGATGAGAGAGAAACAGGCAGCTGGAGATGGATGAGAAAGGAAAAAAAAAACAAGTGGAAAGTGGAGAGGCATAGGTGATAGGTAGATAAAAGAATAAGGGAAACACTTGAATATGAGAATATTGGAACAGGTCAACTGACAAGGAGCTTATGCTTGTGCCTGGATACACATAGCAAGCAAGAACACAAAAGAGTGTTTGGCTCGCTCGCCCATTCCCCTCGTCTCTGGCTGGGAGCAGAGGAAAGGAGGAGATGAGGAGGGCAGAGGGAGGAGAGGAGGAGGGGATAGAAGACAGCTCGATCAATGCCAAATAATATCATATGGATGAGCAGACAGACACTGCCGGGCTGCCAAGCCTCTACGCCGTCATAGACAGAAAAGCACAGTTGCATTAGAGCAGCCGTGCCACACGTTAACAAATACATGACGAGGTATCATGCATGTCTGTTTAGATGTATGTATGCTTCACTTCCTTTATAGCTAACATCCACGCTAAACAGCAGCCTGCAAGCCCCATAAACCTCTTTAGGCAAGGTACAGTACCCTGCAACCACTTCTCTCTGTGACAGAAACAATACATGCCTACCAAACATTTTGTTTAAATGTTAAATCATTTACAGTTATTTAGCATCTACAGCTACATAAGATGATAAAAAAAAAGAATGAAAAACAAATCAAGATACAAAAATGTAAGTAATACATTACATTCACAACATTCACATTTTCTGTCACAACATGAATCATAAAAAATGTGTATAATTTAGGAGCAAAGGGGACATCTGCCTTGTGCCCATATGAGCTGATGGAATAAGCACCAGAAAATGTGGCACTTGTCTAAAAAAACCCATAGTGATGACAGGCACTACTTGTGTGCTTTGTAAATTAAAATCTAACTACCTAAATCTGCTTTCTAATTGTGCACAGGAACTGCTACCTACAGGCATATTTAAACAGGCAAAGGGAAGTACACCTAAAGGGACTATGACTTTGCACCTTAAAGCATAGAAAGCACAGAGATGCAGCGGTGGGAGTGCATAGTGAACTGGCGTGACAACAAACGCCTGCAGACTCTTTGATCAGGAACAGGAGTAGATGCCTGAAGGCAATGGGAGCAGGCCCAGGAAGGGTGGCCTCGAGCCACCGAGAGCAGATACAGTAGAACAGTCTCAGCTGCCAGCTTGTAGGAAACGCTTCTCTTAGCTCTCACAGAGATGGCTGGCCTTCACACTTTGTTAGCTGGCACCTGGGTCGAACAAAAGACTGACTACCTCAAGAGGAAATACAGGAGCGACAGCATGTGTTGGGGCTGAGAGGGGAAGCCGCTGGGAAACACAATAAAAGAGAAAGGGATGCAGAAAAACAGAGGAACAGTCTGGTGTATTACATGCAAAGGAAGTAGTTTATGTTTGTTTGGTCTTTAGAAAACGTCTCCTAATAGCTTGAATAAACCAAAATGAGTGCATGAGCAAATAAAGTGGAAAGATGAATGGATGTGATAAAGAAACCATGTGATTAGAGCAACTGTCTTGACAAACTGACGATATGACATGGCAATAGGCCAGGCGCTGGCAGGGAGGCATTGTGGCTGACTGCCATGATTCAAGCTGCGTCTTGTTTAGTCTCTTGCCAGGAGAGACAGAGATCGTGCTAGCCATGTTGTTATTTCTGCTGCACCAAGAGTCACATCCAATAATTATTCCAGTAACAGACTGCATTATTAGACGGGGTCATATTATGCGTAATTTAGGGTTAATATTTTATTCTGAGGCTCCGCAGATACAGGATTTTAAAGTGAATAAAATGCAAATAGATGCTATAAGGACTCTTTGTGCAACAGTTGACCTCTGACCTTGAGACTAAAAGGCCTTGCCTGAGCTTCGGTGTTGTATAAGCTATGAGATCAGTTCAGCCACTTAAATCCAAAAATTTTCACCCATTCTTACAGTCAGTATGTCTTTTGCAGTACAGTAGGTGTCTCCTTATTATTATTATTATTATTATTATTATTATTTTGTAAGACATGTGCAAGGATCACACTGATTGTTTTAGGGGGCCCACCAACAGTTGCGTGGGTCTAGGACTGTAAAGACTTGCATTGTGCACACTCTACAGCACAGCACTGCTTGAGATTGTAAAGACTAGTGGTATTATCTGTCATCTGTGACAGCAAACCTGACAGGGTGTGTGGGACATGGGTGGCCAGTTAGGAATTTCCTCAGATAAAAACTACTGAGTGACCACACTGAAACCTGGGCATTTAACTAGCAGCCTGCACAGGCACACACACACACACACACACACACACACTGATTTTACACTTTGAACATCTGAATAATGTAGCGTAAGCACCTGAATTCAAGAAGGTATATATGTAACATCACAACATGAAAAGCATTAGATGACCCCTTTTCAACGCATCTGTTCACGTGTATTACCAGCCCTCACGACTCTTGAGTAACAGACTTCCCTTTCCCTGTTTCAGGTGACCCGATAGTCCTACCCACCTCAAGAAAAGAAGAAAAAGGATGGTGGAGATACTTACACAGCACAATGGACCTATATCAGTGGTGAGGAAATGCACTCATATGGACTTCTATGAGGAGGAACCAGTAATTGATTAATTTTTCTGAGGATATACAAGAAATGGCAGTAAAAGAGACAGGACTCTCACACTGCCTGTCATCACCTTTAACACAACTGACTCTCCTTGGTCCTTTACTGTTAAGGACTACATCACCCACAATCCTTTATTGCTACTAGAAACAATACCTTCAACAACCTAAGCAGCAATGGATTAAAAGACAAAAAAACGACTTTCTTTACAGCGTTCTGTATTATTCATCTCTCTTCTAATGCCTAGTTGTGTTCCACACATGTAAAGGGAATAAAGGGGATCCGGAGTTTAGACGGCTACTCTACATATATTACAAAAGCTACTACAAAAAAAAAGGGAGTGGATCCAGAATGGCTGCCTCATGTATTCGGGATGACACATTTAAATTTAACTGTGCCACATATGACACAACTGATGCTGTCAAAATGTTTCTCCGATCTGAAACTGAACCATTTCTTTTTCACCTTCATGAGAATATTTTACCTTGAATAGTTTGTGGCTTACCACATGCCATTTTTTAAAATTAGGAGACAGTTTGTCAGTCTTCTTTTTTCTTTAGTTTTTTTTTTTTTTTTTTTTTTTTGGAGAAAGGACAAAATCCTAACCAGGGAGGTTAGACTAATACCAAGTAGATGTTATGGTACAATGAAACATGTAAACGTGTAAAAAAATGGTCCATTGAATCAACGGGGCTAAAAATAAATTGATGCTCTAATGGTTTTAATATCTGTGTTTTTAAACGCCTGTTAACCGCTATTGAGTACATGTGTCAGTATTATATGAAATGAATAAAACCTTTCAAAAGAAAAGATTAATCTCTGCTTTTTTTAAGCCCTTCAATGTAATCTTGGGTAAGGGTTAGCGTTACTTGTTTTTCTAGTTGTTCAGTTCAGAACTGACAATGTACATCATACACGTTACATACCGTGTACGTAATTCATACAGCAAAACTAAAAATCCTGTATTGTTTCACAAAGAATACATGGAGCTGTAACAGTTATTGACAAGCGTGTGAATGAATTCCCCTCGATTAAACTGTATAACTACTGGTGTTCTTTGTGTTGGCTTCGTGAAATGTCATCAACAGCTATTAATTTCTTTCTTCTTTTTTTCGTAGAGCAATCATGCTATAAATCGGCTGGTTAGAGTAAAGCAAAGACCTTTGCTGACCTCTATGTTGTGCTAAACCATGCATTACAGGAGAAACCTGTACATTTGGCCCATGATGAAATATAAGTATATTTGTCTGCTTCGGATCTTATGGGTTTTATTTTTTTGCATATTGTGGAGTTCGGTCAACAGGTGGGTTTTTTCCACAGTGCTTGTGAATTAGTGATGCTCCTGCACTAGGGTGGCTCTCTAGGCTGCTCCCTAGTAGTTGATAAGTCAAATAATCAGTCTATTACTGAGTAGGCTGATTAATAGAGAGTCAGACATGTTATGGAAGCAGAAAAAAAGTACCAGACAAAATCAGGCAGGACAATTCACTGGTTCTCTGAAGATCTCACCTCCAGTGCTGACATAGGTACAACTTCTGTTACTGTTGTTTTGTGTGATTTTCACATTTATTGAGCAAAAGAAGGTTTCTTGCAGCTTTAAGAGAGGAATTAGAAAAAGAAAAAAGAATCCTCACATCCACTTCAGGCAGACAAAAACCTGAAAATCATGGAGTACTATGGATACTGCTTGTTATGAAGTTCTGAGTCAGATACACTATGTACTGTACCATCTGCTCTCCTATCAGGCAAGTTAGACTGCCCATATCTCCCCATTTCCCATTTCGACTGTACATGTAAACATCAAGTTTGACAACTAGATGAGAATTTCTACTCAGTCACAACCCATGAGAGCCGAGTACTGTCGTATTACAACAAGATGAGGATGAGGTTTATCTAAGTTTAAATATAGACTTCATATTTATAAGGTAGTAGAGTACTGTATGATGTGGAACAATGAAAATCAAGCAGGATGTGTACTCCAGTGGTGTATATTACAGATCGATCTTATGAAACATCAGTTCTTCTGATCCCACTATTTCCTGTTCTAGCATGAATGTTCATATTAAAAGATTGATTTCTAAATTCAGATATTTGGGGTAAATGTGTATTAAGGTAGAAAGTTACTAAAATGTATATTCTAAATATTACCCACTTGATAACAACTAATTCTCCTTGCATCTGTATATGAAATATGAACACCAGAGTTAGTAACAGAGTAATAAGTTAGTAATTAATCTAATCACAATGTCAGGCTATGCAAATATATAACTGCAAATGGTGGTAATTTAATTACAATGTGCTTCTGTGAATGTGACAACCTACTGAATTCCGTTTGAGAGCAGTTTACTCATTATGAATGCACCTAATAAAGAGATGACCTCAATAAGAAACCCAGGGTAATGTAAATTAGTATCAGTATCGTACTGATCAGAAAGGAAACATCACACATCACTAGTGTACTCTGCTGTAAACAAGCAGCTACCACTGACAGATTTTGGTACTCAGAGTCAGGATGTCTCTGTTGTAAAAATGATGGTGTGAAAATGAAACAAGAGCACTCACGCTGAGAAAAGTGCAAACAAAATGTTGGGTTCGAGGCTGTGGACATCTACAGTATCTCTCCGCTCAGTGACACACACACATACACTATCTGTGTTGTATTGCATTAAAGCTGGCTTTCTCTAAAACGCTTTTCTGATTTGGCTAATCTCCTCAGGGGCCACAGCCTTTCACTGAGCCTGAGTCAGTTAGTGTGTGTATGTGTGTGCGTTTCATGGCCTGGGCTCTTTCTGAGCCTCATCGCGTCGTTAGTGCATGTCATTAAAAGATTACAGAGTATAAACCCACATAAAGATTCTCACACACACACGCACACGGGGTGAGAAAGAGGGACTCACTGCTATAATTAAAGGGAGGAAAAAAAAATGTGTAAGAGGTTATTGACATCAGAATATGAAAAGCCTCAATTTAGGAGTATTTTTGTTAACTGCTCACAAGGTGTTTCTCAAGCTGCGCATGAATTCATGCAAATCATGAGTCAACCATGTGAGGCTTGTTAAAGATTTTCCACAACAGCATAATATGAATCCAGTTTTATGTTGGTGCTAGAGCAAGGTACTGTATGTGGTGAAGCTGTGTATCCTCATATCTACAGTATCTGACAGTGTTGATCTTCATCACAGCTGCTCAGTATTAATCACATCTATGACTATGCTCTAGATATCCAGACGACGCGGAGATTAGTCAGTGTGCTCTCTGGTTAGCAGAGGCAATGAGGTGGTCGCTGCTAACAACAGATGCCAGGGCAGATGCTACAGCTGGACAAATGGCGAGATACAGTCGATGCTGACACATTACCACACTACTGCCTCTCTGACAGTGTCCATCAAAACCAAACATCACCATCACTGGGCCTCATTCTCGAAGCGTTTGTAAGAGGAAATATGTTATAACTTAAACCCACTTAAAAGGTTTTTATTGTTCCAAAATGTTACAGTGATTTAGAAATGAATAAACACTACACTGACACTTCAGTTCACATAATATGACATCACTATAAAACACGATGTACCACTTCCCCCTCAGCCACCACGTCAGCATCCTGACCCACTTCTCTGGGTGAACCTGTTCTCCAGAAAACAAGCTCTTTTATTATTTATTTATTTTCAAATTTCTTAAATATTTTGTTTATTTTTTGTCTTCTTACCTTCATTAGGTAAAAAAAAGTAAGTAAAAAAAATGCAGCAACATCACTGCTACTGAGTAAACATACCTGATCTGCTATTTTCTTTACTTTACAGTACTAACAGTGTTAACAGAAGAGTTCAGAAATGGTTTTACATCATTAATATGCAAATATAATAAATGCAGGCACACTAAAATCTAAACAGATCGTCTCCTGCATAAGAGATATCTGTGTCCTGCATAACACAATGGCAGGACATAAAAAGGGTACAGCAAAACAGGAAGGACAAAAAAAAAAAAGAGTAACGAGGGTTTTCCCCAGGCAGTTGGTTAATAGAGGTAAGCGTTGCCTTTCTTTTGATGTTAGCTTGCACGGTTTTTATTTCAGATGAGACCGCATGTCTCCACTCAGGGAAGTCCTAGTGACAACAACATGCATTTCCCCGAATTTCATTTTGATTATTAATTTAATAAATTAAACACAAATTATTTATGGATTTGACAGCAGCAATGACTGTCCTGTCCTAATTAACTTTTTCTCCTTTTACATCACAAGTTGTTATACCTATGCTAAAAACTCCAGTGTGACCTTGCTTTGATCCCCTTTCTCTCGTGCTCGGCTCAGAATTAACTGGGATCATGTGGTCTTCACTGTTTAACAATAGTTTTTTCCAATGCATTTGCATTTGAACTAATTCAATTCAGGTACCAAACTGTGCTTTCTGTTTAAAAAATTAAAAACCTGTTTTATACCTAGATTTATTTTATATAAGATGCATAAAAATGACACTGGTGAGAGAAGCAGCAGTGCCAGCCCTGATACTAGTTCAGCAAAAAAAGATCACTAAATCCAAACCCAAAGCCCTATTGGAGCCCTCTACTACCCTACTCCAACTAGCTCCCTTAGAACTGAGCAGACCCTTGATTATGCCTGGTCACCGACATGAAATAAGTGACACTAAAATAAAACGTAGTCCTTTGTGAGAAAGGTTTTTAGTTCTCATTTTGTACTTTTGTTTCTCAAGTGTCCCTTACACTGTACAGTCAAGTGGGACTTCCCACCGTTTTGAATTAACCGTGCAATACTGGCATGGTGAGCCATTGCTACCCTTCGATTGAAAAGCCTAAAGAATAAGGGCAAATGCAGCGTCAGGGGTTGGAGGCAAAGGGATGCAACATGCACTGGAGGAGAGATCCAGGATGGCCCCATATGACTCTACATAGTCTCATAGTCATCAGTTCT
Source organism: Anabas testudineus (assembly GCF_900324465.2). Lineage (NCBI taxonomy): Eukaryota > Metazoa > Chordata > Actinopteri > Anabantiformes > Anabantidae > Anabas > Anabas testudineus. Next base: position 13,651,724 of record NC_046616.1, on the reverse strand, counting down.
GGTGACTGTGAAGGCTGTAGCATCATTTTCATATTCATCAAACCATTTGATGGAAAATACCACTCAGAATAGAAACATTGCACCATATTATTGATCACTCAGAACAACTCTGATTAGCAGAGACACTGTATCCAAACCATGCCAACAATAACAGAGCCCCCAGATCCCCCACTGTAGGGGTCAAGGTTTTTTCTTTCATATCATCACCAGTCTGCACAAACTATACAGCACAGTGACAGTTGACACAATGAGACAATGAACAGCTGTATGTCTTAACTAGTTGATCCCACTGGAGTTAATAATCTAGAAGCTCACTGTACACACATCTCAATAACATACAACAAACAATAAATAATACAATTTAAACAACTAAAACAAAAACTAAAAAAAGAATGTAGGAAAGGAAATATATAGAAAAAAGTCAACATGCACAAAAAATCTGCAACTGAGATCTACAGTGTATGTTGAATAATATGTTCTGAAACTCCTTCCAGTCACATCAGTGACAAGTTTCGTTTGTCAAAGAAAGAAATGGTAACTAGCTGAGGCACATATTTTTGGAGAATACACAGAAAAACATCTGATATCTGCCTTAACCCCATTAGGATCAACATGCATTTCACACAACCCGTGCAAACTGAACTAGAAAGTGAAAACTGTCCCACAAGCTTTCTCATATCCTGCAAATGAAGTTACAATTCCTGAAGCATATTCATCTTTACTATGATGCAATGCACCATCCAGTTTGTATGCAGGCAAACAGCCGTAACCTTTCACTTGTCTGATTCCTCTGAAAAGACGGCGAGGAAAGAGAGGGGAAAGTGGGAAGATGTTACAGAAATAAAGGAGGGGGGAGTCCTGTGATGCTGGTGCGAAATGATGGCCTAAAAATAATACAGCTTCTGTCATGAGACTTAGAGAACAGAGTGGATCTGAGCAGGTTACAAATGAACTCAACAGATCAGCGTGACATATAATTCAGCTGAGAGAGCACATGCGTGTCTTTGTGTGTGTGTGTGTGTGTGTGCAAAGCTGGATAGCATGCGAGAATGAAAGAGTGTGTGCGAGACTGATAAGCAGCACAGGCCCAAGGGGTTCGTTACATGGTGGTCTCAACCTGTCACTTCCCTCAGACACACTTTGTGATATCTACACACACACAAAGACAAATAACCTCAACTTTGACTGTGTCATTCGTGTCAAAGGAAGCATGAAAGAAGGTGCGTGCTGCCGCTTTTATTCCCTGTGAGCTGCTGCCGAATGAGCGTTAAATGTGAGTCACAGTGATTAAGGTTTCACTGATGACTCACGCAGATAAGACGACCCTTCTTCTATACTCGCTGCATAATATGTGTGCGCTCTTGTCTGCCGCCTGGTATTCATATCCATGACATCTAGACTCTCTGGCAGGCTGTTGACACTTTGTGTCCACAAACACAGCCTCACAAAGCCGGCCCACTCGTTTAGTTTATTGTGGTCTGCTGACGCCTAAGAGGCATTTGCTAGAGCCAGGTAAGTGCCACCTGGGCTGCAGAGCAGATGACTGGCAAATGCTTTAATTCGCTGAGACATGAATATGATTCCTATCCACCCCTGCAGCGTGTGGGTAGGGTCCAACGTCTGATCTCCCTCTCACAGAGGCCAATATTTGACACAGTGTTGGTGTTTTTGAAAGTGCTTAAAATTGCCTTTAACAGTAGAAGAGAAGTGGACCAAACATTTTAACACTTACAGTTCTTAGACAAGATGTATGAAGTCATCACTTTGGGCTTTAGGTAACTGTGACCGCATCGAGCTGCAGCAGTGAAATACTGCTTAAGGTGGAAAGTATCAATAATATTAATCCAATGATGCAACAGAATAATAGTCAGAGGAGCTTTTCTGTGTTTGAATATGCTTGTGTTTTAAATTGTGGATTTATTTTCTTAATTATACTTAAAGTTTAACTTGCTTGGAGCTGAGAACTTTACCCATCGCTCAGTTTCACTGCATTCAGACTGATTTCTTTCCACCTAAAACTAATTCAAAACATTCTCAGTGAATTCCACATTAAGAATAGTTTTATAACTGTGTTATACTATACAACCTGCAGTTACCTAGTCTGTTAAAAATCAGTGTATTCCTGAGAGGTTTTTAAACACGTGGTACCTACGACTGAGATGTAAAATATAGTCTTGGACAATTACAATGAGTAATGTAACCTTGACACCAATAAGGTTTTATGAATTTCCCTTCTCAGTTAATTAAGCATTCAAAATGGGAGAATCAGGTCATTCATTCAGGAGCTGCTACGTTTATAAAGTAATTAATAACTATGAAAATCAGTTCTAAAATAACTCAAGGACCATAACTGAAGGGTTTCAATGACATTGTCTCCTATAAATGGACTACTCGTAGCGTGTTCACCCAGGTATCTGGTGGGTAGATCCCTTTACTTATGTAGTAAATTATAATAACATTAATATTGTGGGCTCCAGAGAGAGGAGTTACTGGTTATCCTACAAACCAAAAGTCTATGTTTTTTCAGTTCAAACCTATGAGCTTTTATATAGACAATGTTTTTGTCTAAATGCACACTCCATTAGTTTTACACTTTGAAACTCAGACATTCAAAAATGAGACTAAGAAACTGTACAAGACTGTTGCAGGAGAACTGTTGAAATTAGGTAAACAACGAGGAAGCTCTCTGATCCCTTTGAATCGCTAGGAGGGTGGAGAAGCAGAATATTGCAGAAAATTACTGTTCTAATATTGGTAATTGGTAATATTCAAATTCGCTGCTAATCAGTCTGTAGGGGGAAAGAGAGACACACAAAAAAAAAAAGAAATCCGCTGTCTGGGATGAGACTGAGGGAGACAGAGGGGAGGGGTGTCAGCGTTGTGATGAATATTCAGTTGTTGACATTTAGTGTGGAGCACTGAGGATGTGAGGGTGGGATGATGCCAAGTCAGAGTAAGAGCATTAGAGAACATGGAAGAGATAGGGGGATGAGGAGGAGTAGAGGGGATTAGGGGGAGACGGAGACAACGATTGAGAGAGATGTCTCACACTCACGAGTACAGAAGGAGCAGAGGAGCTTGGGTCGGTTTTGAGAATGGCCACTGTAATAGATGATACTTGTTGCTCACAATTATTCTTGTCAGTTTGTTTTTTGCAGGCAGTTTAGTGACAGTGTAGAAAGTAGATCTGGGTCATACTGCCATAGTCTACTCATTAAACTCATTCAGCTCCCTTGCTATGCCATCAGCTGTTTATTCAGCTACTGAGTGCGGATGTTTTCTTCTCTCGACTTCACAAGCTCCTCTGAAATTCAGACACTCATCACCAAGACTGAAAGAACCCTGTGTTAAATTTGGAAAAGGATAAAGGGAGAGGACAGAGGGAGTGTACTGAGAGAAGGGAGAGAGAGAGAGAGAGAGAGAGAGAGAGAGAGAGAGAGAGAGAGAGAGAGAGAGAGAGAAAAGAAAGGGAGCAACCAAGGAAACAGTGTCTTTGTGCTGTTGTTTACAGATTCTGTTTATTAAGTTAATGACCTATTTTGCATAATTACAGTCACACACAGTTTGTGCTGAAACCAACACTCAAGAGAGTTTTTGTTCTGAACAGAAGCTCGACCAAAAAAGAAAAAACGTGTCTGTGTTTGTCATTGAGCTGATGCTCCGGCTGTATGGAGTGAAATGTAAGGACGCAGACGGACACACACAGCTTAGTATATACATATATGAGGTTGGGGCGTTGCAACACTGCATGTGTTTATATTTACTCTAACTATGTCAGAGGTTACCACAAAACAAACATGCGCCTACGCGGAAATGGAAAAAGGATGCTATAGAGACACTGAGGCCAGTGGAGACTGTTACTGCATCTAAAAGTAGAAGAAGAAAGGTTCAATAATCTTCACCTATTGAGTGGCGAAGGATTTTAAAAGTAGCTGTTCTTTGCACAGTCATACATTCCTTTTGTTACCTAGAATATATTAACTCTGTGTGTGTGTGTGTGTGTGTGTGTGTGTGTGTGTGTGTGTGTGTGTGTGTGTGTGTGTGTGTGTGTGTGTGTGTGTGTGTGCTTTAACTTTGAATGAAAAGTATGTGTTTAGTCTTTTTGTAACACTCTTTGCGATTTCCACACTTACTTTTTTACCTGTGAACCATGACAAAGCCAGATGTTTTAATAAACGTTGTCTAAAACCGAGCTAAATCAGTCATTCAGTCATTGATGAAAAACACCAACAGGTCAGCGTCATGAGTCAGAGGTGTATGAATCCTAGTTAAAATGTTGTTTCCATTTCGAAAAATAAGGTAAAAATGTATTTGTCCCTCCTTCCTTCCCTCCCTCTTAATCTAACAATGCTGGTAAGGGAGGTACGCGTTTTCTTCAGCTCAGTTGTCACAAAGCCACACTTGCTTTTAAGTGATCCATTCCAATCTTAAGAATTCAATTCCATTTTTATAACCTGCCCACATAATTAGTAGAGGAAGTGAAGACTCTAACTCTGAACAAGAAAGTAAACATTGTACAGACTGATGCGCATGAATGAACACACACACACACACACACACACACACACACACCTTGTTGAATATATTGTACCCTTGCCCCTATAAAAAAGGGAGCATGCAAAAGTAACACACTTGAGCACCCCTCGATGAACACTCAGCTCTACACGCAGACTAATGAATACATTGCACAACACTTTAGAGTCACAGTAGATAATGAAGTCTATTTGCATAATTAAAAGGGATGAATCAAAAGGTAATTTACAGTACCCTCTTGTCCCCTGCTAAAACATCGGTTGACAAGCAGGAAGGGAAGAAGGGTGGGAGGTGTTGCATACACTTACAGCCTCACTCTGGGGAGCCGCTTTCAAGTTGTGTGCAAGGTGAAGTTTTTAAAACAGGCGTTAGCCCTGTGACAGGCCTTTGTACCTCGGCATGTCACACATAATATCAATGACACCAGCCTAGGAATATTAATATGAAGTGACAACTTCCACAGCTAAAGGCTGAAGCCAATGTGGAACTATCTCCAAATGTAGCGTCACTGAAGGTGGCTAGTTTCTGGCTCTAACTAAAACCCCCAAAAAAGAAGCAACAACTTCTCTTTAGAAATAGTAAGTCAAACTTTTTTTCTCTATTAAAAAAGATTTTTGGACTTACAGAAGGTTTTTAATGTTTGCACTGTGATTGATAGGTGTGATTGTCAGTTTGCTCATCTGCTGCTCTCCAGCTCCTGGACTCGCACTGAGTTCTGGACATTTGGAGCTTCTGGTTATAAGTATAAACACAGCACAGTACATTATTTACAGACACTGGGGCTGTGCCTAAGCAGTTAAACTAATAAAATCCTGAAAGAATGCTCTCACTCAGTCTGTTAAGTTTAATTTTACTTGATTATGATACCTGTTTTCTTACCATACAGTAGTTATCTTATTAATGTTAGCACTAAGTTACTATACTGCAAACAATACATTTGCATCATTGTTTGTGATATCACAGCTGCTGGTTAATTATACTCCATCTCTGGTGACAGTTGGTGTTTTAGTGCTTTTATACATGAGGTGAAATTTTATATCACGGTTAACTAACACTGACACTACCTAATTTTAACAAGTAGGATAATTTACTCAGCAGTGTGTAACACAACTTAGCGGCAACACCCTGAATTACTTATTTGGAGTTCCTGGCTCCAAAAGGAAAAGATAGCATTGACCAAAAGTTGCAACTCTGGGCCTCAAACCAGCTCTAAAATGTGTGGCATCCGTCACTGTGTTCATCTTTACAGTATATACAGTCTATGAGTCACACACGCTCACAGAAACATTAACGCAGAAGCAGAGAACATAATTCTTCAAATGTATGAACACAAAAAACAGTCCACCATTTTTCCTCAATCAATTTTTCCCAACATTTCCACCTACCTCTGCTCTCATTTCTCTCTCCATCCATCCATTTCTCCATCCATCCCCCTCCAAAGCCTCCAGTCAGCAGTCAGCTATAGAATTCCATTACAGCCTAGTGATGCAGCACTTCAAAGGGGGGAGAGCTGCATGTGTGTGTAACCGTGGGAGAGTGTACACATTCAATACAGTGTCAGTGAGAGGTTTCTTTTTGCTATGTGCAGGGAATCTCATCATCAGGCGCACAACAGTGATGTCCCCAGCCAATATTTATCCTGCAGCGTGTGCAATCTGTTTTTCTTTTTTCTTAATCTGGAATGTGCTGTAAGCAACTTGGGTTTCGCTCAACAGTCTGATTTCTTGTCGAATATGTCTGCTTGCACTGTTTGTTAGCACCAGCAGAAGGGGCGCTCATATCGCCATTCAAATATTTTCCCAAATGCACATTTTGAGGTAATTTCAACTAGAAAAAGAATGAATCAATATATCTGACTATGAACCGCATGGGGGGGATATTCTGTCGCTAGCGTAACAAGAGTCCATAACCAATCGCCTGTACCTCTGCTGCATCCCACCTTTATGTCAGCTGCATTAATTTCTTTCCGCCTGCAGAGTAATCTTAAAATATGGGATTTTTGTCTTCAGCTATTTTGGTGTTTTATTATTTGGGCTCTCTGACTGAGCACAAAAAGGATCTGGCAGCAGTATGGTGAAGGAGTATGGATGCCCAAAATAAAACAAACTGCTGATGAAAAATTTCATTTAGATTTTTACCATGGCTAAATAACTAAAACTGTTGTAGAGATATGAACTGAATAAGTGAATTATTAGCAATAGAAAGATACATATTTACTGCATTTCAAGGTTTAAATCACAACCTTCCTTCAAGAAAAATCTATTTTGGCTGCATACCCATCTTTCATAATAACAAGGACATGGTTTGTTTGAAATCTACCTAGTAGCTTTCTCCTTCTGACTCAAAAACAAAAACAACAACAACAACAAAACAACACACCTCCTACTATCCTTTAAAGCACACCACTGTTAATTGGCCAGATGTTAACTGAGAGTTAGACAACATTTGTCTCACACTGCTTGAGACGGTGCTGGTGATACAAACAGCCTATGAAGCAGGCACATACTTAGTGAAACTACAAATTCAGGGATAGTACTCCGATATGTTACTCACTCAGGAAAAGTCATTAGCGCTGTGGTAATTGCAGACAGCTGTGAGAATAGAAAAATGATACAGAGAATGGCAAAAGAATTGGACCACATCAACTGTAAAGCATTAATCTTATAAGAAAAAAAAGGAAATCTCCAGTGGAGGTCCCTTCAATTAGATTGTTCCTGCATTTCAACTGGTAAATAATTCACATATAGAACCATCAGCAGACAGGCACGGCTGTATAAATGTTTTAGAGTGTGCATGGGAGGGTGGTGAGTGACGTTGGAGATGGTGGAGTGGGAACTAACGATGGAAATAGTTTTTAGTGGTGTTCCCTGTGCTTTCAAACATTTCCCCTCTCTCTCTTCATCGAATGGCCTAGACGAGGTAGATGAGGTTCTCTTTCCATGTTGTCCTGAATGTGGAAAAGGAGTCAGCTCCAATGCATGTCAACTAAAAACAGACAGTCGAAAATAGCTGCAACGTGGGTTGGACATCTGTAAGACGAGATAAAACCTGCAAGTCACCCAGAATTCCTGTGCTGATTTTCTTTTATTTTTATTTGTGTGCGGTGTCACACTAATAGTTAAACATGTTTAACTAGTTAAAGTAGTCATTAAACTAATTGACCTAGTTTAACAATTTGCTGGTTGACAATGCAATTATAGTTTTGGACTACATGTATGTATATGAGTTTGGGGGAGCAAAAAAAAAAAAAAAAAAGTCAGAGCATTAATGCACTCTATAGCAAAGTAAATTTACAAAATTAAATGTTGTGTTATAAATGAACCTACCAAACAATAAATAAATGAAAAAAAAACAAACAAAAAAGAAAAAATAAATATGAATAAATAGTTGATTGACAAATGTTAATTGAAAATTTCATTGTATAATTGATCAAGCCATCTCTCAGGGAACAGGGAACGTAAAAACATGGTTCCAGATTCTCAGATTCTAATCTATTTTTAATGATTAAAATCAATCAATTAAAAACAGAGAGTAATCAGCACATCAATCCTCAAAATGATTATTAGTTACAGTCATCTGCCGAAAAGCCAAAATTAGCTTCACCTCAACTAGTTATGGTAGAAAAATTGTATTAATAATATTAATAAGAATATAAGAATATAATAGGGTAAGACATTAATGGACACTGCTATTAATGCACCAGAGTTATCTAAGATATTAGTTAGATACTATTATATTTTATTTAGGTACATGATTTGTGTACTTTTTCCGACACCATATTTATCATTACATTATAGTTATTGCTGTTTATTTTAAAACAATGCCAGTGTTAAAATACTACACGGATTCAGAACATTCAATGAGAGAACGACGAAGAACTGTGTGATCTACAAACAGAAAAAGTATATAATTAAGCCAATCACAAAATTTAGTTATTGTGAACTCTCATTAATTCAGCAGTATGAAATATTACCCATACCTTGGAAATCCAATGTTGATCAGTTCAAGCCATTAAATGCTATGTTTCTGTAGCAGTGTGAGAACCACTACTTGGTCCTTCAGGATGGGTCAAATTGCTGATCAGGGTATAGGCACTGAAAGTACTCTGCATGCATTATCAGGTGGTGATATTTCAGATGATTAATTCAGTTCTTAATACTTTTTTGTCATAGGTTTCCTTAGTGGACGTTCCCTTGTGAAACAGGACATTGCAGATAGAAAAAACTGGCCTATAATATAATACTTTACCCTTTCTCATTTATTAGATATTTTAAATAAATGGAAGAAGAGAAAGTCAGGAAATGTTTTGAAAAGATACCATATGTGATGTTATACACAGCAATCATTCTTTCCACCCTGTATTAAAGATGGACTAATTTTAAAAAGATTTAAAAAAATAAAAGTAGATAAAAATCTTTATCAATGTTGTTTATTAAAGCAGTACAAAACAAACAAACAAACAAACAAAAAAAAACAACACAGTGAGAAACTGAAACTGTGAAGCCAAGATGGCTGACTAAATGTTGCTCTAATTGTGAAGGCAGAGCAAGCCAGGCCAGGGTTTGGCTGTAATTCATGCATTGACAAGAACAACATTAGTCAACACCAGCCTTGTCTGACTGGCTGTAGCCATAGGAATCTCACAAGGGAGAAGAAGTCAGAAGTTTGCAAGAGGGGGAAGATTAATGTCCACATACTGTACACTGGCAAGATACAACTTTGGAAATACCAATATCTTATTGGATTTTTACATGGAAATTAAGAATACTGTAATTAATACCAAAACACAAAAAGCATGTCTCTCATTCATCTGAAAGAATTTAATAAGCGGGTAAACCGTCTGAAACTGATTATATTTTACAAAATATCTAACAATTTTTGTCAATCAGTGTTTGACTTCAAGGTAAAAGAAAGCATCCGTTTTGTTTTTCAAAAATCAAAGTGTGGATGGTCTTAAGCTGATCATGCAAAACATCTTAAAAATAGTTCATGTCCAGTTAGCTAACAAGGAGTACAGTGACAAACTGAAACTGGATCTAGTTTGGATAGAAGACGCAGTGAAAGGCTCACATGCACATTTGTCCAAGAAGACAAGTACTTAGGAGTGTCTTCTTTTAGAAACAGATGCCCTCTCTGTCATGGCTTGGCCAGATCCGAACGCCATCAACTGGTGTGAGAGTAGTGGCACGGATGATTTCAAGGACACAGCCCAACCGCTGCAGAAGAATCATCCCCAAACTGACTGTACTTAAGTTGTATTGTTGGTAAAACAGGCACCATATTTTCAAAAGGACAAAAGCACAATATGGTGTTATCGTTAACATCCATGTAGAGGCTTTTTGGTAAATACCAGAATTTTGAAATCATTTCAAATTATAACTAGTATCAAAAACTGTGCTTTGAAAAACTCTCTGGCCAAAGCATTAAATACTGTCCAGTTTTCCATGAGCACACAGTATTGACTCTGACCCCCCCCTCCCCCTTCGCATACAGACTCTATTCTATACATCAGTACATCCATTAGCCCAACTGCTTTTTCTGTTAGGGGTCATGGGGCTGCTGGAGCAAATCCCCCACAGACATTTAGAGACCGACAAGCATTCACAGTCAAATGTACCCCTATGGTGAATTTAGTCACCAGTTAACCTAACTGCATGTCTTTGAACTGTGGGTGGAACCCGGAGACGTCGATACACCTCAATGGTCGAACTCCTATTAATCCCTTCCCTGAACCATACAGTAAATCTGGCTTTTCATTACAAGACAAAATTTGTCCCAATATCCATTTAAAATTAATGCAGTACTGGTGCATGTTTAGGAAAACCTGGTAAGAATCAGTGATGGACATTAGACTATTTTACTCTAAAATAGTCTAATGTGTGCCAACATTTAAGACTGCAATGAATGGGGAATTTGCTGACTTTAGATCAAAGATGCAATGTACGGATATACAGACAGTGGCTACTAAAAATTACCGTAACATATATTTGCAGAACCCAAAACTAACTATTATATCAATATATCCTAATGGGTAGAATATCACACAACCAACATACTGAATGAATAATTCTGGTAGAGTATGTTATTAGTAGTAGTATCGACTTTGTAGCCAACCATGATCAATGTCTGTGCTCTGCAGCCTGAATGACACCTGCCCAGTGCTCTAGTTGTTTGAGACATGGCTATTTGTTTCAGCTGACAGATGCCCAGGGCAAGAGAGCCAAAAAGGAGAAAGGAAATATAACAGTAAGTGAAAAAAGAGGAGTCAGAAAATAACCCACTCACTTCAGACACAAAATTCACATATTCAGCCACAAAGGGAGATTGACCGAAAAATTAGAAAGAAAATTGCATCAGACTGCACCTTAAAAAATAAATAGAACAGTCTAGTAGTAGTTTATTGTCTATTTCACTCGGTATTATGGCTCTTTTTTATATAACCAAGCAGAACCAGACCCTCAGATAGTGAAGTCAGTCTGTGTATCAGTGCAGCTTAATTAAAACAGACACTTAATGGGCTTGTGTTTCATTAGTCAAAGGCATGGGAGGCACAAACCGCTGCAATTTTCCATGTTCTCCCTATGAATTCCACATTTTAATGTCTGCTGTTAAAATAATAACACTAAAACAGGCCATGAAAATGATTTTAGGTCTTTTTAATTGCATTGTCATAAGTTATCATTATGGCTACCTATCATAGCTTTTCAAGAATTACAGGAGGTGTTTAGACTGAATCCTCCAACCAATAATTCTGACAGATGGTTGATTCAATTTAGGATTAAGAGAAGTACAGACAGCGTGAGTTTAATTGTATTTTTTTTTCTCCTTGTGGAGAAAAAAAACAACAGTTAATCATGAACGATAGGTCTGAGTGTGTTTGTAACTGTCAGTGTGTGTAGATCGAAGACATTGATCGGCGCAGCTATCTCACCTCACTGCACGTCAGCTGCCTGTCAAATGGAGACGGAGGGTATCTGATACAGTGCTGAATGAATGAGAGACCAGCTTAATGCACACTGAGGCACATGTACACACAAACTCGTGGACGTGCTACTGTATGCATCAACGCACATGAGTACTTCCCACAAAACCTTTACTTTCAAGTCACCTCCCACATTATTTTATATGCAATATGCATACAGTGCATTTTTTTTTTAAATCTCACTTGCATTTATGTCTTTGTATGCATGTATGCATATGCAGTTGCTGCCTATATGTTTGTAACATACTGGCCTCGTTCTCGTCTTGTTGACATCTCATTTTTTCCCATCAGCTCTTCTCTCGCTGACTGAACACAGCTGTCAGATGTGCCGCTCAACACCTTCCAAACATTTGTCCTTCATGTGTTGTTTAAGTGAGTGCAACAACCTTGAGATGGGCTGAATCTGTGTCTTGTCTAATGATAACTGAGGAAGTTTCTGTACTGTATGCACTCACAAGCAGCTGTCTGCCATGCTCCTCTCAACTTACAAAGCCCTGGGGATAGAAGGTGACGTATCAGCAGTGATCTGATAGTGCTGAGGTGGTCCAAATGCATGATTCCTCTTAATCCTTATCCGCAATCCATCCATGTTCAGACTTCCTTGTGTTGTCCCAGCGTTTGTGGAGGATGAGCATTTGTGGCTAGCTAGCATAGCTTTAAACTTTAAATACACCAGCTAAACTAGAGGACCCAGTGGAAATAAGTTTTAAAAACTTCAATTAATTGCAATTACCATTCTTGGTGGAAAATTATTACCCAGGTTGACCAGAGCCATCAGGCATGGTCTGTTAGGCCTGAGGAATGTGCTTAGGATGTTAGGAACAGAGAAGTAGCCTGTCAGACGAACTCGGAGATGTCACCGCTGCAAGTTTTAATGAAGAGGTAATCATGCGGAAATTACAGAAGAGCAATCGTTGATTAATAACTACATGTTTTACATGGAGGTCAGGGATTGGTGAGGCTACAGTGGATCCCTCAGATTAACCGCTTTGATTGGTTTGGTAAAAACCCAGCCGGCTGAGTGTGCAATGACTGCAGTTAGATAAATGGGCTCATAACTTCCCTAAAGTTCCTTTTTTTCTCCACCCCAACCCCTTTTCTTCATTTGTATGCAAAGTCCAATCCCTTAGGCTCCCTTTCCTTCTCTTTAATTTTCAGCCATCTTTTTTTAATCAATTTTCTTTTATCTCGGGGAAGTTATTTTAATACTCCTACATCTTATTTCATTCTCAGCAAGACTGTGTGGGGATATCAATTATTCAATAGAGAGGGAGCTGAGGAATATGTTAATATTGATTAAGCTTTTGCCACACCTAAGAAGATTACACTCTCTTATCACTATGCTAGAGTGCTGCATTAGCCAGGCAAATTAAAGGACACGTAGATCCACTGTGTTAGATATACAGTGATGTAAGAACATTTGTGTGTCTCCTATGTTTGGATGAGACATTAAAAACGTATTTGCACAACATGACAAGCAGTTCACAGAAGGCATGCCCTGCAATCATACATGACTCATACAATGCTTTGAAGCTTAACCCCTTAATTGCACCACAGAAATAAACTTGAAGATTAACCTTGAGGCCAGAAGAAGTTCAATACATTGTACCATGCTAAATAAGAGAGTTAGAAGCAAGGCACACACACACCATTGCAATTCTGCTGTGGGTTTAGAATCATCTTGTTTTACCATGTATTGTGTGGTTTTCTCCAAACCATTGTAGAGCTGATGCCTTCGCCGCTGTTTATTGCCACGGGCTACAGCACTGGTTTTGGGCAGTGATACCACAGATACTGTGACATTTGTATCTCATTTCCCCAGAGCCCTGTAGTGCAGCCAGGAGCTGTATATCTGTCAGGGTACAAAGCAGCCAGTCAGAGGACCAAGGGAAAAGGGACTGGAACAGAGGTGGGCGTTAAGGGGACAGGATGTCATTGTGTGTTCCAACAGTGCTGTCAGACATGCAAGTGTTTAAGACACAGCTGAAGGAGGCTTTAGATGTCAAAGGGCTGTTTGTGATTCATGAATGCATACATACATGTACAAGTGTTTCTATCCACACCAACGTACCATATGTGCACAGCACATTTGCACCAAATGTGAATGAAAATGAATGTACCCTCAACCCATTCTGACCTATTCTGCTGCATAACCTCATCCAAGCATCCACTTTCTGTGCAGATTCCTCTCTTACTTCTAATATACGATTTGCACACACTTACAGAAAAACTCATATGCACACACATAAAACTGCATGGACGTCCCTCATTCACAGTGGATATTTGACTGCTCTGCTCAGTGCAGGTTCTGTTCTCTTGTGTTTGTCAGGTCATTAGTCTGCTTAGTCATTGAATATGTGCATGTGTAAGTATTCATGTGTGACTGTGTATGTGTCATATGTGATGTTATTACGGTGGAACCAAGAGATGCGTTCTAACTGATGAAAAAAAAAAATCCTTTGTCACCAAGACCACCAGTCGGCTGGCTTCACCAGCCTGTCTGCAGACTGCCTGCAGATGTTGTTTTGTTGTTTTCCACAAAAAGAAACGAGAGAGGAGAGGGAGTAGGCGAGAGAGGAGGAAAAGGACATGAGAGAGACAGATAAGTAAAGATTGAGACAGGAGGAGGGAGAGGGGAGGAGAGCCCCTGCTCTGCATTAATTCTCTGTTTGCCAGTCAGAACATGCTCTTTCCTATGAGATTAGACTGATAAATTTTATGTGTGTCTGAGCATGTGCATGCACACACGCTACACTGTGTGTATGCATGCATGTCTGTTTGTGTATCTGCACTCACACCCTCCCCTGTGAGATTAGGCTGCTTTGTCAGTGATGCAGGAGTTCATCCATGATTAATAGCCTAGCGTGCTGGAAACAATGTTATTCTGCATTAGCTACCTGTGGGACGCCCCGTACAACCGCATGTGCATTTTAGAGTATGTGCGAGAAACAGCATGAATATCAATGCTAACATCTTGTTCAAGACGCGTTGATGCTGTAAGTATGTTTGTACACAAGTCAACTACGTGTCAGTACATCTGTGTGCACAACCTTGCTGCTGTCTATTATTCATTAGTGCTCCCTGTTAACTGACTCTGACAGACTGACAAAGCTCTAACTTTGCAGAGGTGTGTCTATCAACTCGGAAATCAGTGGGTATTTAGGGTTAAGTGATGTGGGATGGTAAGAGACCAACATCAGTGCCTGCCTTATATAGCACTGTTAGTACATCAGCAGGGGTCTTACAGTGATTTGTTACAAGTGGAGGTCATCATCTTACTATATATAGGGTTGTCACACTACTATAAAAACATTCCTGATAAAAGTTATCATCTCTAATATAGTATGAAGATTTCACTATGTAATATCAGGCAACTGCACGTATACAAAAGTGGTTGAAACTATTTTTGTGATATTAAGTTGCTGTTCTAAGACCAAGGAGGATTCAAGTGTTTCTAACAACATCGAATCATTAATATTACACACCACTATATGTTTTAATAAAGTTGTAATTATTGTATAACCCTATCTCAGAGAAATTATGTCTGAGCCTTATTAAGTTGTTTTCCCAATTACACTGTGGTGATATGTCTACTTGGGGCTGGTTTATATCCAAAGGCAGCTTTTTTATGATCAGGAGTGGAGATGAAGTAGTTGGGGTGGGCTGCTGCCATAAGTGCAACATCAGAGACTGAGGTTCACCCTGGAAGAGTTAGTTAGTTGATGATAAACCTTCTCTAACATCACCGGGCTGCCAGAATCTAAACCGAACCATAAAAAAGTGCCTAAAGACACAAGTGTATACTTGACTGCAACTGAGCTGTTAATGTGGGCAGAAAATCTTATGTGTTTTATCTAGGGATGAAACAGTTATTGGTTTCATGATAAATCATGATGAAATGCTGGTTGTCATTGCCGATCCACATTTTAATTATCATTAAAACATTATTATAACGGTCAGAGTTGTGTTTTGTTTTTTTACTTGACTTTACACATACAGTACCTCACACCAAAGCTAATTGCAAAACAGAGTGATTAAGAAAAACTAAAGACCAGAAGAAAAGACCTGCAGGATTGGCTATGACAAACGATGCCCAATTTCCCAAAACTTTATACAACACTTCATAAGGGGGCACTATTTAAGTGTTTGTGCTCTCCCTAGTGTGTGAGGCCAACTGATAGAGACACCAGCAGTAGATGGGATAACTATGGGAAGCAGTGTCTGTGAAGTCAAGGAAAGAGGATCAATACAAAATGTACTTTGTGGACACGGAGAGCTGAGAAACTCTGCAGCCAATTAAATAGAAAGATCAGAGAGAGAGAGAGAGAGAGAGAGAGAGGAAGAGGGAAAGTAGAAGAGAGACCCTCTGACGAAAGTCCATTATTTTCACTATATACAACGCATTGATCCTAACACACCTAGTCCACCTGCTTGTGTATCTAGTAATCACCCGTCGATCTCATCAACCTGTAGAATCCTGCATCAAATATGGGAGAACTCATCTCTCAGTCATTTATCTGACAGTAATACAAGCTGGAGAAATTCTTCAGATCACTTATTCATTCACTCTCTCAATAAAGACTGTGATTCTCCTTAACAACTTTAATTTTTTCATATCTTGTTTCACCTAAAGCGGTATGACATTGCCTTGATTGCCTCGCGTGATTGTCACATGCAACCACAAAGAAGCACACACTACTGCCACAGCAAGTTGTCATATCATCCACATTTCCTGAAGCAACGGTTTGACTCAAGGCCCTCTGTCACTTTCATCATGAAAGAGTATCTATCGAAATGACTAACTTCTCTCTCTTCAACTTCTGCTCCTTTTGGCAGAAGCATTCATTTTTCAGAGCCGAGCATGAATATTTCAGGGCTGAGTGACAGATCCAGTGAAGAATGAAAAGGGAGAAGGAGTAGGTGGGGGTTGGGGATGGAGGTCCAGGGAGGTATGGGTAATTACATTTGGTTTTGCAGATCTCATAAATGACTTAAGCCCTGCAGATTTCAATCAGACTACCTTAGTCGTCATGATCTTCATCGATTTCCATCTGCGATCAGTCTCTCTGTACTTCTCTTTCCCCTCTTGTCAGTAAGTTATTTTACATGTATAAAAACTTTGATGCTGACTGGTTCCAACTTTACTGTGCTGTGGTCCAACTTTACTGTTATTGCATGTCTTAACAACCAGGTTCCTTGTCTTATGTAGTTTTGGGGAGATTGGGTTCAAATAGCGTGATAATCAATCATAACAAATCTATCTGGCAACAAGGTTAAAAATGTATTGATTTAAACAAAATGTCAGAAAACATGTTTCTTTAATCTGTATTTGCACTGTAATTGATTTATTCAATTTAAGATACACCAGTTGTAACAGGAAAAACATGTTCCTAAGGCAAGCTAGTAGGAAATCTGAGGAATTGTAACCTATATTGTTGTGCTTTTACAAATACAGTGAAGGAGATAAGAGTAATACCCCCTTCTTTCTTGGAAATGGAGGACTGATTTACAAACACACAACTGATATAAAATCCATTTCCCTGGAAATAGAGGAAATAATCTCTCTGCCTTTAATGCTGCAACAAAAGAAGCTGTGTCTGGGGGAAGGCAAATAGAACTGTTTGTCGGCTGTTGTGTAATAGTTGTGAGTGTTTGTGGATGTGATGGTGGGGCCCCAGAGAGTTTTGCACATGTTTGGCCCTGGAGATACTCATGATGGAAAACCACTGCAAGGCTGATATACACATCTACACAAATATGTACAGAAGTACAAAAACTTCTTTCTACTTATTAGTCAGATCTTTTGAGTCTGGTAACCACAAGAAATTCCAGTGCTCCACAGAATAAATCACAAAGATTTCTAATACTTTTAAGACCAAATACCTGCAAAAGCGGCATCATCACTCTCATCCTACTAAACAGTGCGTCACTGTAAACACCTCAACGTGGGATCAATGCAGTGGCATTATCTCCCCCATTGCTCTCAGCTCTGGTGTTGACTGTCAAAGTATCTGTTTAAAATGCTTGTGAACCAGACGCTGGTTTAACCTTCTCTACTGCTGTTCAGTGTGACTAGCACCTTTTACACTCTCCATTCAAGCCAGGTTTACCACACCAAAATGTGCCTCACTGCTCTTTCCAAAAGGTACCAAACGAGCATGAAGGGTCCGTGCTGGTTCTCCTTCAGGCCGCTTCGAAAGGTAGTGTCAGAAGTGGGGTGGTTTCACCCGTGTGTCTGTGTAAATGATCTGAGGCGGCGTGGGGAAAAAACTGTGTGAAATTTTTGTGATGTTTTCTTATGAGACTGGCTACTGGCACTGTTTTTTCCTGTTTGTTGAGACTGCCCCACATACAATTGAGGAGAAACAGCATTTATGACATGATTCAAACTCAAATGCAGATGGTTGGAGGAAAACAACAGGGTCAGGTGAGCAGTTTTTTGGTGACATAGCCCAAACAGCCACGAATACTATGCCTTACCAGACCTCTGTCTTACTTCAAGTTTTACTTGATCAAGTAAATTCCTTCTACTTCACAGCTGTCCGTCATAGCCATCCTAGAGTCTCTGTTTCTCCTGCAGCTTTTCATCAGCCACATGCTGCTGCAAGAATTTGAGTCTCAAACCATAATCCTTTATGATCATGTTGTACTCTATGCACATCAACTGTGTTTGAGTCCAAATCATGTCAAAAATGAACAAAATTAGACAAATGAAATCACTTACAACTTATTTTCTGTTTAGTTTTTAGGAGACAGGGTTACAACATTAACATTCCAGGCAGTCAATACTGCCTATGTCCGACATCTGGGTAGTTTGAGAGTGCCTGAAAATAATCAAACAAATAATATATAAACATTCCTGTTTATGACTAATATTTAGTTTCTCATTACGCTCACTGGCAACACTATTTTAACAAATGGAATAAAGTAACATCATGACACTTATTGTGTTTTTGATGTGTATGATGACTGATCCTGAATCCTGATCAGACATTCAGCTATTATGTACACGATTTACGTAATCAGTTAATTAACTGATTAGAATTTAGCAACTCATCAGTATATAACAAACTTGGTACTTTAAGATTAGCAGCTCAATGTGATCTGACAAGGCAATCGTACAAACAACACAGAATCTGCAGAACCACTCAAATCTCCTATTTTCTCTGCCAGAGAGATTCTATGTGTCCTCAGAGCATCAGTATCACTTTGATTCAGTTCTTTTCCTTTGATAGAAATGAAAGATCTGAGAATACAAATGACAAATCAAATTAAATATCAGATGAAAGGTCCTGAGTTTGTCATTTCACAGCTCTAATATCTAAAAGCATGTCTGGCTGAGTTTTGAGTGCTTCAATTTAGATAAGAAAATATGTGGTGGTTTTGATAAAGTTTTACAGTTGGTTCAATTTAACAGATTGCCACTTGCACTGTCCTTTTTTAATGAGTTTCTTGTCTAGCAATTGCAAGAATCTTAGTACTTTTGGCTGCAGAGAAAAAAAAAACTAAAATGTAAGCTGTGCCCTTACTCTCGATGAAATTCGAACTGTCAAATTTCCATGAAAACCTTATCTTTGAAAGTTTCTTGTTTGTGTGTGGGCAAAAGCCTGAATTTAAATATTAATAAAAGTATAGGTTATGCCTTGTATACATATAGGTGCACACGTGTGCTATTACAGTAGCTACTGTAACAAACTTCTAATAAAGAATAAGAACAGCATTACAGTCTTTACAAATCAGAAAACATATGAAATGAATTTTAGTGGCAGAGTCCACAAGTAAAAAATGTTTCAGCGTAAAAAGGGAAATGTGCATTAGTGCCAGGGCTTTAAGAAAGACTAGTGGTACAAGCAGACAGACTGAATGGAAAAAAGGCAAGAATCAAAGTTTTTGGTGAACTCATACGTCCATACGTACATTGCCAGCGGGCTCTCTGCTAACATACAATTGTTTTCTACCTTGTTGAGTACATTTAAAAGTCACAGTAGTAAGCTGCAGATCAGCCATCAACACGAAACAAATAAAATGACCTCTAGTGCCTCTAAATCTAAAATGTCTTTCATTGAAGAAATTTCCAAAAGGAACCAAATCAATGCAGATAACACAGATAAGAGTGGCAGAGCTGTTGAGGAACAGTCAGGAATTAGCAGGGCTGTCTCCATGGTAACTGCTGAGCGGCGCCAGCAGTGTTTTCACCGACCTGTCTTTGACATCATGCCTCATGTAGTTAACCCTTGAGCTTAGAAACACACACAGAGCCACATTCAGATGTGTAATCACACACGTGTGAACCCCTGCACACACACAGTTCATGCACGTTCAAACTGTGAAGGCTGAGTTGAGCTGGAGTTGACTGTGAGCCATCATTAAGCCTCTGACATGTAGCATACAGCACTCTAGTATCCCCCAAGGCCCTGACTTAGGTTAACCAGGCTTTTCACACTCAGCTTTCCACTCACAGAAAGGAGTAAAAGAAAACTCTGGTGGTGCAGGAACAAATGCTTTGCTGAATTTCACCAAATTCAACGTAGAGGCAAAAAGTCCTGCTCTGGAAGATTTCTCGAGAAGAGTGAATGAGGACCGTCGCGCTCAAGAGCCACTAAAATGCACACCGATACAAAACCGGATATTACTCACTCTTTGCCTCCTTTCAAATCTCACTGAGGATTTACTAATTTTTTTACACTTAGAGACTGCAGTGGAAAAATCAAGTGTGCACACAGGGAGCTGTTTGTGAAGGCTGAGTGGGACTCGGTGCACATCTTCTTCTTTGAAAAGACTTTTATCCTGAGCTGCAGCAGCAGAGTGACAAGAGAAAGGTTACCCCAGCCTTTTGTTCTGGCTGAGCTCATTGGCTAAAAGTGGGGTGTAAATTCAGCGTGGATTAGCATACATTTGCATGTGGTTAGAGACTTCATTGATGCATTTTCTTGTAAACTTTGAGAGTTGGGGGAGCGAACTTATGAAGTGAGAAGCAGGTATGATGGGATTTACACCACCAGTATGTATGTGTATACTACTGTTCAGATGTGTATGTATATATATATATATATATATATATATATATATATATATATATATATATATATATATATATATATATATATATATATATATATATATATATATATATATATATATATATATATATATATATATATATATATATATATATATATATATATGTATACTGGCTGGATATCCTCCAATCCTCCAATGTTGCAGCCGTGACAATAAAAAAATTTTTTCCTTCACTCATCTGCTAATTTATAACAACTTAGTTTATAACATGCAAAAGCACAAGACACTGAACAGATTGCGTTGTCATGGTAATCTGATTTCACTGTTGTCTTCCAGCTGTCGCCATTTTCATGTTTCATTGTTATAAAACACGTGGTTAGTGCCACATTGGATTTCCATGTGTTATATTTCATCCGCTGCAGAGTGAATTTAAATGCTGATTAAAAATTTCAGTCTTCAATAAAGGAGCTTCTGTCAAACAAGATCGGTTTAGTTTTTCAATAATAATAATATTGTGCGTGCATGTCTATTTGGGCATTTTGAAATCACCTACCAGTTATACAGATAATGACGATATTCTGCATGATACATCAAACCACACACCCCGGCAATGAGAAAAGCCTCTGAACTCGCTTTAAAAATCTGACTGATCTTCAGCCTTTTCTCTCAGTAAAAATGTCTCTAAAACTATTTATCAGCATCACCCACCACCTCCTCCCTCCCCCTCACTCTCTCTCCCACCATCTCTCACACCATCTCTCACATAGTTAGACACGCTGTCAGGAAAAGTTTCAGTCAAAGTCCATCTTCGTGTCAGCATTATTAGGTGTTAAAAGGCTGATGACCTATGAATAATGTCTCACTACCGCATTGAAAGCTATGATGGAATTTGCTGTACTATAGAGTGGGTATTGAAGTGACAGTGGGCAATGCTTGTGAGCTGCAAGTCAGGCCGGCTGCTGTTTTAGGCTACTCCACAGGGAATTCAACTGGAGCTCGATTTAGCTAAAGTACTGCAGTCAAGCGACTCAAGTGCCTCCAACTCCCAGAATCCCCTAAGGCATCAGTGGAGAATTGTGTATGAACCAAGTTTGTCAGAAGAAGATGAGGAAGCCTTTCTCTACTTTATGTTCTCTCTGTGTCTCATTTGCTCTCATTAATAATCCGCAACCAGAGAAGGATTAGTCAGACAGAGCATACCCCTACCTCACACAGCAATGGAGCAATAGTTTGCAAAATCCCAGCCAACACATGTCTGCAGTGATGTGATTATTTCTACTTTTTATTTTGACTACTAAAGTGCATGTCACAGTATTCAAGATGCCACCACACACCTGGGGATAAAAAAAACATATCTGATGGTTAACTGAATATTTTTGGATTAACTACTGTAGTTTAACTAATACAACTTCTAACTGAATATTAAGAAAAAATGGACAGGTTCATTAATATAATTATTAACTGCAGCTAGGAGGCCATGAGAGGAAGAGGTGAACAACTTTGTATGTTGGCCTTATGAAGTCATAGAATAGAAGACACAAAAAGTGCCTGCTCTTCTGTTCATAAATTCTTATTTAGACACAGGGAAGAAAGAGCATGTTGTTAACAACCTCCACACTAACGTCCGTGTGACCATACACACAAAAACAACACACAGCTGTAATGTAGTATGTCGTGTATCATTTACAGTCTTACTGATATTCATCAGTCCCGGTATCCAGGGAGAAGAAAGGGGTTAAACCTGGAGCTTCCCCACTGAGAGACTGAGTCTCTGGGGTAAAATGGTAGAAATGTGGGGTATGAATGTGGGTCGTGGAGGTTGCATTAGTGCATCTGTGTCTTTTCAAATGTGGTGAGAGATGCGTCAGCAGAGCACATGCATAAAGTTTTTCCTTTTCAAATCAAAGTGCAATTAACAGCTGTCAGTCATCAGGCCTCATTGTGGAAATAATACCTAATGTAAATGTCATGCCCAAGTCACAAGGCTGAGCAAACACACACATATATACTCAACTCACACACTTATAAAGGGGAGTAAATCCTCTACTGGGTGGGTAATACAAAGGTGACAACTTTATCACTGCACAACCTCAGAAGATGGGCTTATAATTCTGGAGAAGAGCCAAGACACCAAGCATTCCCATAGCGCCTCCTTATTAAAGGATGTAACTCAAATGCCTCATGAAAGCAGTGGACGTCAGTATGGACAAACAGAGGCACGTGCAAACATACACAGAGATGCTAAATATGTATGTAAGACTTATGAGCTCATTAAAGGAAGGATCTTTGAGGACACAATAAAAAAACAGTCACTTGGGATTTGGTGTAATGGTACTAAATCAAGCTGCACGACCTAAGTTCAACAAGCATACTGCTTCCAGTTTCTGTGTATCTCAAGTGAATCATGATAGGAGCCGTAACTAAATGCCCAAAATGTAAATTGTTAATGTCTTTTAAGAAGTGTTTTTGCCTCCCGAGTGCAAGCTCAGTACTTTCTTTAGACCCTGCTGTGTATGAGTGCGCGTGTGTTTGTGTGTAATTGTTTCTGCGAGTCATCTGTCGGCCTTAGATAAGTTACTCTTTATTGGTTCAGCCTTTTAGTACCCTGTTATCAGCCCCAATTCTGAAAGGATTCTAAAAGGTCTGTTCTACCATTAAAAAGATTTATTTAAACAAATTTATCAGGCCTCATCCTGCTACAGGTAAAACAAAACAACAACAACAACAACAACAAAAACATCTTAAAATGGAAGGAGCTTTATTTAGCAAAAAAAAAAAAAAAAACAGAATATAACCCCCAGTACAAAGTCTGCTGTGCCATGTCATTTGTCCCACAAGCTCTGTACGGGCATCCTTCAGTGGAATCAAAGGTTTGATTAGAAAATGCATGTGACCCCTTACCCTAGCCCAACTCAACACACTATCTGAGACATAACAGACACTGTACAGTAAATGAAGCCTAAGCAATGCTAACTTAACTCGAGATTTTATCAGCACTCTGCATACCTTTTCAAAACGATGTGGATTCAGGCTTGACTTGAATTCTGCGGGTATTGAGAAAGAGGTGAAAGATGAGAGTCTTGCGGTAGAGTACAGTCATTCTAGGCTGTGTGACAAACGTAAAGAACAGCAGAAGGTAAAATGTATGTTATAGTATGGTACAGTAGACAGGCCACTACAACAATTTAATGATATTTATTTTACATTGCTTGAGCATTACTAATTTAAAGAGGACAGGTAAGCTGTGTTGTTATACACTGACTTCTGTCTGTTAGTAAGGACAGAGACTGTTTGATAAATAAAGCATTAACACTCCACTGTTCCAGTTTCTAAATAATAAAAATAAAAACCAAAAGCAGGGCTAAATAACAGAAAAGGCTCTGGGGTCCTCAAAATGTTTTAAAATCGGGTGCATAATGCTGGTAATCGCATCATCCATGCCTGGTCCTGGTCTATAATAAAGTTGTATTGGATCTGCCTTAAGCATTGACAACACAAGCTTTTCATCATAACTAATGCTAGTGCTTCTGGTCTAAAGTCATTATATTCAGTTGCATCTGTTTTCTGATCCAAGAGAATGAATGATAATGTTTTCCCAAAAGGAACGAATATTGAAAACTGGGGCACCATGCTGGAGTTAGCGCTGCAAATGCCTTTAAAAGAAATTCCATCAGGACCTGTTGATTTCTTTGAAGAGAGGTTTAAACAGCAACTGAACCTGGGGAGTCGATCAACAATTTATCCTCAGTGCTGTAATTGGACGAAATGGTGTGAAATCAAATTTACACTCAGTAAAATAACAAGTTGCTGAGGTCACGAGGCTTTTGTGTGTTGTCTGAAGTGACTAAACATGTCTTTGCTGGGTTCATATTTGTCATAGCTCTCAGGGCAGTCCCCCAAACCTTTTAGAGTTTATATTCCACCTACTAATGTCCATACATATACTCTCATCAAAGATGTTCTGTTGTTTTCTGGTTGCTCTCGGGACCTGATTCAGTTCATTCTGCACAGACCTTGTTGTCTAACAACATATGCTGCATATAAGATATTCCCAACTCTCACAGCAGATAGAACAGTGTTAAAGTTGTGCAATGACTCAATGTCACGTCTACTGTATATAGCACAAGGGCTCTATAAAGTGTCTCTACCAGTTATTGTTTTAAAACATATTATGCCATTCCATTTAAAAGTTTTTCTGAGTGTTGTCTGTCCAAACAAGAGAGAAGCCCTCCACATCAGTCAGCACCACCCTGTATAGCATCCAGGTATATGGGTAAATGGAAAAGATGTTGAAACCTTTTGTTAAATCATGTTCAATTCTAAAGTAAACTATGAGCTGGTAAACAGAATCCTGAAATGCTGGAACATTTAAACACACACAACAGAGAAATTAAATTACAAGAAATTAAGTGGGAAACTATGGCAGCAGAGTCCATCTCACCAGCAGGGTAGTATTCAAACAGCATCTGGCCGTGAGGCTGACAGTAAAGAGAAGTGACAGAGGTGGCAAAACTGTACACACCGCACACCGCCTTGCTCTGAACATTAGTTATCTGTGGGAGAACTGACTTGGTACTTCCAGAAAATGTTTTGATAGTTTCTTCTGCTCATCTGTTAACTTAGAGATAAAGGCAGCAGTAAATGAACACTTCTACTGTACACACAAAGTCACAATGCGTTAGAGAGTCTGCACTTTATAAAACTTGTTAAATATCTCAACTATCCGAATAGTGTGAATCAACCATTTGCTTTTGACTCCCTAATATGAAGGGATCGCTCCTTGTGCAGATCTGTAATTTGCCAAAATTGTTTCATTTAAATATTTTTTATTGATTCCGTGTAGTAAAACTTATTTGTCACTCTGACATGTGAAGACCAATCAAAACCTGCAATGTAATTACCAATGAGGTGGTGTAATAGCTGTAATATAAGGCAATTTTAATACCTTACTACCATAGATCTAGTGATAGTCAAGCAGTAGGAGGCAACCGTACAGTGACAAAGGCTCTCTGTAGTGCAGCACACAATCATAATATTCCTCTAAGTTAATCCACACACATCTATACACTGTTAGTGTAATTGAAGAGTGCCTCGTGACGCAAGTACACAGAGAAATGTCCATTGGGCACACAAATCACTGGATGTAATGAATGCACATTAAGTGGACGCCTTATTATTATGTCAGATTATAATGTGGATTTTCACCTTTCCCGCTTCCTAAAATAAGTAGGCACAGCACATAAACTGTGTTTAGGAAGTGTTTTAAAGCAACACTGAAGATGCTGGAGAAAAAGAAAGGGTCACCCTACGACCTTGTAGATGTTTGAAATCTATATTCTTAAATATTTGTGTATTATAAATATATTGTGTGAAGGGGGGTTAAAGGGTTCATGTGATGTGTGGACCAGTATATACTGTTTATTACTTGTAAAAGAGGTTTTGAAGATAATTAAATACTGCTTGTCTGACTGAATGACTAACTGACGCATGCTTCATTAGCCACATTACCACTGACAGATGTGCATATGCCTACATGTGAAAACTCAGTACATGTGGGAAAACATTTAAGATGGTATTTTGCATCTAAGCATGTGTAAAAACACACACACACACACACACACACACACACACACACACACACACACACACACACACACACAGGCTCGAGCTTCATTACTTCAGTAATGAAGCTCGAGCCAGAGGTTTTCAGTAACTCCTGAAATTTGTGTTCATGACAGTGTATTGATTATAAAAAGCTTGAAATCTATTTTTGTCTCGCGTGTGATGATGTTGCTAGGAAAAAAAGGGTTCTATTTTCCATGAGTTACAGCTAAATAAAACCAAATGTTGATGGCCAGTATTTTGGGTTTAGATGGGGAATGCTCCTGTAAGATCCCTGCTTATAATGACTCACACTGCACCACACACGTGGCACAAAAATTAGAACAATGCCAGCAAGTGGGAAGCAGAACAGTATGTTATGCCATTGAATACACTTGTAATTGCAATCTGATTGTTAAACGTAGGCTGTAGTAGTAGTGTGTGTTTGTGTCTTTGTGAACCCTCCAAACAATTTCGGTACATGATGTTCTTTATGAACTCAGCTGCTCTCCACGTCATGCTGTTTATATTCTGCTTATCAATCACATGTTGCTGCAGGCACCAACGGAGGAGGATAGGGTGATGAAAGGCAAAGAAAGATGAGGTGGTGATAAAAAGAAGAGTGTGAAGGGAAGATTATCACCCTTTGGCCCTTAATGCAGCTGTGTGATGACTTTTTTCCCCCAGGATACACATACACAAATAGATACATCCCCCTGTCTAATAATGACAATGTATAAAGGAAGTTCAACTACTGTGGGGTGCACTGGATTTGAGTGGGATGCAAAGCACTGAAAGATGGGAATGTCAGTCTGGCTGCACGAGAAAGGGAACATTTCCATATACAAAATGTGTCACCCACATGTATGGTACATAATAATGACATACCAGCAATCACATGCAGTAATCACAGTTGGGTACATAGTGAGGCTAGAGTGCAGATATTTGACCACCCACTGAAGCAAAAGAGGCAAAAAGAGACAAGAATGACCTTTTATAACAAGAGAAATGGAAGACGTGGCAGACCCTGTGTGTATGTGTGTGTGTGTGCGTCTCTGCATGTGTTTGTTTTGAAAGTGAGGCCTCTTACCATCAGTTAGCTGCCTGGTGCTGACAGTGCTCTACAGCTGAGCCACAGCAGAGCGATCTGGGACCTGCTTTGACATTTTCAACTTGATTCATTAATTCATGGTTGGCAGCCCCGGTGACATGCACACTTAAATGAGCTACACTGCCTGGCTGTGCATCCACTTGAAATACACAGTTTGTGTTTTATGACCTCATTCAAAAAGGCTGGTAGTGTACACATACTCATCTTGTCTATGATGCAAAGCTTCAGCGTAAAAGACTTGGATTCTCCTCCTCCTCTTTGGGTTCATTTCTTTTTTACATCCTTCCCAAAAAGAGATTACGTAAGTTGAGACCCGCTTATTGAGATCCTCAAACAATCTTTCATTAAGAAGATAATAAATTCTTCTGCATATGAATGTGGTAGACATGTGTGTGTTTCCTGTCTTGGTGATATTCTTGAGGCAGCTGCTGTGGTGCTAAATTCAGATTTGTCCCAGGGGCTCCTCTTTCTAAACCGCTTGAGTGAGGCTGCTGGGGCGGAGATTCTCATGATAACTCCTAATTCTGCTGTGTTTACAATAGTATTATGGGAGTCTGTATACAGGATCAGAGTCAGTGTATGTGATTAACAAAGGGGAGGCAGCTCTCCATACACCATACTACTCTCTTTTAGAATCCATCACTAGTGATTCTTTCTCTAACCCTAACCAAGTTCTATTGCTACCAAAACCTATACAAAATATGTTTCACAAGTACAGTACATGCTATAGTGCTAAACTACATTAGTTTCAGCTAGGTAGTATAAGTATAAACATAAGAAGACATGGTTCTTCAGTTCTCAGATGGTTGCAAAGAAATAATCCACATAAAATGGATATTCAAAGAACAGTGGGTTGGTTTATTGATTGTGAAATCATACTACACAGAAACAGAATCTCTCTTTATAGTCAGTAGTATATCCAGCACTTTGTATCCATTCAGTATTTCCTGAGGCCATCTAAACTTGGGTGCATTATATATAGTTAAATATGTTATAAGCATTTATCATTCTGATGTTATAATGTGAGGCCTCTCTGCCTGCTGTGCCACGTTTTTGTGCAGTGCCCAACAAAGTTCTGAATTCAAAAGTGATTGTGGAGACAAGAGTCATAAATCTGTGTCCCCTGGGTCCACATCAAAGACAGATATATAACCACGGGCCATAACATTATGTGTGTGTATGTGTGTTACTGTGCATGTACTGTGTCTGTGCGTGCTGGTCTCTTGTGCTTTGTGCTTTCTCAATACAAGTAAATTATTGTGTTTGTGAATTCAAGCACTTGTGTGCATGTGTCTTTCTTTAACTGACGGGGAGACACACTGCGCAGTTTTATCTCTCAGTGTTTTCACTTATCCAGACAGTTCCATAATAGTCAGAAACTGACTGAGTGGGTCCCATCTCTCTTTTGGCTGCAGGAAGTTGGAACCAAGATGCCAGCTTGTCCTATGATTTTTTGAAAAACAGGCTGTGACAATTTGATAAATTATAGAATGCGTTTATGACAGGACATCTCCAAGTGGAAAAAGTGAGGGAGACACGTCATGTGTCATGCATCCTTTAATGTGTAGGATAAAACCCGTCTTCTAGTCAGGTAAAACATGTTTACCATCACTCTACAGACAAATGCATTCCTGTTCATTCCCTTTCATTTGGTTGGCTAATTCACTAAGAGGATGGACATGATGTAGGTAAATGTCACCTCAGTGCTGCTTCCAATCCCATCGGATGAAGGAAGTAATTAAGCAATGCTCTCCACCATTATCCAATTACCTCACTGGCTGTCAGTCATCTGGATGTTACTGTCCAGCAGTATGCAGTCCATAAGGATAAGAGCCATCAGCAAAATATACGTGACTCTCAGATACAACATGGCTACATGCGGATGACAACTTTCAATATAAGACAATGTTTGCACATGTCAAAAAAATATACTAGATATACAGAGTCTTCACTCACTTAGTGATAATAACAAGCAAGATACTCTGTAGTAAAGCAGAATCAGTTTAGTAACCAAACAAAACAAAACAAATAGACAAGTATTTCTATTAAAAAATGTTCAGCTACACTGCCATTTTTCAAAATCTGCATTTTATATAAGACTATGCAGTATATCACATTGAATTAGCTTCAACGAATGTTAATGCACACAGCAAATACCAGTGCAACAATGCAGCTTAGCATCTAACCTGTGAAATTGGTTTGGCACAGTTTGGCATATTACAGGTTCTGTCACAGGAAACTCACTCGGTCTTTAATGGATTTATAATTTTTATCCTCCACAAATTACCGACAGCATTGAGTGAGTCTCTATCCTTATAAAATATCTGATAACCCGGCTCTGTAATCACTTACTTCCATCTTCATCTCACCGACTGAAGTGAGCGAAAGTGTCAGTCAGAGGAGTTCTTCAATAACGCTGTGGAAGTTGAGAGTGGCGTCTAATCATCTCGATCTAATTTCGATGCGTTTGCCATCTCCATCTCTATCTTTACTAGACTTGCAGGCCACTCACACAGTCTGCACAGTAAAACTGAATAGGGAACAGAGAAATAAAGGCCCTCCCATTTGCTCTTGATATGTGCCAGTCGCAGTGGGAAGGGGTTATTTTCATGAGCATTTTTCATTACTGTTCAAGCTGCAGGTGAGGAAGAACTTCTGACATTAGTGCTGGAACTTATTATTCCTTTGCATAACTAGGCAAATAAGCAATATTTGACTGAAAGTATTCGATCAATATCTACAACTGTGCATGCTTAATTATCTTACCTTTTCAGAAATCTTGATACTGAACATGCATTTTTATCTGTTGTGTGTTTCAGCCTTTTTTTGTTCGTTCTTTATTTAGTTTTCTTTTTTTGGTTGTTGTTTGTTTTTTTGTTTGTTTTTTGTGATGTAACTTAAACCATTTAATGTCAGATAGTGAAATGTTGCTAAATTTAAGATTATTAACGGCAGTGCAACAGGCCAAGTGGCTAAATCCACTTTTGGATAAATTGGGTGGTGGAGGAACCGTTTACCTATAAGTGGTGGTAGTTTAGATAGTTCTAATAAAACTGAATCGGTTGAGAACAAATATATGCCCAATTTGGAAATGTCCAGATCTTTAATGTAATTTGCAAAATGAGAACTGCTGTGGTAGTAGTGTTGCGAGTTCTAGACTTGATGGCTAAGGTTACAGGTAGCTGCACTTTCTGTCAACCTATTTTAAAAGAAAAGTAAAAAGTTTGATTTGGAAGAGAGCAGACAGAGAGGCGAAAAGTGGAAAGAGGAGAGATCTTTTCAGGTCAGCTCTTGGTTGCCAGCAGTTTCCTGCATTAATTAGACAGGGGTGTGCGTGTGAGAGTGAGAAAGAGAAAGAGAGAGAGAGAGAGAGAGAGAAAGAGAGAGAGATAAAAATAGAGACAGGGGAGAAAGAGTGTGTGGATGTGCATGTGTAGATATTTGTGTGCATGTGAGCATGCTAAAGTGTGCAGTTAATTGGACGAGGAAGCAGTGTATGTAGAGGGCAGAATATGGCCCTCTCCTCCTCGCATTTCCCCTCTCTGACAGACTACTGTCATAAATCCAGATAAGGGTTTACTTGACAACAGCAATTGACCTTTTCCTTCATTTAGTCCATACTATATCACAGCGGAATACTGAGAGGAAGTTACAGGCTGGATAGACGGTGTAAAGAGGTATCTGTGAAATGGGACGGGACTGGCTGGATGGAGTCTGGATTTTTCAATCCTTCAAGTTGGTTTAAATTTATTTGAAGCTATAGTCCCAAGACCCAAACCCGCAAAAGTGCAGGTGTATTCACAGTTCGGCAATAATAATTCGACATCCTTGTCACACGATTGTCTAGTGCTGGAATATAAGATAACACCCACGTTTTTCAAATCTAGTTTCCAGAAACAACATATTCAGGGGATGATCCAACCTGTGTTGTGGCAGCCCCAAGTCGATTTCTCCAGGATCTCCTAATTTTCTCTTAAGACTAATGGTGACAGAAACAATCTGAAAACCTACTGTATTAATATTGGTGATGCAAAAATGATTGCAAATACAATTTGGGCAATTCAATAAGTAACGTTTTACCAGCTTAAAAGCAACAACTAAACCCCTAATAACAGAGATCCCCTATGATTGAACATGTGTTTGACCCAGTTTATGCCGATCCATACACACAAAACACTTTTGGAGATTCAGTACCACAACCCAGCAATATTTACTGTATGCAGAAAATTATACTCACGCAAACCAACAACTCACCTGGAGCTAATGTATTCATCTATTCCTAGAACCCTATTTTCCACTATCATGCCCTTTACAACCTTCTGCATTGGGCACACCACTGGACAGATGAAGCAGCCAAAGATGTCAGAATACAGAACAGCTAGAATTCACACATTCTCATGAACAAACTCCTCATTTATTGACACTCCAATTAAAACTCATCTGTATTTTCCA
The DNA here is from genome assembly GCF_900324465.2 of Anabas testudineus. NCBI lineage: Eukaryota > Metazoa > Chordata > Actinopteri > Anabantiformes > Anabantidae > Anabas > Anabas testudineus. The sequence continues at coordinate 13,620,024 of NC_046616.1, read as the reverse complement.
AAATCAACAATTAACACTCTTACAGCCTGGTGGCAAGCTACCAAAGATGCTGCCACATATTCTTCTTTTCTCTCTCACCCCACTATGGCGAAACCACAGATCAAAACAGATCAGAAAACAAAAACATCTCACACGACAGATATTTCACAATCTTCACATGCATGACCCAAATATGAAGAGCAGCGTCCTGGTGTCCGCTAAATAAAGGATACTGTCCACAAAACAACTTGCTACCACAACAACGTGCTAAAACCGCAGCTCCAATATTAACATGGTTTGTATTTTCATTTGACACATTCTGGCACACAGCATGCCTCCAAAAACATTTGGTTGCTCAAATCCTGCAAGAAAATGTCACAGAAAGTGGAAAGAAAAGTGAAGAAAAACTGGTACCTATGACGCAGCCATGCAATTTCCAAGCACTTATTTCTCTGCACCTTAGGTACCCAGTTGTTTGAGATGTTTACAAAAATATGCATGGGAAAATCACCAACCAGCAAGCTAACAAGTACAGAAAGCTTGTGTTTTCATAGTCAGTCCTCCTACATTACAGAATGCAGAATTGATCAGAAGTAGAATGACAAATTAGAATAAGACACAATATTATAAATCTAAGCTTTTAATTCCAAAACTTTGTGAAAATCTTTTGGAAACCCAGACAAACAAATCAGCATTTTATTTATTTATATATTTTTGTCTGTAGGCCATTATCTCATTCACACAGACAGCGAGTGTGACTATGTGCAGGCAGAGAATGAGAGGAAGTATTGATCTAGTCACAGAGATGGAGTTGTGTTTACTTTCACAAGAGCTGATGCAGATATGCATATACACAGAGGGTGTGCTGAGAAAAGGCACCACACATCCTCCCCACCTCTGCTCTCAGTGTCAGTGCTTTGCGTGAGCGTGAGTGTGTGTGTGACAGAGAGAGAGAGAGAGAGAGAGAGAGAGCCAGAGAGTTGGAGAGAGAAGCTGGCAGGGAGCATCTGGCACCGGTTTCTCGCCCGGCTTCAAATTAATCTGATTTTATGGCACCTCATTACACTGCCTATCATTGATAATCAAAACCAGTGTGATGGGTTACACATACATGTGGGTGTGCGCACGTGTGAACACATGCACACACGGTGAGTAAAGGTGTGCAGAGATGGATCATCAAATGAGAAAACAGAGGCACAGTTTGAAGAAAATGGACCACCTGTATTTCCTTAGTGTTTGCAACATCATTAATCTAAGTCGTTTATGCCTGTCAGCTTCTCATACCAAGTGTGTGTGCATGTTTGTTTGTGTGTGCATGAGAGAGAGTTTGTGGGTATGTGTGTCCGGTTCCAGACACTGCTGCCATTACCGAGTCCCATCAGAGCTTGAATGCCTCCCAATATTCCATACAGATTCTGCATAGTAATAATATTCAAAACGTGCATTATTCCATCTAGCTGCTCTCCCCAGGATCGTCTCTCTCCTGCCAACACACACACACACACACAATGCACGTGCACTTACATTTAACTCATGGCAGTAAATAGGACGGTATTGAGACATTAGTTAAAGTTATGGGGGGCACCTGGCCACTGCAGTGCCAGGTGAAATGTTACAGGGCCCATAGGCTGATGATACCACTGTCTCCCTATCAGTGATACAGTCCTACACACACACACACACACACACACACACACACACACACACACACACACACACACACACACACACACACACAAATAGGACCATTAGCCCTTGCTGCATCATCTCACTAAGCAAAGAGCGGAAACAAATGGCAGACCATTAGAGTTTCATTACGGGGAGTTGGCTCGAGTGGAAGGTGGAATAGAGTGAGAGGGGAGGGGAGAGAGACGGACAGAAAGAAAGAGTGGTATATAAAGAGAAACCTGATGAGAAGAGAGGATAGAGAGAGACTGTGTGCTTGTGTGTGTGTATGTTTGTGTGTGTGAGAGAGAAAACAGTGGGAGAAAGAGGGAAAGGGAGAAAATGTAGAGCTATTTTATGGCATGGTGTCTGTGGATATCAAAGCTGTTGTCCGTGACCTCTTCTCCTTGTTTGCGGAGCAACAGTCAATTCTGCTGCCTATGGCTGTTCTAATATGTCCCACCTGTTTAGACTCAAACACACACACAATTAGAAACACATAAATACAAAGACATATCTCAAAAAAACAAGCCGTCTTACTCTCTTCTGTGTCTCTCCCTCTCTCACACATGCTCACACAGAAACATACGCTGACAAGCCAATGCATATGTACACGCAGACACACACTCACTCCCACTGACACACGGAGGAACACACACACAAACACGCACACAAACACGCATACACGTCCAAGGTTAATAGTAGCTGTCATGGGCAGGGTGAGCAGTAATGGAACACACAAATGCCCTGAGGAGAAAGCAGTCTGCAGATAGACAGAATGTGGGAATGATGAGGAGAAGGACTGCGAGAAGGAGGAGGGGGTGAATGTGTGGGGGAAGGTGTACGGGAGGATGAGGTAAAGGGGGCAAACTATTCCCCTGAATCAATTACCCCTGATGTAAATGAGGAGATTATTTATCTCTGCATTAGCACTAAATTATTCACACTCTCCCTGTCGTTATGTGTGTTTGTGTGTTCATGTGCGTTCCGACTGCTGATTGTGGAGGGAGGAGGGGATCAACCTGCACGGGAAAAAGTGTGTCGGCAAATTAAACAACAAGCTATTTACATCTTTCATCAGCGATGCTTGTTCCTCATTAGTTAACACTTTTAAATCAATACGCCACCCCCTCACTCACTCATCTCGCAGAGATCTCCATTTTGCCTTGCACCTCTATTTTTTTGCACGCCCTCACT